>NC_091057.1:132428730-133028730 GCF_000393655.2 Nicotiana sylvestris
GAGTAGAGACCCACGTTGAGAAGCTAGAGTCTGAGATTGGAGATTTCTCGAAGCTTCTTCTTACTCGCACCCTTAAGCTCAAGAAACTTGGCATCCCTTGTAAACATGTCAGTATTTATCCCCTTTCCTTTTAATTTGTTTCATTTGTCCAATGCTTTTTAGTAAATATGTTATTGTTTTTACAAATGTGAGATGGAAGATTGTGTTATTGGGTAGCTCGGATATTATGTTTCATTGCACTAAAAAAGGAAATTGTTTTCCAGCTTTAAAGTAATTCTTCAGAACTAAAGGGCTTTGATCTGTATAGTTGATTCCTCTGTCAGGCTGATAGAATGCATTCTTGCAAAAGATTTTAATTTTCTGTAGTTCATTAATTGTTGTTAGTTGTCTAGTTGCACTGTCCTGGAAAAATCGCACTAGATGCAATAAATAGTAGTGGAAAGAATCATGGATTAAGGCTATGAGAGAGTTAATAGTGGAGTATTTTGTTTTTCAGTTCGTTTTAGGTATTTGATATTTCAAGTTGTATGATTGTTAAAGTTATTCTAATAGTTAAGCTTGTGGTTGAGATGATATTCCTTTTTTTTTTTTTTTTAAATGAAGTTATTAATTTTATTATCGAGAAGGGAAAATCCCATAAATGAAAATGTATATAAAACGCGGAGAATCTTACTAGAAGGCATGATCCTATACAGTCGTCAATACTAATCGGAATATCAAAGGTGCTCCAGATATATATAAAAAAACAAAATGCTCCACCGACCAATAGGAGCAAGTTTTCTAGCCTTTCCAACGCTCGCATATTTCTGTCTTTCCTATTGTCCACTTGAACGCTAGAAGAGCTACTTCTCATGTGCCTCCATCTCTTCCTGCTGAATTACAGACTAACCTAGAAGCACCTTTCTCAGTTACTGGAATCATCGATACCACCTCCCGATATGCTCCACACAATATACCATAATCTGTATGAAATAGGACAGTGAAGTAATAAGTGATTGTTATGGTTCCCTCCTGCTTTCACGTGACGCACCAACAAACTTGGATTGTCCTCCTCCCGTAAAGTTTTCCGCTGTTAAGATGGCTTCACGTGCTCTTGTCCAGGTAAAAAAGGAAGCTTTAGTTGGCACTCTAGGGATCCATATTGAGGAGTAAATTCCTTGCACTCCCTTTTCAACAATCTGTGATGTTATCCTTCTGCCCTCTCCATATCCACCTGTCTATGTCCATTTGCTTTGATATGATATCCAATTCGATACCATCTTTGCTATGAGATTATGTAGAAGTGTCATAATATGTCTTGGCTTTGAAGTTTTACTTCAACAGTGTCAATAGCCCTACATGTTTTTGCAAGTCCGCTGAAATGGATATCCTGCAGTATTTTGCATCAACAATATAGGGTTGAGAGTCTTTGGAAGATGTAGGTTAATTAGATCAGTTACTTTTGTTTTTTGCGGTTATCTCCCTAAGCAGATTAAGTCTTTTGTTGTAATGGAGCTTATTCAATTCCTTCTTGTAACTTTGCATCTGGATGCCTGCAATGAAGAATCTTATTTCATTAAAAAAGGTTAATTAGATCAGTTGGTTGAAAGATCGTGATCAAGATGTAACTTTTGAGACTAGACATCTTTCCGACAAAGTTGTTCTTGACAAGTTTATAAGTATGACCACCGTTAGGAGCCAATTTAGTTCTCTGATATGCATTTAAGCAGTAAGAGATCCAAATTTGGTTCTTAAATTTTTGCATTCAAATGCTATTCAACATAATTTTTTATATATGCTTTAATGACGTCCATCTGATTTAGTGGTTAGTTGAGCTCTCCATTTGAATAATGTCTCGTAGCTGTATCTGTAAAACAACTTTTTTTTATGTAGTTGACTGTCCATCATAGCTGAGGATTGACCGTTACTGTCGAAGAGCATAATTTGCGATAGTGGTGTGTTTGAACATGTATTATAAAATGATGTAATATGTCTGAAATTGATGTCTTGTGCAAGTTATCCTATTGAGATGATTGATTAGTTTGTTACTTGTGTTAGTTCGGTATGTCTGGAAGTTTACCCTCCAAACTGCGAAGTTGTAAGAAATTTTGCTCTGTTACATTATGCGCAGTTTGCTTGCTTTCTGTACTTTAGAGGTTTGTAGGGTAGTCTTGGATTCAGGGTTCTGGCAAGGACAGCTGAAATGGGATGCCAAATATTAGAAGCTGCGTGAAATTAGGTGGAGTTGCACTGTAAAATAGGGTGGGGAAAGAGAAGTATGGGTTTGTCTGTTTTTTATTCATCTTTGGATATTCCAAAACACTTTTATCAAGAAAATTGTAAAAAGCATGGTTATCAAAAAGGAGAAGGGATTGCATGTGTTCACGTTTGGACTGCCCAACCACTGGAAGAATTAGTGAAGATTAACTTTTGGTTGTAATTGTCATGCATGAATATGAAGGTGGAGCGAATGATATCAATTTTGCCGATCATATCAAGTCTGCTATTTAGTGGTGGCCAAACTTAAGGCTTTCTAGTCTTAGTAGAGTAATCTTTTCTTATGAGGTTCGACAGTTAACAGTTCCTAAGTTCTTGCCAATTTGATAACCCTGAGAAACTGAGCGAACTAATGCTTAGAACTAGTTCCTGTAGGCACTTTCTAAGATTTGGAGATAAGCATACCATAGCGGTAGCTTTTATACAATAAGTAGCATGCCATATTGGTATGCTGCATTGATTAATCATGGCACTGTGTTTTAAACGACAGCCATCAATCCCTTCTGCTGTGTTTTCGCATCCACGAGCCCTTCTTGACATATTGCTTGTGATGTTGCAGAGGAAGCTGATATTGAAGTACACCCACAAATATAGGCTGGGACTTTGGAGGCCCAGAGCTGAGCCTGTGAAAGCCTAATAAATCATTTGGTTTTGGTCCTTTTAGTGAAGAAAAACATTCTGCTCTTATGTTCATGTTTTGAACTTCTTGGATGGAAATTGGTCACAAGGCAGCCAACTGCATCAGGGGGCCCATGTTAGGGACTGTTTTTGATCAGTGAAGTGAGAATTTGGGATTTGCATTATAAACATACACTAATAACAAATGCCCTCTTTATTTTACTTCTATCAAGACTTGTTAATTAACTATTGCATTCGTCCCCTATCATCATGTTTGCTTTTCACATAATTCAAGAAAACTGGAACATTTTATTCTTTAGCACTGTTCTTTTACAAGTAATCAGTATCAGACATTCATGTTTTATATGTAAGGTCGATATGTGAGGGGGTACCTTTAGAATAGAAGTAGTCATATTTAAAAAAGGGCAAAATACATAGTTTACCCATCGATCGTGCAACAAGTTAACGGAATTTCTTTTACGCACTGAACCTTTCAAAAGTGTGTCTATACATACCACTTTTATACTTGATCAATTTTTCAGATAACGTAAAAGTCACGCCCTAATAGGGGCATAACACGGGTCATTGACTTTAAAAAGGGTAAAGAAACATTAGAAATTACAATTAAACATCTTCATCTTCCCATTTTCTATCTTAAGCATCATTGTTGCTGCCACCATGGTTGTTTGTGAGAAAGTTTTCAACAACACAAAAATTCAAGTGTTCAACCACATTTTCTAAACAACAAGCCGAAAAAATGGTTGTTTGTGAGAAAGTTTTTGACAACACTAAAATTCAACCACACTATCTCTAAACAAGCCGAAAAAAATTGATCAACAAATTGAGTTCAACAACCCAATAATTAACAAGACCCAATTGAATTTTCAAGCTTTTTCAATACCCCAACAATGGTGAATTCTAGATTTTTTTTCACCAAACCTTCAATACTACCATTAAAGCTTTTAAATCTATCACAAATAAATGGTTCCACAATATTTGGATAATAAACCAACAAAAGTCTCTCAATTTCAAATGTTCTTTCAATAATTCTATGTGGGGAAAAAGATGAGGGGGAGGGTGGTCTGAGGAAGAAGACCAGGGGGAGGGGGAGGGGAGACAAAATATGAGATTTTCTTCAGGATTCACGCGCATTTTTTGATTGTAAACACGCGAGTGCTACTTGGACAAAGTAGTGCGTCTTAGACACACTTTTGAAAGGTTGAATGTGTAAAAAAATTTCCGTAAATGAGAGATATATAACGGGGATTTCGCTGCAAGATTAATGGGTAAATTATGTATTTTGCCTAAAAAAAAAAAGTGATTACAATGACATATAAATTGGAAGATCGACAATTACTGTGGATTGCGGACAGAGGGAGTAGATGTTGATGGTCATATATAGCTTTTGTTTTTCGTAAGAATTGCAAAAACTGAAAACTTCTTCCAATGGAGTTTGGTTGAAAAATTTTCCGGAAATTATTTAACTTATTTGGTAACAGACGCCACAATCTCTTCTTTTGGAAGTCCTGTTATATAATGTTAAAAGTGTGATGCTTGACCACTAAACGTCAATTGTATCTCATAGACAAGGAGTATACTTCCCGTAAGAGTTAATAACCAAAACATTCATGCGTGGATATCTCAAGTCAAGATTAGTAATTCTATTCCGCAAGTCAAGCTCTGCAATGGCCCCTTCTACATTCTTAACGTTCAAATGTACAACATCAAAATCATGCCTGGATCAAGGGGCATGTAGTTGAAATCCCTTTTTCTAGCACACCTACAAATATCAGGAGCTCTTTACCAAAATCCAAAATCGTTGTTACATTTCTGTACAAGAGCAGCCACAATTTACCCATTTTGAAATAATTTTAATTGTTTGAGGCAGTTCCGCTGAGATTCCACATCCACAACCCCTGATCTGCATTGTTGCAACAAGTAAACAGTTACTAATGATGGAATATCCAGAAAACTGAATCCTGCTTCCATAATGCACATCACAATGTTTTTCTCTTGACTCATCTAGCCTTGTCGATTCAGACTAAATATACAGGCAAGACATTTGAATAGACATTTTTCAGTGAAACCGAACAATGCAGAAAATATACAGTAAAATGATATAGTGGGCTTCTTGTCGAAAGTGATAAGTAACTGCAGTAGCCCTCTTGACTTGCAGTGAAGCAGTTGGTTTTGCATGGTAAATTACCAATATCTATCAGGAGGCGAGCAATTCTCATCCAGCAAGATAGATCATGTCATGATCTGGTAGTTGTTTGAGTGCTTAATAAACCATATTTCTTTTCAGACATTTGTGACAGCGATCAACACTTTTGTACAAAAAATAGAAGGGGAAGAGTTAAAATTTGATTTTGAAAAGTTACGAGATGGAAGTCCCCACTTGCTCCTCTCTAAAGCTGACCTGACTGATTGTTGAGCGGATGGGAGTATCTAAGGTGAATGGTGACTTGGTAAGCGAGAACATATTCTGATACCAAATCATAAACCAGTGAAACAGATATAAGTCAAAAAGAAAATGGATGCAAAACCTACCACTCTGAACTTGAAAGGCGGCATACTAAGTGCTGTCACACAAGAGAGCCCAGAACACCTGTAAATTAAGAAAACATTATCATGATTTACTTCATTGAGAACAATCAAAAAGTGGAACAATAACATAAAGACAAGATTGTATGATTTGAAGCCATGAGTGCAAGAGTATTTTGATTCTCCCCCTATCAATGCTAAGCTAAGTTCATCGTAACTCCTCTAATACACTGAGTTTTCTCCCTATATTTATAGAAATTAGCTTATGTGCTTAGGATTTTGTTCTTCCGTGTTATGGTATTTTCTTCCGTTGTTATATAAAACACAGCTGTATTTCCACCAAAGAGCAAATAGTAGTTTTCCTAAACCAGATGAAGTTTACTCAGTTTTTTAACATATAATGATCAATGTTTTAGCTCCAAATGAGGCAATAATTTTACTTCACACTCATTTGTGCATATACAGTCAAATAGTATTTCCAGAAAGCTATAATTACTACAAACTGTGACATTCACATACCTAAGAAAGTTCAGCTACGTATTAGGAAAATCTTTGAACAGACATTATAAAATGGCATTTCAAAAATTTGACTGAGTGCTACGCCATGCTTCATTAAGCACAATTCAGTCACCTTGTTAATGCCTAACTGGATAACCAGAAACAACCTACTTAATTCCATCAAATGTATGCAGCTTCAGTTGAAACACTAGAAGCGTGCCAACGTCGACCAGCTTAAGATTTTCATGCAATAATTATAAGGAAAATGAAGAAAACAAGTTTCAGTAAGCTTCTGATATTGTATGATTCAACCAGAGGAAAAGGAAATCTTTAACTTGCAAAGCACGAGGATTTGGCTCATAATAATTAACGACAGACATAAATTGGACTTTGGTGCATTTAGCTAATGAAATTTCCAGAGCATTTTGAATAACAATATAGTTTTGTATATAGGCAACTGCTGCAAGCAAGAACCTTGATCTCTCTCTTTCTTGCTTATTTATTCAATTTCTTCAGCAAGTTATCATGCTTTTTTCTGGGTGCGCACTATCATTTCATATAGACAGTTCTCATAAGTAACATGGAACAAGAAGAGTTAAACACAGAAGAAATAATAAGAATTGACAACCAATAAGCTCGTACAGCCATAGCACTGACTCTAAAATATGTTAACCTTCATACAAGATAAACCACCTGATTATTTCTTCAAGTAATATGCAAATCCTCCATCCTAACATGTCATTTCTTTTCCCCATCCTTCTGCGACAGTTTAGTCATCAAAACTTAATTGGATTATTCCAAATTAAATGGACCATGCCTTGAACCACCCAGTGTCTTTAAGTTCAATGTTCCTATAAGAATTGTATGCTAAAGTATTGCAGTAAAGAGCTGTGATCTTCATTTTCTTTCAGGCAGTTTAACAGCAAAAGAAAAACTAATCTTCAGATATATCTAATGGAGGCAAAAGCAAGAGAAATTTGAACGTACAACAAAATGTAGTACCTTCAAAAGTAAAAATACCTAACAACTTTATATGCAAGTCATTATCTCACTCAAATAAACACTAGGTCAGCAATAAAAAGACATATACTTGGTTTAGACGCCCTAGGATATTGAAAGAAGAACATTCAAAAGATATCCAAGATAACAAAATTTATGAAGAAGTTCATACTCTCAATAATGCCGATGCATCAAAATTTCGCATGCCCCAGGATACGAGAGTACCTTGAAATATAATAATCAAGAAGAACAGAACAGTGATCACAGTTGCTAATATATTCATCTTCGAAGGTGATGCGCTCTCCTTTTTAATTTTCTTCAATGCCTTAATTCTTTCAGTCCTTCTACGCTTCCATATAGCAATCTCAGATATTTCCTTGACGAACTTAATGTCAGCAGCATTTAGTGATGGACCCTTTGGGGGTCTAGGTGGTTTAGGAGGCTTTGGCTTCCTTGTCCTCTCAATATCCATTTTATTGTCCCTCGTATTTTCCATCTCCTCTGAGACTTTGTTCGACCAAATTTCTGTACACCTAATGGAAAGCTCATCAGCACTTAACACCTTCTTATAAGTATTTGAACCGTCTTGCTTCCTGGCAAATCCATGTGACGATTGAACTCCACAAAACCCACTCACCGCTTTATACAACTCTTTATTAGAAGCTTCCTCAGTCAGATAACGGTTATTGCTGCCATCTTCCTCACTAGTTGTTCCCCCACTCTCTAGATCTATCTCTAAATCACTTTCCCTTGACTGTATATGATCCATAGCTAACCGAAGATTTCTTTGTCTACCTATCTCCTAGTCCTTTAGCTGAAAGCAAAAGCATAAGTTAGGCACAAACTCACTGGAAAGCTAAGCCATTGTACTGAATTTGTTCTTGCTTCCAAATCTTGGAAATATGGACATCACAAAAAAAAAAAAAAAAAAAAAATACATGCAACCATCCAACTAAAGAAAAGGAAACACTAATCTGGGTTTTTAATAAAATAAAAGACATGTACACAAAACACCAAAACATTCAAATGAACACTTCCCTTTTTGCCATTTTAAAAATATTTACTTGAGCCAAAAAAGCTATCCAAATTTTAGGCCAATAAACAACATTATCCAATAACCTGAAAAAGATACCGACTTTTTCTCATGTTCCAAAAACTTCAAATGGATTTGAAATGCCAACTCAATCTTGTGCTTCTTTAAGAATACAATATACAAATAATTATACACACAGTCACACACAGGAAAAAGTACATACATATACAAGGCTCAATCACATGGAAGATTCGTTTCAGCAACACAGAAAACAGACATGGAAAATGACAAGAGAAAGGAGCTTTAGCAAAACCCCAAAGAGGATGAAAATCAACAGTGGTCCCTTTGCAGCTGGAATATGAATATAAAATTTATATTTAAAGCATTTACACAAGCTAGAGTTTAAATACACTCATTTCTTTGTTATCAAACAAAAAGGAATGAAAATTGGACATCAATTCCCATTTTGAAATTTTTCTAATCCGAATAATCCAAAAAAATTATCCATTCTCCCCCAAAAAATAAATTTTGCAGTACACTAAAAACCCCAAACAGAAATAGAAAAGGAATCCGCAAAGGGGGAAAACATTAAGAGGAAAAAAGTATGAGAAAAACCGTATAGAATTATATGATTAGCAGATCAAAGCCTAAACATTATAAACGCAAAAAAAGATGCACTCTTGAAAAAAAAATGATGCTTTAAATAGTAGTATTAATTATGAAATAAATAAAAGAGGATTTTATACATACATTGAAGGCGACAACATGGGGAGGATTTGGCCTTAGAAATGGATTTCATCAATGGCTTCTCTGAACTGCGGCAGGGCGTGGAGGAGGAGGCAAGGAGGTGAAGAAGAAAACGAGGTCGTTTAAGGAGACAAACGTGTCCTTAGGAGATGTTGTAATGGTCAAAGGATGATTGGAAGTTTGGAACATTCCCAACACAAACACTTGAAGATAATGTTCAAAAGCAATTGCGCATTATCTACGTGCGGTTTGTGGGGTCCGTGTGCCGGTCTTATATTTGTCTTTTAGTCGAATTTTAAAATTTGCGTACAATTTTCCAATTTTTATATCACATTTTGAAACGAAAAGAGATAAACTCCGTAGGCTCACTTTTATTTGTCCATTATAAATTTTGTACGCTCTTAAAAAATAATAAATAAGTACATAATTTACCATGTCATTCATATTAATTGATACATATATTTAATAGATTTAAAAAAAATTAAAATAAGTAATCAATATTGTGATATAACAGGAAAAAAGAAATAGTCTCTCTTGATATGCTAAAACAACAACAACAATGTATGAGTCAAAATCTGATCAAAGAAATTCTACTTAAGGAAGAACGACCAAGAAGCAACTAAGCCGAAGTCACGTATAGGAAGCAATATATCGGCGAGTGATTTAGCTACGATCGAGGTCGAACACTCAATTCGGCCTGAACAGCTAGTTCAACACTTAGACATTTTAGAGGAATATTCTACGAGATATTCCAAGAATATAGGTACTCCGGCTAAGGACTGCTGGGTAAAGAAAGTGTTTTGTATAAATATCATGGGAGAGAGTAACAGAAAGGGGGCTGAGAGGAACATATAGAGGGAAAAACATGATCTCTATGAAGGAGAAGATATTCCCTGATTTCTGGCTCCTCGCCGGAAAAGGAGAAGAGTTTAAAATCTCGATATTCATCTGTAATTCAACTTTATCAAACATACGGAGGTCGGTCTTGTTCAAGGATGGTGAATCTTTTCATTTATGTATTCTTTATCTTCATTTGATATTATTAGAACACTAATCTTTTTCTCCCATGAAACTCAATCACCACTGTAATCAAATTTTATGTTCAGTTATACTTGTTTATTCCTATTTTCTATCTCAAATTTAGAGTAAATTATCTCTGGCTAGGATTTGCCCCAAATCTTCTTATTTAATTGGTTTAAAAAAAGGCCTAATACGTTTTAGTCAAACAATTTGACATCGTCTGTGGGGATTTTCTAGCCAAAGTTTTAGTTTCCTCTAGATCTAAACTCGGTTCTAGTTCTACTTCCCGATCGCTGTAACTTCATCCTCTTGCCTGTGTGCTCATGGTGCAGACTATGTTTCCATGCCTTCACGCACTCGGGACTGGATCAGATAGGGACTTGAATTGGAAGATCACAACGAGTGAAGTAAATCATCAACCCACAAGGTGCTCAGATTCAACTGACGCTGAAGCTAAGAACGAGGCTGAGATCAGATCTAAAGCTAGCACTCTCAGTTCGTTGCCAATCAGATCGAAGAGACTTTCCAGACCCAAGTAGTAGAGACAGCAAAAACACAAAGCCAAGGACCCATAAGATGCCATCCAAGTTCGGTGGATACTAGCCCAACCAATGATAGCAACTACGAAGCATAGCCAAAGAAGGGAACATGGTCGCTCCCTTCCACCGTCAACTAATCAGTCGAGGTAACATGCAATTTTGTTTGGCTTTAACCTTCTATTTCTTGTCAGGGTAAGACAGGAATAGGGGCTCCCCCACCGACACACGAACAGGGAACAAACGCCATCAAAATAGCACACCAAGAAAACACTCCGCGTCCTATCATCCCGCAAGCAACGGTCAAGCGAAACCCTCCGACAAGTTGGTACTCAACGCCATAAAGGAAAAGCCGGTATAGAGTGGGACCGAGTCATCAGGCCGGAAAATATACGAATCTCTCCAACATGCAGACAGAACACAAGTGCATGAAACTCACCCACACACTCACCAAAGTCACAATGCGATGACACAACTAGCCAAAATTCAATTTTTTACATATATTGAGACACCCGAAGTTTGAGCGAGACATTCATCGCCTGGCCTACCAACAACCTCTCCAGGACAATCGATGAACTAGATAAACTAGGACTCCTAGAATGTATGTACGAACCGAACAAAAATATGTAATACTCTCCAATGAATAAATGAAGCGGTCTATGACATTCTTACACAACTCCACCAAAATTACACATCATGCCAATGCAAAGGAAAGGTACATTCGATCTCGCTCGAATTAACTTACATTCGACCTCGCTCGAATCATTCTACATTCGACCTCGTCCGAATCAATCTAAATTCGACCTCACTCGAATTAACTTATATTCGACCTCACTCGAATCATTATACATTCGACCTCGTTCAAATCATTCTACATTCGACCTCGCTCGAATCATTCTACATTCGACCTCATTCGAATCATTCTACACTCGACCTCGCTCGAATTAACTTACATTAGACCTCGCTCGATTCATTCTACATTCGACCTCGCTCGAATTAACTTACATTTGACCTCGTTCGAATCATTCTATATTCAACCTCGCTCGAATTAACTTACATTCGACTTTGCTCGAATCATTCTACATTAGACCTCGTTCGAATCAATCTAAAGTCGACCTTGCTCGAATTAACAAGTCAAAATTTGACCTCGCTCGAATTAACAAGTCTAAATTCGACCTCGCTCGAATTAACAAAGCCTGAATTCGACATCGCTCGAATTAACAAAGCCTAAATTCGACCATGCTCGAATTAGCGAGACATATTCGACCCCGCTCGAATTAGTAAGTGTAACACCCCGTAAGTTTAACAACCTTGATACTGCAATATACATTTGATATGATATTTTGAGTGGAATATTTTTGTAAAAAGTTTGAAAAAAATATGATTTTATATAGTTATCACTATTACTACTTTCGAATATGTTTTAAATTATACACATATATAATATGAGGAAGTTTATGAGATTTTCTTTATTGTAAAGAGTTTCTCACAAGAAAATAAGGTTATCTTTTACCATTTTATAAATTAAGCGTACAAATTTTTTTACTCTTTATATGAGAGTAGGAAAATTAGAAGTTGAGAAAATATATGTATCTTTACATGAATATTTTAATGAAATAATAATGTATGTATTTTTTTTATATGATACCACATGAACATGATAGTAATGTATATATAAAGTGTACTAAAAGTGAATAATATATCAAGTAATTTGAAATAATTCTTAATTATGCGGGTAATTAGTTAATTATCGGGTAACGAGTTATTACCTAGTTAATTAATAATTAAGGGATAAGATTAAATACCTCACCCCCACGTGGAAGCCCCCTTTTAATTCAAAAGTGACTCATTAGTCATTTATTACATGTGTCACACTAAGAATTGGTTTTACAATTTAATACCCTTAATTAATGTTATGAACTATCTCCTTCTTACTCTTGCATAAGAACAGTGGAAAAAGCCTACAATGGAGATACCATATTACAGTTTAAAAATTGCAGTCTCATCATTTCTAGTTATCTTTGTATTAAAACAGGCATGAAAAATCTTTAATTGAGTTTGGTTCAAACCAAAAGAATTAGAGAAATGCCTTAGACAACAAGGTTTCAAAGAAAACTCTTATAGATTCTTGTTTGGAGATGTATATGTAAAGAAACTTTGTCTAAGCCTATTGATTTCTCCCATGAATTTGGCCTAGAGTCATGCCCTTCTTCCACAAAACCATCACCCCATATGGTAAGAATTGTTTGGCGTGGTATGGGCCAAGACCAACAATTGTTATCGTAGACCCTAAACTTATAAGAGAGGTGCTAACGAAAAATTACATTTTTTAAAAGCCACCTGGCACTCCATTTATTAATTATGAAGCAGATAAATGGACGAAACATAGAAGACCTATTAATCCTGCTGTTCACCTTGACAAATTGAAGCATATGCTACCTGCATTCCAATTGACTGCGTGAAATGTTGAGCAAAATGGGAGAAATTTTTCTCGACAGAAGGAACAAAGATAGATGTGCGTCCATATCTACAAACTTTGACAAGTGATGTCATTTCAAGAACTGCTTTTGGCAGTAGTTATCAAGAAGGAAGAAAGATTTTTGAACTTCAAAAGGAGCAAGTGGAATTACTTTTACAAATAGCACGCTCATTATACATCCCCGAATGGAGTAATTAAAACATTTCCTCCATTTTTAAGGAGATTGTCCATGGATACAAGTAGAAATTTGGCGACAAAGGTATGTTAAGGCTAATCCTTCCTTCTTTTGGCATGATCTAGGCAACGATACGTAAACGTAATGTTATTTCATAAGTGTTTCTACTCTTAGCAGTTAAGGATGTCTATGTTATTTATTCCTGTAAAATGATATTAATTAGAGGTATATTGACATTTTGACATTCCGAGAAGTTTTATTAATGTACTTCTCATGCATTGCACTCATTTGCATGTGCATTTACCCATGACTCAGATGACATTATATACGCGTATATATATATATATATATATATAGAATATGGGAAAATGTTACGGTATTATATACATACCACCACCTGATCAACTAGTATACATTGATGATTTTGCCCACAGTGGCACCAGATGGCGTTATATACGCGTATATATGTAAATATATGTATATGGGATATGGAAAAAAGGTTACGAAGTTATATACGCACTACCACCTGATCAGCTGGTATATGATGATGATGTTGCCCACAATGGCTGAAATGATATGATGGGACGCCCTCAGAGGCTTGATGATGTTATGTACATACAAACCTATGCATTACATGACATTTATATGCATATGCATGACATTATAAATACTTCATAATTTACAGAGCTATCCATACTTACAGGTTGAGCCCTTTACTCTATGTTTTTAATTAATGTTGACTTACTGTTATGTTTCAGTTCTGCCTTACATACTCAGTACATTATTCGTACTGACATCCTTTTGTTGGGGATGTTGCATTCATACCTACAGGTATAGGTAATCAGTTTGACGAGCCCTCATAGTAGACGAGATTGGCTTCAATGAAGAATCGGTAAGACTCCACCTCATCCGGAGTGTAGCCGAGTCTATGTGTCACTATGTCAGAAGTTTTCTATAGACTTATAGATAGGCCAATACCCTGTCCTATTTTATGTCAAATACTCTTAGAGGCTTTGTAAACAAAGGTTCATTTTGTACAGTATGTCAAAGGCCTTACCGACCCATATGTATTCATGTTTTAAGAACGATAGTTTATTGATACAGTGTTGCCCACTTATAGTTATGGATTACGAGTTGTGGCCATGTTGGCCCACGATAGTTACAAAAGGAATAAGTCCAACTAACTTGGCCTATGTATGTTCTAATTTTGGTCAAATGATCATGAGTTACAAAGTGGCTCGGGCCAGCACGGCACCGGATGCCAGCCACGCCTCCCTAGGTTCGGGGCGTGACAAGGTGGTATCAGAGCGGGTCGTGTCATAGGGAATCTATAAAGCCGTGCCTAGTAGAGTCTCACTTATGGGTGTGTTGTGCGCCACATTTATAATTGAGAGGCTATAGGGCATTTAGGAAATGTTACCCTTCTTTTGTTTCCAGATCGTGCCATAGAGCTAAGTCGTGAGAAGTATAAAGCTTCCACCGAATGTTGTATGCACCAAAAGTACTATCACAATAGAGCTTTAAGGCGTAGATGGTAATTTCTGCCTATATGAAAGGAAAGTTATGAAAGAAACAAAATATACGATGCGAGATTGTAAAGTAAGTAAGGTAAATCTGAAGAAGATACGAGATACTCAAGTACAAAAGGTTGTGAATAGTCGCGACTTCAAGAATCATTTTGGGTTTAGTTTAAGTTACAGAGGAGAGCCTAGTGAAAATTTTGTAAATCTCTAAGAGTTTACATTCGAGGACGAATGTTCTAAATAAGGGAAGGATGTAACACCCCGTAAGTTTAACAACTTTGATACCGTAATATACATTTGATATGATATTTTGTGTGGAATATTTTTGTAAAAAGTTTGAAAAAAATATGATTTTATATAGTTATCAATATTACTACTTTCGAATATGCTTTAAATTATACACATATATAATATGAGGAAGTTTATGAGATTTTCTTTATTGTAAAGAGTTTCTCACAAGAAAATAAGGTTATCTTTTACCATTTTAAAAATTAAGTGACAAATTTTTTTACTCTTTATATGAGAGTAAGAAAATTAGAAATTGAGAAAATATATGTATCTTTACAAGAATATTTTAATGAAATAATAGTGTATGTATTTTTTATATGATACCACACGAACATGATAGTAAGGTATATATAAAGTGTATTAAAAGTGAATAATATACCAAGTAATTTGAAATAATTCTTAATTATGCAGGTAATTGATTAATTATCGGGTAACAGGTCATTACCTAGTTAATTAATAATTAAGGGATAAGATTAAACACCCCACCCCCACGTGGCAACCCCCTTTTAATTTAAAAATGACTCATTAGTCATTTATTACATGTGCCACATTAAGAATTGGTTTTACAATTTAATGGGTTTTCAATGTCTTAGCCTTATGCTTTTTATGTTTTGATGATCTAAAAAACTTGTCTTGAAGAACAAGATAGAGAACCTGGCCCACAGGGTATACATTTCATGTGACCTGGTCGAAGTCTGAAAAATCAGCAAATGGATGAACAACCACATGGAGGAACACAACAAGGACCTGGTGATCTGGTTCCTTAGGGTTCTCCGATGCAAGCACAAGTCAGTGACTGTACGTAATCAACATAAAGAGAAACACAACAGGGACCTGCTCCCTTAGGGTTCTCTGACAGAAGTACAAGTCAAATGCACAGCTAGAACGTAGCAGAAGAAAGTGACCATCTAGCAACTGTCCCAGAAGAGGAACACAACTAGGACCTAGTCCATTGGTGTGTCCTGACAGAAGTACAGAGTCCACTATCCAGCTGGAACGCAACTGCCCAGAAGTGGCTGTGCAGACAGTACAACAGTCACTTCTCATTGGGAAGAAGCGTACACCAAGAGTTGACATCACTATCCATTGTGCTATCTTTTGTGATAAAACAACCTGGTGCAAGACACACCATTCATTGTGCATTCAGTGATATTCTCTCAAGAAACAAAAGTATTCATCCGGCATTGAAGTCACTGGTGTGTCAAGAATAAGAAGATAACTCCATTAAGGAACATTTTCTTAATGAGTTTATGTACATCTAAAGTTGAGTTGTAATCTTGTTATTTATTCGTCATTGTAATTCCTAGTTTGCTTTCATAAAAGCGGTGTCTTAGGAACAAACCAAAATTCATAAACTTCTGAGTTTATGTTATGACTAGGGATAGTCATAAGTTTAAAGCCTTTGTAACTAGGATAATTATCGAGTGGCTTGTGGTGATTGCATCACAAGTTAGTTTGAAGTCTTTGCAATAGGGTTTTTGCAAAGTGGCTTGTAATAGGGAGATTGCAAGTTAGTAGAGTTAAAAGCCTACAAGAGTAGGTCGTGATTTTTTGATCCCCTTGTGTGGGGTTTTTCCACATAGAAAATCTCTTGCTTTCTTTACTTTCAGTCTTTACTGCATTCTAAGCATCATCTCATAGAAGACCAGGTACTCTATAGTTTGGTAGACTCATATAAACTAACAATTGGTATCAGAGCAGGTTTCTCCTATCAGGCTAACACCTAGGAAAGATCCTCAATCGCTGTTCCACCAAACTTTGAAGAAGGACAATCAACCTATAGACCTCCCAGATTCAATGGTCAATACTATGGCTGGTGGAAGACACGTATGCATGATTTTATGATGGCAGAAGATTCAGAGCTATGGGACATCATTTGTGATGGTCCACATGTTCCCATGAAGAAGCTTGAAGAAACAGGACCAATGGTGCCCAAAGGGAGAAAAGAGTACAACGACATTGACAGAAAAGCTATAGAAAAGAACTATCATGCCAAGAAAATCTTGATGTGTGGCATAGGACCTGATGAGTACAACAGAGTATCAACTTGTGATACTGCCAAAGAAATATGGGAAGCTTTACAAACCTTACACGAAGGAACTACTCAGGTCAAACAATCCAAGATCGACATGCTCACCACTGAATATGAGCTCTTCAGGATGAAGGATGATGAGTCCATACAAGATATGCATACCAAATTCACCTCCATCATAAATGAGCTTCACTCACTTGGAGATGTCATTCCCCGAAACAAGCTTGTAAGGAAAATCCTCAATGTTCTACCTGGGTCTTAGGAAAGTAAGGTAAATGCCATCACTGAAGCTAAAGATCTACAGACTATGACCATGTATGAGTTGATTGGTAATCTGAAGACATACGAGATGAAAAGAAAGAAAGACAGTGAAAGAAGAGAGCCCAAGAAGGAAAAGAACCTGGTGCTTAAGGCTGAAAGCAGTGATTCAAGTGATGAAGATAGTGACATTGCCTATCTTACTAAGAGATTTCAAAAGATGGTTCGAAGAAATGGTGGTATACCAAAGTGGGGCAGTTCAAGTAAAACAAGGAACAACGATCTCTGTCACAGATGTGGAAAGTCAGGGCATTTTATCAAAGACTACCCACTCTCAAAACAGGAGCAATACAAGCAAAATCCTGACAAAGCAGGAAAAAGGAACCTGGTTCCAGATAAAAGATTCAATCGAAGAAGTGTTGTAGACAATATTGTTAAGTAGGCTCTTGCTTCTTGGGGAGACTCCTCGAGTGAATCCGAAAGGGAATCAGATGCAAAAAAAAGTTCCATGCTGGCAGTGGAAACTGAAGCAACGAAGTACGATTCACTGTTCGCGTTGATGGCTCAGTCAGATGATGATGATGATGAAGAAGATGAAGAAGATGCGGTAAACTTCAAGGATGTTCAGAGAAATCTGAAATCCTATTCTTCTAAGAAGCTAAGGTCTTTATCTAATGTCCTAATTGATGCCTATTATAGCCTTATAAATGATAAGGAGATCCTGACCATAGAACTAGGACAGACAGAGCAATCTAGAGATGATATAGTGGTCTGTGTAGTGGACTTAAATGAGACAATAGCTAATCTTGAAAAGGAAAAGGAAGCCTTGAATGAAAGAATAACTAGTGTAGAAAATGATAGAGACGATCTGATGGTAGTAGTTGTTGATCTAAAAGAAACAATAGAAGGACTTAACAATGAAAAACACACATTAGAAGAAAAAATTGCATCTACTGAAGAAGAAATGGATGACCTGTTAGTAATATGCACTGATCTAGAGGAAACAATTGAGGGACTCAATAGAGAACATAAGAATGTAAGTCTTGGGAAAGGAAAGGAAGTAACGAGCGAGACACACATCATGCTTAAAAAGGAGTTAATTATTGTGAAAACCAGTCTCTGTAGTGAACTCGAGAGGAATCAACAACTTCAAGCTGAATTGGAGAAAGTAAGAAATGATCTTGAGAAATCTCTGAAGTTGTCACGACCCAAACTCAGGCCTGGTCATGATGGTGCCTCTCGTGAAAATAAGGCCAGCCGACACAATACCCATTTTAACCCTTTAATCATTAAGAGTCATTTTTAAGCCTTAATTAAACAAATGTTCCATAATATAAGTCTGAATGAACAGTGCGGAAATAACATACAAGCCCGACATCGGGGTGTCACTAGTCATGAGCATCTACTACAACTGTCTAACTATATCAAGACCAACATGGTCGGGAAAAGTCACAATTATACATAAGGAAGAACAAAGAGGGAGAAAGCAGAGCTGTGATCGCCAGGCAACTACCTTGCTAACTCCGAAGAAACTGCCACCAAGCTCAGAAATACCTGAATCTGCACACAAGGTGCAAGGAGTAATGTGAGTAATCCAACCTAGTAAGTAATAAGAGTAAATAAAGACTAAGCAGTAGGAAACGATGAATCCACATTTATGATAAACTCAATAAGCATAACAGGCTTCCAAATCAGAATATTAGTCAATCGTCTCATTTAAAATCCAGTTTTTTTGGGTAATAATCATTTGAGAAATGCTTTACGACAGTTTCAGTAGGGGTTCAATACCATTTATAATAAAAGAGATGAAAGACATAATCGGCCCCTCGGGCGAAACATAGTTCGTATACAGCCCCTCGGCATAACAGAAAATTCACAATCCTTTTCATAACTTAAAAACTTCAGTTTAAATGAAATTATTTAAAACATTTGTTAAACATTTTAAATAGAGTATCGGTCTAAAGATGAGTGAAAGCAGTAATTAAATCAACATGTTTAATGGAAACTCACTTTAAAGAGGAGTGAAAACAGTAAGTTCATAAACTAGCTCCTCAGGCAAAGCATCACTCATGTACATGTATATATATATATATAGCCCCTCGGGCAAGCCTCTCAGTCACTCGTGACTCAACTCTTACCAATCAGCTCTCACACTCAGTACTCACGCTCAATAGGTACCATATAGTAACCGTTGCGGCATGCAACCCGATCCATATATCGCTGCGGCGTGCAGCCCGATCCATATACATATCTATAAATATATTGCTACGGCGTGCAGCCCGATCCATAGATATATAATCCTCATAACCAGGCCCTCGACCTCTCTTAGTCATTAACCTCACAATCAGACTCTCAGTCTATCTTAGTCATCAACCTCACAATCAGACCCTCGATCTATCTCTGTCATCAACCTCACGATCACTCGGTCCATCAGTAAAACAAGGAACTCAACCCAAATAGTTTTCACATTTTTAAGAAATAAAGTGATAAAGCCAGATTTAAACAATAAACAGGTAAAATATGACTGAGGATATGCTTTTAAAACAAATAGAGTGAGGAAAATTAGTGAAAATGCCCCTAAGGGTCTCAGCAGGTCAGCACAAGGCCCCAAACATGGCATACAACCCAAAATATAATATAAATCTCTAGAACATGGAATATCATAAGATTTCAAATCAAATACGCGACTTAACAATCGTACGGGACGTACCAAGTCACAATCCCCAACGGTGCACAACTCCACGCTCGTCATCTAGCGTGTTCGTCACCTCAAAGTAACACAACGATGTGTAATCCGGGGTTTCAAACCCTCAGGACAGTATTTACAATCATTACTTACCTCGATCCGGTCCAAACTCTAGCCCGCGATGCCTTTGCCCTCACGAATCAACTTCCGGATGCTCCAAATCTCTATGAAAACACTTGAAATCATAGCTTGGAGCTCCAAAATCGCACAAAAATGGTGAACAAAAATGATTGAAAATCGCGAAGGGGCATTTTTATATATTCTGTCCAGCACTTCCGCACTTGCGATCCCATAAACGCACCTGCGCTTCCGCTTCTGCGGATTCCACTTACTCCTTCAGATTTCGCATTTGCGACCCAGGTATCGCACCTGCGGCCTCGTAGATGCGGTCAAAGTCTCTGCTTCTGTGGCCAGCACCGCTTTTGCAGTTCCCATTACGCACCAGCGGCATAGCACCTGTGGTCACCAAATCCGTAGGTGCGGAAACAACAGAGGTAGCAAATTTTCTGCTGCAAAACTCCAAGTCTGGGTTCCCAATAACCATCCGATACCATCCCGAGGTCTCCGGGACCTCAACAAAAAGCACAACCATATCCCATAACCTTATTCGAACTTATACCAATCTTCAAAACACTTCCAACAACATCAGATCAACCAAAACACATCGGATTCAAGCCTAAGTTTCCAAATTCTTCCGAATCACGCTTTTGATCAAAAACCCAACCAAACCACGTTTGAATGATCTAAAATTTTGCACAGGCGTCACAAATGACACATTGGAGCTACTGCACCTTTCAAATTTCCATTCCAACCCCTATATCAAAATCTCACATGTCAACCGGAAAACACAAAAATCTCAATTTTGCCAATTCAAGCCTAAACCTTCCAGGACCTCCAAAATGGATTCCGATCGCGCTCCTAAGTCCCAATCACCTAACGGAGCTAACCAAATCATAAAAATTCCAATCCGAGATCATATACAAACAAGTCAAAACTTGGTCAAACCTTTTAAATTTCAAGCTACAAATTGAGAACTGTTCTTAGCCCGAGAACTGGCGAGCAAAGTGCAAAAGCTCAAAATGACTGGTCGGGTCGTTATAGAAGTGGACCTGGTCCTCGAATGCTGTCACTGCTATGTATCTCAACAACAGTGGGAACAAGCAAGGCATCAGGTTCCAAAGAGAGTAGACTCCCTACAACCCGCACAACAAGTATGTCACTGTACTTGAGAACTAACTATGTACCCACTGTGGAACAATGCATTTTAAAGAAAATTGCCAGTCCAAGGTTCAGTCTGCTCAGAAAAACAAAGTGTTTACTGATGAAGTGACTACTAACAAAAGACCAGGTACCACTCGCAAAAAGCGGATGTTGCCTACATGGACTAGGAAAGCTCTCATTCATCCTTTCTATCATAATAAGGGACCCAAACTAGTTTGAGTTCCTAAATCTAACCCTTGATTTGCATGAGTAGGGAACAGTGAGAGTAAGCAGACTGCGATGGACTATGGACCGTGGATGCTTAAAATCTCACAGTTGAAAACATCATGAATCTCGTTTCACTGAAAGCCATGTAGGAAGGAAATGTATCCTTAAGAAGGAAGTAAATGGTACATTCTTTGTGAATGAAAAAGTGGAAAGGTTCTTTTGGCACTCAAGTGGGAATGTGTACTATGTGAATGGCTTGAAAAGTATAGTCACCAATCTGATAACTGGCCAAGTGGTCTCAGTAGACAAAGGAAACAAGAACATCCACTCCGAATTGATTATGAATCTCCACAAGCTGGTGATATGAGATGAGTGAAGTTGGAACCTTGGAATGAAGGATTGTTATATGCAAGCTTCTCACCTTCGAATAAATTAACTCAACAGAATCTGGTCTGTAATCTGCCAAACTCAAGCGTCACCTGAACACGAGTTCACAAAACAAAGGAGGAGACTCTAGAGAGTTAGTGGTTCTTGCCAAAAGGATTTAAGCAAAAACAAAAAGGAGCGGTAAGAAGGGATCACACACAATTTCTCAACACTCAAGGACTCCGCAGCATAATGGTATTGCTGAAAGAAAGAACGGAATTGGAAAATACTGCATGGACAGTGCTCATCGACTGTGGAATTACCAAGAAATTCTGGGTAAAAGTAGTAAATACTGCTTTTTACTTGGAGAACAGGTGTCGGATCAGGTCCCTCCTGAATCAAAACCCATTAGGAGCTATCACATGAAGGAAAATGCCATGTTCTCGACAACAGGATCAGCTTGGGAAGCTCAATGCAAAAAAAATATGAGCGAAGGAATCCTTCTGGGGTACAATCCACAAAATAAGGCCTCAAAGTCTCCAACAAAGGGCAAACAAAATGGTAGGAGGTACTCATGGGGTACTCAACAAGACACCTTCTCTTGCCAAGAAAAAAACGGTGATGATAAATATGATGAACCAACTCTGGTCTTTGGGAAATATCTGAGGCATCAAATAGGGAGGATGATGAAATGAGTAAGATAAAGGAGATTGGCAAAAGATAACACAACATCATCCTCCACGTCTCACAAAGAACCTAGTACGTCACCTACCACCACTGAAGCTGAGGAGGAGTAGAGATGCAGCTCATGGCACTTCACAAGCAACATAACACAAAGTGTGGGGAAATCAAATTAACCTCCAAATCTCCCTCTTCAATCAAACTTCTGTCTCAAATTAGAAAACTAAAGGCTCCCATCTGCGTGACAAGTCAATCACTCTCTTTTATTCTAGAGTTAGGTAAGCGTATAATTATTTTTTTGCCCTTTCTGTATCTCCACTCCAGAATGAATTCAAAGTGTAAGTCCGTAGGAATCCTACTTAAAGGCTGCCCACAAAAAGTTTGAGATACCTTAAAGGAACTCAGAACTTGGTCCCGTGTTACCCCTCAGGAAACTATGCTTTTAATCCTGTTGGGTATGATGATGTTAACTATACATGTTTTTCTATAGAAAAGAAAAGCACTTTTTGGAATGGTTCACTTGTCATGATTCATGCCTCATCCTCTGGGAGACAAGGAAGCAAAACAAAATGGCCTCATTAACAACTGAAGAGGAATTTCAAAAACAAGAGGATCAAGCACATTGAAGGGTGAGATCATCTTTTGAGGGTCAATATAAAGAAGGGATTGATCGGTGAAAAGTATTGCAGAACAGAACACCAAACTCTAGATATCTGCATCAAAGCCTCGAAGTAGAGAAAATTCTGGATCAATCAAGGTGAAGATAGGGTCACAAGAGTCTAATGAAGAACCTGATCCTCCATCTGTTGGCTATGTAAGACACCGTCAGGTAAAAGTAGATAAAGTATTTTTTGACCAAACCTAACTCACATCAATATCGTTGTAGGTAAACATGCACGACGATCATAGAAACTAAAGGTACAGTTATAAACTGTGAAAGAGGAGCTACTAAAACCTTTTTCAAAAATTGTTCTGGCATCAGGTTCATGTACCTCAGGTTAGTAGTAATGAGCTTATTCTACATGCCCTCTCAAAACAAAAATAATAATAATTTGTGTTTAATAAAATTAACTCAACTGCCACATCATCCGACTTTTCAACATCTGCGTGTCGTGTTTTGTCTTTCAAATCCTTTCATCCCCTCTGCACGGTAACACTTTCCCACAAACCTACCACCGTTTTCAAGACTATTCAGAACCTGTTTCTTTCTCCTCTCATCATTAGCCTTTCTTCCAATAAAACTTTCTCTCTCTCTCTCTCACGGCAAGTCATGAACCTTCATCTCCTTTGTATAGCCAAGATCTGCTCCTCATCTCTCTCTCTCCTCGTCTATCAAGTACTCATCTAATGGCGATCGAACAATCGTCTCATTCTCCCACCATTAACACCGCTCCCACTTCGTTATTATCCTTGAAATTATCCCCAGAGCATCACTATTTCACGCCTTCTACCACCTTACCCACTCCTGGCTCCTCCTCTATTCCTACAGTTTTCCCATTTCTGATAAATCCTGTCTACCATCATTTTGAGAACCCTATGTCTAGTCACTCCTATGATCTCATCAAAGAACACTCAGGAGGTTTTACTCCTCAAGTGTCAGAAGCCCCTGAGGATGATCCTGACCAGTATCTAAACTCCTCTATGTTGGACTTAGTGACCCTCAAAAAGTCACTAGAAAAGGAAGCATCACATAACATTATGGATATAGTTGCTGAGAGTCTGATGAATGAAGGAGCATATCTCTCGTCTGAGTACCAGGGGAAAGATATTCCATTCCTAGGATATGTAAGAACCACAACACTCCTCGAGTCCTTGGCTCATGAGATATCCTCAGAAAAGCCTTCTGATGAACCTGATTCTCTTCCATGCAAACTCACTCCTGCACCCCATGTTCACTCCAAGCTCTTAGAGTCTTCCTCCAAATCACCCATTATCAGGTCACAACAGCAAGAGAGTTTTGAATCCTCATTGCAGAAAAGTAAGAGGAGTGTCAAGACAAGGAAAAAGAGGAAAATGAATCCAAGGGATTTCGTCACTAATAAGAGTGTGTCAGTAAACCAGATAGACAAAGATGCTTCTAGGGAACCTGGTTCCTTGGTACAACAATCTATGAAAGTTCAAAAGTCTATGGAAAAGGCCTCCGATGAAACTATTGAGGAATAAAAAGGGTCATCCGTGAAGTACAACAACAAGTCTAAATTGAGTCAAATTGAGCTAGCCATGTCTGAGGATAATACTGTAGGGATAACAAGCTGGAAAGGAAAGTCTGCCAAAGGGTCTAGCAAACGAAAAAGGGGAACTATTAAAGAACCTGGTTCAATAAGGTCCATGACCTGTGATGGTGGTCTTTGGCAGCAGAGATTAAGAACTCAAAAAGTGTTGTGGGGTCGTACTTTTGATCCAGCAATTTCGGAGATGGCAGGTATGAGACAAATTCTGGAGTTTGTGGAATTTCAATAATGGGAACACTTGTTTGAAGGGAGCATGCCTCTGGTGTACGAAGATGCAGTACAAACTTTCTACGCATCTCTTTTAACTGTTGAGGGGGATCACATCTGTGTGCTCGTAAATGGAGTAGACATTGTACTCGACGCTTCAACATTGAGAAAGGTTCTCAGAATTCCGTGTAAAGGTATGTCCTCAGTTAAGGGTGTCTATGGAGTAAACTTTCGGAGAGCTATTATGAAAGAGCAAGCTATTCAATAGGGGGAACATGTGCATAAGAAGGTATTGCTTCCTGAGTACTAGCTTCTCTTTGAACTGGTCAATAAAGTACTCTTACCCCGCTCTGAGAGGTGATCTATTGCTACAAAATCGGATATGGTCCTAATGGAATGCTTGATGAGTTTGTCCCAATCAATTTGCTAGCAATCATGATAGATCATATGCAGAAGGTGGCAAACTTTAAGGGTGGAAATCATGGGTTACCTTATGGATTTCTCCTCACTCAGGTGTTCAGATTCTATAAGGTCCCCTTGGGGAATCCCAGAGTGGGCACACGCAAGCAGACCTTCTCTAAGACTACTCTAGAAGAATGTGAATGTATAGAAGAGTTGGTGGAAGCATCTCGACCATTTCTCAGCTGATCAACACTCAAAATATAGCTTCTGAGGAAATAAGAAGGCTGAGGGCTCAAAATGCCATACTGGAAACATAGCTCTGTCAAGCAGCTAAAGGACCTGATTTTGTCGATGAGGAAGTTGCACGACTGACAAAGGAAAATGATAGACTTTGGACTCAATTACTGAAGAACATCTGTCTGCAAATGCCCGACTAGACCTGGTTCTTAAAACCATTGTTGTCTCTTCCTCCAAGCCTCCTTCCCTTAGTGTCCCCTAGGATCCTCTTAGTGTCCCGCTATTTTTGCTCCAAAATCCTGTGGTTGTTGTTTTACTTTTGTTTGCTTGTTTTTGTGATGGCATGCTGAACTTAACCATTACTGCTCCTGACCTGCTCAGTCCAATGTAAATATTAATAAAACAGCTCCCCTTTCTTTGCCTGTACAATACTATGTTCCTCTGGCTTCTCTTTTCTGTCATGATTGTGTGCACATATGTGGCATGATCTAGCTGTGTTAGACTTCTTTATGCTTATTACCTTCTCGTGCTCTTCTCTATGCTAATTACCTATTCTTTTTAATGATGCCAAAAGGGGAAAAGAAGTATGTAGTGAGATGTAAGGGGTAATATTAAATGTGTAGTGAGAGGTGAGGGCTAATATGCTTTGTGTATGTAGGTGAGGAAAAATCACAAAGGAGGGAGATCTGAGATTAAGGGGGACTTCACGTAGTTCTTTTCTTATCTGGTTATTTCTGCTCTAAACAAATACTGTCCATGCCTAAGTTTGTCATCACTAAAAAGGGGGAAATTAATGGGTTTTCAATGTCTTAGCCTTATTCTTCTTATGTTTTGATGATCTAACAAACTTGTCGTGAAGAACCAGATAGAGAACCTGGCCCATAGGGTATACATTTCATGTGACCTGGTCGAAGTCTGAAAAGATTAGCAAATGGATGAACGACCACAGAGACGAACAAAACAGGGACCTGGTGATTTGGTTCCTTAGGGTTCTTCAACACAAGCACAAGTCAGTGACTGTACGCAATCAACATAAAGAGAAACACAATAGGGACCTGCTCCCTGAGGGTTCTCTGACATAAGTACAAGTCAAATACACAGCTGGAACGTAGCAGAAGAAAGTGACCATCTAGCAACTATCACAGAAGAGGAACACAACTAGGACCTGGTCCAGTGGTGTGTCCTGATAGAAGTACAGAGTCCACTATCTAGCTGGAACACAACTACCCAGAAGTGGCTGTGCAGATAGTACAACAGTCACTTCTCATTGGGAAGAAGCATACACTTAGAGTTGACATCACTATCCATTGTGCTATCTTTTTTGATAAAATAACCTAGTGCAAGATAGACCATTTTTTGTGCATTCAGTGATATTCTCTCAAGAAATAAAAGTATTCATCCGGTATTGAAGTCACTCATGTGTCAAGAACAAGAAGACAACTCCACTAAGGAACAATTTCTTAATGAGTTTATGTACATCCGTAGTTGAGTTGTATCTTGTTATTTGTTCGTCATTGTAATTCCTAGTTTGTTTTCTTAGAAGCGTTGTCTTAGGAACAGACTAAAATTCGTAAATTTCTGAGTTTATGTTGTGACTAGGGATAGTCATAAGTTTAAAGCCTTTGTAACTAGGACAGTTATAGAGTGGCTTGTGGTGGTTGCATCACAAATTAGTTTGAAGTCTTTGCAATAGGGTTTTTACAAAGTGGCTTGTAATAGGGAGATTGCAAGTTAGTAGAGTTAAAAGCCTACAAGAGTAGGTCATGGTTTTTTGATCCCCTTGTGTGGGATTTTTCCACGTAGAAAATCTCTTGCTTTCTTTACTTTCAGTCTTTACTACATTCTAAGCATCATCTCATAGAGGACTAGGTACTCTATAGTTTGGTGGACTCATATAAACTAACACAATTTAATACCCTTAATTAATATTGTGAACTATCTCCTTCTTACTCTTGCATAAGAACGGTGGGAAAAACCTACAATGGAGATACCATATTACAGTTTAAAAATTGTAGTCTTATCATTTGTAGTTATATTTGTGTTAAAATGGGCATGAAAAATCTTTAATTAGGTTTGGTTCAAACCAAAAGAATTAGAGAAATGCCTCAGACAACCAAGTTTCAAAGGTAACTCTTATAGATTCTTGTTTGGAGATGTATGTGTAAAGAAGCTTTGTCTAAGCCTATTGGTTTCTCCCATGATATTTGGCCTAGAGTCATGCCCTTCTTCTACAAAACATCACCCTATATGGTAACAATTGTTTGGCGTGGTATGGGCCAAGACCAACAATTGCTATCGTAGACCCTGAACTTATAAGAGAGGTGCTAACGAAAAATTATATTTTTCAAAAGCCACATGGCAATCCATTTACTAATTATGAAGCAGATAAATGGACTAAACATAGAAGACTTATCAATCCTTCTTTTCATCTTGAAAAATTGAAGCATATGCTACCTGCATTCCAATTGACTGCTAGTGAGATGTTGAGCAAAATGGGAGAAATTTTTCTCGACAGAAGGAGCAGAGATAGATGTGTGGCCATATCTACAAACTTTGACAAGTGATGCCATTTCAAGAACTGCTTTTGGCAGTAATTATCAAAAAGGAAGAAAGATTTTTGAACTTCAAAAAGAGCAAATAGAATTGCTTTTACAAATAGCACGCTCATTATACATCCCCGAATGGAGTAATTACAACATCATCTTTCCTCCATTTTAAGGAGATTGTTCATGGATACAAGTAGAAATTTGGCGACAAAGGTATGTTAAGGCTAATTATTCCTTTTTTTGACATGATCCAGGCAACTATGCGTAAACGTAATGTTATTTCATAAGTGTTTCTACTCTTAGTAGTTAAGGATGTCTATGTTATTTATTCCTATAAAATGATATTAATCAGAGGTATATTGGCCATTTAACGTTCTTTGAAGTTTTATTAACGTACTTCTCATTAATTGTACTCATTTGCATGTGCATTTACCCATGACTCAGACGATGTTATATACGCGTATATATATATATATATATGGAATATGGGAAAATGTTATGGTGTTATATACACACCACCACCTGATCAATTAGTATACGTTGATGATTTTGCTCACAGTGGCACCAGATGGCGTTATATATGCATATATGTGTAAGTATATGTATATGGGTTATGGGAAAAAGGTTACGGCGTTATATACATACCACCACCTAATCAGCTGGTATATGATCATGATGTTGCCCACAGTGGCTGAAATGATATGATGGGACGCCCTCAGAGGCTTGATGATGTTATGTACGTACAGACCTATGCATTACATGACATTTATATGCATATGCATGACATTATAAATACTTCATGATTTACAGAGCTATCCATACTTACAGGTTGAGCCCTTTACTTTATGTTTTTAATTAATGTTGACTTACTGTTATGTTTCAGTTCTGCCTTACATACTCAGTACATTATTCGTACTGACATCCTTTTGTTGGGGATGCTGCATTCATGCCTTCATGTATAGGTAATCAGTTTGACGAGCCCTCATAGTAGACGAGATTGGCTTTAGTGAAGAATCGGTAAGACTCCACCTCATCCGAAGTGTAGCCGAGTCTATGAGTCACCGTGTCAGAAGTTTTCTATAGACTTATGGATAGGACAATACCCTGTCCTATTTTATGTCAAATACTCTTAGAGGCTTTGTAAACAAAGGTTCATTTTGTATAGTATGTCAGAGGCCTTGCCAAAACATATGTATTCATGTTTAAAGAACGATAGTTTATTGATACAGTGTTGCCCACTTATAGTTATGGATTACGAGTTGTGGCCATGTTGTCCCACAATAGTTACAAAAGGAATAAGTCCAGCTAACTCGACCTATGTATGTTCTAGTTTTGGTCGAATGATCACGAGTTACAGAGTGGTTCGCTCGGGCCAGCATGACACCAAGTGCCAACCACGCCTCCCCAGGTTCGGGTTGTGACAGTAAGTCAAATTCGACCTAGTTCGAATTAGCAGGTCAAAATTCGACCTCGGTGGAATTAACTACCGAAAGTCAGGGACTCCTTGCGAAAGATCCAAGATATTCGAACGAAAAAGAAGGAAAGGCTAAAAATATACACTTAAGGACAAATCAACTGTTTCATTCAAAAGAGAAATAATGCCTTACAAAGTGCCAAAAGGGGACCCCCACCCACTAACTAAGTACAGAAAAAACTAAATACAGAAGGAAAAATTGAGTATAAAATCCTCACACAACATTATCTTCATCTCCACTGTCACCCTCTCCATAGGAATGTTCATCGTCGAAGGTAGCCCCATCCTCGGCCTCATCAACTCCACCGGCCTCCGGCATCGTGTGGTCATAACCATAGGCAAGCCGGGCCTCACGTGATTTAACACGAGCTTCCTCGAAAGTGGCTTCAGAAATATTCCCCGTTGGCAACAAACCCTTATACATATATTGCTAGGCCTCAACGTGGACCCACATCTCATACAAAGGGTGAGAAACGTCAATAGAGGCGGGCGCAGGAGGAGTCAGAGCCAACAATTGTGCCCTCTCAGCCTTGAGAGCAGTAATTTCATCATCCAGGCTTGAGACGTCTCTTTCAAGATTGCCAATTCATTTGTCAAGGCGCGCCTCCTTCAGAGCAGTCGTTTCCATCTTAGTTGCGCGTTCAGACCTGAGAACACAGATAGAATCTTCCAGTGCCGCAGCCCTCACCAAGGCTGCAACTCGGGCCCCCTCAGCCCTCTCCAGCTCGGTCGCCTTCCCTTCCAATTCGGTCTCCTTCTCCGCCAATTCAACACTTAGACCGACGACCCTAATATCACTCTGATCAAGCTTCACTCGTAAGGCCACCACCTTCGCCTGAAAATCAACACACTCAGTGGCAACACCCTTGCCCACCTTGAGCTCTTCTTCTTTAGCCCTAAGCAGCCCATCGAGTTTACTGTATCTGCCCATAGACCGCATCAGGTCCTCGTCCTTCCGCTCCAACTCCTCCCTAAGGGATTGATGATTGTCGCCCGCCTTGAGTCGTGCATGCATCTCACAACACTTGTCATGATATTGGTGGTATTTTGAAACTATTTTCTGAAAAGCAGCAGCCCGTATCTCCTCGCGGCAGATACTCTCAGTCTCCAAAATGAAAGTCTGAAAAAAGTAAAGAGAACAAGAAGAGAAAATTAGAAAGAGTGAAAGACATAAAACGAAGAAAGCAATAGACTCACCCTCAAAGCCATTCAGGCTACACCCCGTGATAGGCCAGTATTGCTGGTCTCCTGAAGGGCCCTGCTTTCAGTAGCAGAACAAAGAAGGGAAAATTGGGGCACCAAGCTCACCATGTCCTCCAACAAATTACACTCCGGGGGATACGTTCTCCTCATCTAAATTGATATCACTAGTAGGCTCAAACACAACTAACACGGGATCGCCCCTCAAAGACCCTTCGGTCCCGGGTACCCTATCAGCCCTTATTCCCCGCCTTTTTAATGGAGCCTCTTCAATGTTGTCCTGAGACGATTCATCCACCAAATGAACCACCGGAAGCAGAGCCTCCACCTGATGAACAACCTTATGACGGCCATGCTCGGGAGGGGCCGTAGCCTGTAAAGTAGCAGCGATATGAACGCTCTAACTTACAGCTGCAATTGGTGCAGGTTCGATCGAGAGACTCGATTGACGGAAAGCAAGTATGGGAGCCCTCGCCCTCCTTGTGACCCGTCGACCTACCAACGAGAGAAGCTTAAACCAAAAAGGAAAATGTAGAGCAAAGGGAAAAACTACTAAGGGTAAAGCGAGATAACTCACCGCAGAATGTCTACCCCTGAATCTCTTATGAAACGACGACCACTCACGAATCCCCATCGCATAGGGCAAAACCTAGCTCACCCACTCACGAATATCAGCGACTAGCGGAGGAGGTGCCTTCTCGGCTGTAAAATAGAGGGAAAAAGAAGAACAATTAGATCACCAGAAAGGGACAACAAGAATCCATTTTTGAAAATAAAATTATATATATATATATATATATACAAAAAGAAACTTATGGGCATAATTCCACTCCTCAGGAAATTCGTTAGGATTCGTCACCACATGCTCCGTCCTTGCAAAGAAGAAGCTCTCCCAAAAGCGGCGATTGATCTTGTCGTCCATCTTCACCACCAAGCCCTTGGTCTCGCAGTGACGAAGATGTAATCATAGTACCCCTATAAAAACTAGGTACGCAGAGGTGAAGCAATTGACTGAGAGAAATCCCCGGCATGCCAGTTCCCCGTACTTGGTAAGCATGAGTAAGAGCTTGTATATATACGGAGAGAGATGAGCCAGGCATACCCCATAATAGCGACAAAAGTCTTCCTCCAGGTAAGGAAAGGGAGGTATGTAACCGATGACAAACGGGTATGCATAAAACGCGCAGTACCTCTGGCGATGTATCTATACGATGTCGTTACCCGTAGGAATAAGTTCAACATGATCAGTAATTCTTCACTTAGCCTTAAGCATAGCAAGTGCCGCATCGTCCATTATGGAAATGACGGGCTCAGGTTCGGCGTCAGGTAAGTGCTTGAAATCAATCATGGCTTTCTCCGAGCGTGGAATTATCTCATCCACGGTAGGAAAATTCTCGCCTTCCACAATGGCCGTCCCTTTGTCATGGGAGGGCACATCTGTTTCCGATGCAACAGTACCGACGACTCTATCAAAAGTAGAAGGAAACAGCCAAGAAACAACTAAGTCGAAGTCATGTATAGGAAGCAATATACTGGTGAGTGATTTATCTACGATCGAGGTCGAGCAGTCAATTCGGCCCGAACGACTAGTTCAACACTTAGACGTTTTAGAGGAATATTTTTCGGGATATTCCAAGAATTTAGGTACTCTGGTTAAGGACCGCTGGGTAAAGAAAGTATTTTGTATAAATATCATGGGAGAGAGTAACAAAAAGGGGGCTTAGAGGAACACACACAGGGAAAATTATGTACATCTCTATGAAGGAGAAGATATTCCCTGATTTCTAGCTCCTCGCCGGAAAAGGAGAAGAGTTTTGAATCTTGATATTCACCTGTAATTCAACTTTATCAAATATACAGAGGTCGGTCTTATTCAAGGATGGTGACTCTTTTCATTTATGTATTCTTTATCATCATTTGATATTATTAGAACAATCATCTATTTCTCCCATTATGAAACTCAATCACCACTGTAATCAAATTTTATGTTCAGTTATGCTTGTTTATTCCCATTTTCTATCTCATATCTAGATTAAATTATCTTTGGCTAGGATTTGCCCCAAATCTTCTTATTTAATTAGTTTAACAAATATGCCTAATTCAAACAAACAAATCAGTGTAGTCCCACAAATGAGTCTGAGTTTTGATATGCTAAAAGTGATAATTAAAATACTAGACAAGTAAAATTGAACGGAATGCATATTAAGAGAGTGATGATATCTCACTGACCTGAAAAATATATCTCGTTTTGATCTAAAAACTTTGAATGGATATCACTTTTTTTTGGTAATGAAGATATTTATTCCGCATTGTTTAAAAGTTATTAAAAGTTGGGACTATTCTAGGACACAAGGTTCCTAGCTTGTCCAGTTCAAAAGTAGAAACAACAAAAAGGGGCGGGGAGAAGTACAACATAGGATTTCCAAAAAAGTTCGAGTTGCTTCCATGCTTTGCCAGAATATCAACCACTCCATTAGCTTCCCTGAAGACATGAGTGACCTGTGGCTCTCCTTCTCTAGTAAGCATACATGTGCAATCAGTAATCAAATTTTGATATAGACCATTATCGTTAGTAAGCATGTTGACTAGGACATTGCAGTCTGTTTCAACTACTAGTGGCTTGATGTCTTGTTGTATAGCTATTTTTAGACCCTGTATAAGGGCGAGACCTTCCATGTAGATATTAGTAGCATGAGGGATGAACATGTTGAAACCTAGAATCCAGTTACTATCATTGTTTCTGATGACCCCCCCAATGCCTCCCTTACCTGGGTTTCCTAAGCTTGAGCCATCTATGTTTAACTTGAAAGTTCCCGGATCAGGTGGTTTCCATTTTATGTAAATGGTAGTCCTTAAGCTAGGTCTCTTAGTAGACTCTGTTAATAATTTAAACTCCGTTGCACTTTTAACAATATTTTTTAACAAGAGAGGGGTTTTAGTATTGTTAAAGATGAGATTATTTCTGTGGATCCAGATATGCCAAAGTGTGAAAGGCAGGATATCTACCTTAATTATATATCTGTTAAAAGAGGATTTTGTTTGGCAAAGAGTTTTTAACCATTTATGCATAGTGAGGTCATTGTGTGGTTGGTTTGGGTATTTGTAGAAGCTTCCCAGTTGATCCCAAATAGGTCTTGAGTGACGGCACTTGAAGAACATGTGTTCCATGTCTTCTTCTTCATTTTGACAGATGTTGCAAATGCTGGAGGCAGTGATTTTCCTATTGAAGAGCATTTTGGATATAGGGAGCCTATTGTGGACAACCGTCCATAAGAAAGATTTAATTTTATTTAGAGTATCTAACTTCCATAACTAAGAAAAGTCTATCCAGTTTCCCTCTTCTTTTGACTGAGCCTTAACAATTTTGTAGGCAGCCTTGTAGAGAAAGACCCATTAGGTCCTTCCTCCCAAGTAAATTTGTCGACTGCCGGCTCACTTTGTTTTACATACGTGCTAAAAAAAATTTTGCGAATGTTTTCTAGAAGCTCGAAGGAGAGGTTATTGATGTTAAAAGATCCCTCTTCTAGGATGGAACTTAGGAGGAGATTTTTCTCATTGAGTGGTAGGTTCCCCTGTATGAGGGATCGTAGGGGGCCTGAGTCCATGATCCAGGCATCATGCCATAGGTTTATGGATTCCCCATTACCTACTTCCCAATGGATGTCTTTTTCACAGATTTCTCCTCCAATACAGATATTTTTCCAGGTGTGGGTTCCTCTTTTCCCCCCCAGGTAATTCCATCTGGAGGAGGCCTTATTGATGTTATATCTAATCTGTACGACTTTTACCCATAAAGATTGTTTTTCCCTTTCAAATCTCCATACCAAGGTTGCACTGAAAGATTGGTTTTTCCATTTGGCTTTGTATAGCCCCATGCCTCTTTCCTTCTTATCCTTAGTTATTGTGTTCTAATTAATAAGATGACATTTTCTTTTTTCAGAAGTGCTCCCCCATAAGAAATTTCTTTGGATGGTCTCGATATTTTTAAGGGTAGCTTTGGGAGGCTGTAAATTTGCATGACGTGATTAGGGATTGCTGCTAGGGTGGATTTTATTAGGGTAGTTCTGCCTGCTATAGTTAGAAGGTTTATTTTCCAACCTTGTAGCCTACTGTTGAGACAATCAATGATATATTGGAAATCTTTTTTGGATGGATTTGAGTTCAGGATTGGAAATCTCAGGTATTTCCCTACTTCATTTGAGGATCTCATGGATAAACATTGGCTGATACAATCCTTGTTTCTGGAGGAGGTATTTTTGGAGAAGATAACTCTTGACTTTTGGAAATTAATGGATTGACCTGAATAGTTGCAGAATTTATTAAGGGTGTCTATTATTGAGTTGCAACTTTTTTGGTTGGCTTCTGCCATTAAGATTAGATCATCTGCAAATAACAGGTGAGACAGCTGTGGTACCTTGTTAGACATTTTTATGGGGATCCAATTACAACAGTCAATTTCGTGATGGATAAGCCTAGATAGCATTTCCATGCAGATTATGAACAGGTAAGGGGATAGAGGCCCCCTTGCCTAATCCCCCTTGTGGGTCTAAAAAAATATGTGCTAGACCCGTTTATCAGAATGGAGGTTGAAGTGGTAGAAATACAAGTCATTATTAGGTCTATTAAGTCTTTAGGAAAATTTAAGGAGGTTAGTGATAACCTTACGAAGGACCATTCTATTTTATCGAAGGCTTTTTTCAGATCTATTTTTATTAACATTTTTCCTTTCTTTCCCTTAGTTCTCTTAAAATAGGTCATTACTTCGTTTACAATGATGGCATTATCAGAGGTCCTTCTCCCTTTTAGGAAGCTTGTTTGGGTGGGGTGTATGACCTTTGGGAGGAGTGGTTTGATTCTATTAACTATAATTTTTGTAATGGTTTGGTAGGCAATGTTACAGAGGGTTATAAGTCTAAATTATTTTATAGTTTTTCTGACATTTTGGAATTAAACAAATGTAAGTTTTGTTCATTTCCTCCACCATCTTTTTATTTCTAAAAGTATCTTTACAGAGATTGATTAAGGAGTTTTTCATTTCATTCCAGAACTTTTGGTAGAAGAAAGGATGGAGACCATCCGGTCCTGGAGCTTTATAAGGCTTAAAAGAGAAAACTGCTTGTTTAATTTCCTGGATAGTATGTTCCAAGCTTAGGGCAGGGTGGTCCATGCTATCAAGAGTAACATAGTAGGATATTGGCATTTGATTTAGACGGGAGAGAACCTGGATAGTAATTAAAAATTAGTGGTAGAGGGATTTTTAAAAAAATTAGTAATTAAAAGGATGATCTCTTTTTGGTCATAAAGCCAGCTACCTCCCTCATCTCTTAAGCTAAGGATTCTATTTTTTCTTCTACGTTGCATTGTGGTAATATGAAAGAATTTTATATTTGCATCATCCTTATTTAGCCATTGTATTCTTGATTTGAGCTTCCAGAAGTCCTCTTCTAGTTTTAGAAGTCCATTAAGGTCTTCTGTTAGAGTAGATTCCAGGTCTCTTAGGAATTGACTCATAGTATATTTAGGAGATTTTTGAATCCCGTTGAGCCTAGCTATGATGACATTTTTTTTATGGAAAATGTTCCCAAAGGTATTAATGTTCCAGTTTTTAACATCTTTTGTGAAATTTTCAATAGCCATTAGAAGAGAGTCATGGCTATTCCAATTGACTTCTACTAGATGTTTAAAAGAAGGGTGGGATAGCCACATTGATTCTATTCTAAAGACTTTATTTTTGCGGGGCATAATTTTTTTTTAAGTCTAGTTTAATTGGACAGTGGTCTGAGTAAACCCTGGTTAGGTGGGTTACTTGGGCTTCTGGGTAGAGATTAATCCAGTTTGGGTTGGACATGTATTTATTCAACCTTTCCATTATTATTAATTTAGATTTTTTCCTTTTATTTGACCAAGTGTACTTAGTACCCTTAAACCCTAGGTCTAAGAGCCCACAATAGTCAATACAGTTGATAAAATTGGAAACCCTACTGTTGTTAACGGGTAATCCACCAAATTTTTTATTTGCCCCTGTCACTTCATTAAAGTCTCCAGTGACTAGCCAGGGGCCCTTAAAGGAGTTTGCTACTATTTTTAGGTTATTCCACAAGATATTTTTTTCATTTAACAAGCAGCTAGCATAAATAACTGATAAAAGCCATTGGTGTGGAGAATCTTTTACCTTTACCATGGCGTGGATTTCCTGGTCAGTGCTAGCAACTTGATCAACTATTACCTCTGCTTCATTCCACATCATAACCATTCCCCCCGAGTTGCCTTGAGCTGCGACTTGGGTCATTTTTGTGAAACCCAAGTCCTCGACAATAGCTTGGTGGTCCATTAACTTTGTTTCCAATAAGGCTACCAGAAAAAGGTCTGTTGTAATCTAACATTGATTTAAAGATCCTTCTGAATTCATCATTACCCGTTCCCCTGCAATTCCAGATTATGATACTCATTGATCTATTTAGGGTTTAGGGTGTCTCCACCTGTACCTGCCTTAGGTTTGCTTGGGGTGAGCTCCCCCATGCCCTATTGTCTTGGTTCATCCAGTAATGCTCGTACAGAGTTGGGATTATCACTGCCCCGTACTTGTAGATTGTTAGTGGGCTTTGAAAAACTCGTATATTGATCGAGAATTTCCTCAAGTCTTGGGGGCAACGTAAGATGTACCTTTTTCTTTTTTTTCCTTGAACATCAGCGTCTTTGGGTCCCTTATCATGCCGTACTCCACTCGTCTTGCTGTCGATGATCCTTCCTCTTCTTCCCCCTCTTTCGTCTGTGTTTGGGCAAGTGTAGGGGTACTGTTTAATGTTGTTGCTGTAGCTAGGGTTTGGGTTTCCCTTGCTTGAGTTTGGTTTGTGTTCAGTGTTGGATTGTTGGGATTGTTGACATGGTGTGCTGCCTGGTGTTGATGAATATGTGTTTGGATTGGGGGGATGGTTTCTTGAAATAAGGGGAGTTGCATGCTCAGACCTATTGGGGCAAAAGAGGTTGGCCTTGGTTGTCTGCTCCATGGTGATGGATGGATCCCCAAGGTGGGTGGTTGAGGTAGGCATCTGGTTGTTGAACATGGCCAACCAAGGGTGGTTTGCTATATTGTCTAACCCTATCCTCAAACCCTCCGTCACTATATGAGCAAGGTAGCTCGGATTCTCTAGTTGGATTGTGATGTCTTGACCCTCCAGCTGTAGATTCATGTTTAAGGAGAAGCCTGCCAGCTCGTACTCCAGCCATGACTCTGGAACATGGTTCATTAGTAGTGGTGATGTTGTATAGATTATTGGCTCGGGTGGGTTCATGGGTGGGTATGGTGCATGGAGGGTTGTTCTTTGTTGTTGCCTCATCCAATCATTCCTTCTATTTCTGTGGTGTCTTCGTTGGTAGTTAGTGGAGTGAAACTTGGCCATGTTGTTGTTTGTTGTTCTTAGGCAGATTGGAGTTTGTAGCTTTGGGTGATGGGGGCTCGTTGGAGTTGTTAGAAATAGGGTTCAATTTGTGGTACATAGGAGTGATGTACATGGTTGATGGGACTTTGTTAGTTTCAGCTTTTTGGTTCGAGATGATTGCTTCAATAGTTTTTGTTGGGATGATTTTTGACAAGAAATCATGTGAGGTGATGTCTACTTTTATGGGGGTGTGAAGCTTTGGTTTAAGGGGGTTGTAATCACCAATTAATGCTGATGGGGCTTTGCCTAAGGTGATGGGATGGTCAATTACCATTGAGTTGTTCGTTTTTGTTGAGTTTAGGATTTGATCGGCATGTTTTGGTATTGTCTCTAGGTTTTGTAGTGGTTGTCCGCTGGGTTTTTTGATTGAGTCTTTGTCCTTGTTGGTTTCAGAAGATGTAGGTTCTTGGGTAGTGAGTTAGGCATTAATTGCGTTAGGGGGTGGTTTGACAATTGAGGGGAATGAGTGTTGTCCAATGTACTTTTGTACGAGGGGTTTGTTGGGTTGGTGTAGCAACTAGGGCTACCTAGGGTTTCAGACATTTGGTCGATGGAATAGCAGCTAGGATTTCCTAGGGTTTCAGTGTGTCGGTCAATGCTTCTTTTTTGATTAGGGGGCTGGGTAGTGACCGCTGTGTTAAGCATTGAGTTTCTTTTGAAGGCTTGTTTCTGGTTTTGTCCAGTGTGGTATCACTATGTTTTGCTTCATCGGTTGGGATCCTCGAACTGCCATTTGAGCCCAGCTTGTTCAGTACTAATGGGTCGTTCATGTTGGCATTAGCCATGGCCTGAGTTTTTTTTGTTTTTTTTGGTGTGTCACAATGGTCCAATTATCAATCTCTTTGGTTAGGGTATCAATTTCCATGGTCTTTCCATTGTTGTTGACAGTGTTTGGTTCAGTAGTAGGCGCTGCATTAGGGCAGTTGTTTGAATTAGGGCCCAATCGTCCACATGATTCGCACAGAAGGTTGAATTCTTCGCAGGCTATTTTTTGGTAGTGGTTTCCTATGATTATGTGTGTTTTTAAGGGCTTCTCAACGGGTGTTATAATGCATACCCTTGCATATTTACCTCTAGTGGTTGAGGATGTGCAGGCATCGATCCTAAGAAGTTTGCCTAGTTTGTTTCCTATCTTGTGGAGGATCTCATAGTCATAGAACTTCGTTGGGAGCTCTGGTAATCTAGCCTAGACAGCTGAGAAGGTTAGTGATGCTGCTGAGGCAATGAACCTGGGTTCCCATTTTCTTACTGTGATGAATTGGTTTTTATGTTTTCTTGCAGTTTGGTTAAGAAGGTAGCTTTTTGGTCTTGTTTGTTATCACTTTGTTCTGGGGGGTTTTGCTGATCACCCATTGCTTGGGTGCTTAAATGCTGGTGTGAACTCTCTAAAATCGTGTTGTTATCTTCAAGGTGTTCCATATCTATATCATTTGCGTTGGGTGCTTGTGTGATTGTTGCATTGTGTTGTGGTTCTAAGTTTGTTTTGTCAAGCATGGGTCTTTGGTATTACAGTAGATGGTATGTTACTGTAGGTAGGTTGAGGAGGGAACCTAGGGTTCTTCTTCAATGTTTACTAGAGAGAAGTCAAACATTTTCTACAGAGAAGTCAGACTCATGGATGGATATCACCTCTGTTTAAAGCTCTACATCCTCTTTTTACTTGGAAACTTATAAAAAAAACTTTTTTTTTTTGGAAAATTATAAAAGTACTATTTTCTTTTTGATATTTAAACATCATCTCATGCCAAGATGATGGGTGGATCATTCTAAACACTTTAATGAGCTGCTATTTAAGAATTAGTCAGTATATTTCAAATTGTGTCCCGTATAAAAGAACTCCAATTAGATTTTACTTTGTCTGGGATGGGAAGGTAGGCAAAGAGTAATTAAAAGATGAACTTCTATTTGTAATAATAAATATACTTCATATTAAATATTAAGTTATAAACAATTACACAATAACGATGTTAATTTAGTTACAACATCTATGCTATTATACATGTAATATTAAGGACGTGAATACTTTCTTTTTTTCGGTATCATACACGCGAAGAGATGTACTCCTTCTTTTCACTTTTACTTGACACACATTAACTTTTCACGCCCCTTAAGAAATAATAAAAGAAGTGCATAATCTTCCATGATACCCATATTAATTAATGCATAATTTATTGAATTTGAGAAAAAGATTTAAAATGAGTAATAAATATTGTAAGTATAACGGAAAAAAGAAATTTGTCTCTTGTAATGTGTAAAGTGACAAGTAAATATAAATCTATTTTTAATATACATACCAAGTAAAAGTGAACAAATGGAGTTATAGCATGAAAATTAAATGCTAATAAATGAAAAATATCTCTAACACAGGCCAAAGCTAAAATAGCTAAAAATCAGAGTCGTATCAGCAAGACAACAACCCACAATATCAAATTAAGCATAACATGAATGATTAATACACCATTTTTAAAAGTTTAGATGTATAATCAGATAAACATAAGCCCCTAAAGCTGGAAGTTGTGATACAAACTTCCTTCGGTTGTCACCGAATAACATAAAAAGAAAACTTAGATCATACTTGAAAACGATAAGGAAGAGAAAATCACATATTTAAAACTCTAAGTTTTTTACTCCAAGAAGATTCAATTTATCGTTCGAAAGTAAGGAGTGTGCGACCAATGATGTAGGAAGCATATGCATTAATGCAAGCATATTCAATGTGGCTTTCATTAAGAACCCTTGCCTCCCAATTGCCCATGGAAAGGGGCTTAGGTTTAGGCAAATGTATAGCACATATTACATAAGCAAGTTCGTTCAATCCTGGAAAAGCAGAAAACAACCAAATCCACCAAGTCTTGTTTTGGTGAAGTGCATCTATCTCCTCTTGCATAGCTGCAATCCATTCTGGTGAGCTAATTGCCTCATTTATAGTCTGTGGCTCCTTAGCTTCTACCAGACACATGTGTCTCACTGGCATGTATTTTGATTTCTGTCGTATGACCATGTGATGACTTTGTGCATTTGATGTGTGCTCTGTTGGTTTTGCACCATCTGTTGGTGTAGGTTGTATTGGTATAGCTTGTGTGTTAGGTTCAGTATTAAACCAATAAGACAAGTCGACTTCAAGTTGAATTCCTTGTGGATCATAAACTGAAAATACATTAGAGTCAGAAGGTGCACTGTTTTGAGCTCAGTTGTTTGGTTCTTCCCTCTCAGCAGTCATGAGATCATCTGTTCCTATAGGAACTGCTGCTAAAGGAGATTCAATAGACTTACCAATGTGATCAGCAGGCTCAGCAACATTGTGATCAGTTGTGGGTGCAGGCTCAGCAGCCTCATCAAGAGCATCAACTAGAGAGTCAGGGGTGAGCTGATCACTAGGTGATGGTGCATTCACATCAGTTGTAGGCTGATCACCTACACCAATTAATGATGAGCCATTCAACACTTCCCCTGAATTATAGGGGTGCACATCTAGGCTTGAGAAGTCCTGCAACCTAGAGAAAAACTCATAAAAGGTAGCAAGGTGAGTAGAATCACTGGAACTGTCTAGTGGTGCATCTGGTTGCACATAAGACAATGTGTGCTCATCAAAGACCACATGTCTTGAGACAAACACTCTTCTGGTAGGTGGGTGATATCACCTATAGCCTTTCTGAAGGCTACTATATCCAATAAACACACAAGGATAGGTCTTTGGAGAGAATTTTGTTTTTTCTTCCAAGTAGGGAAAACATCTGCATCCAAAAACCTTTAAGCTATTATAATCTAGATGTTCTACAAAGAGCTTAAAGAATGGAGTTACCATTTGTAACACTGATGAAGGCATTCTGTTAATTAAGAATACAACTGTCAAGAAGGTTTCTACCCAAAGAAACTATGGCAACTTTGCATGGAACAACAAGGTCAGACCAGTCTCTACTATATGTCTGTGTTTCCTCTCAGAGACTCCATTCTGCTCAGGTGTGAGAGGAAATGATATATGTCTAACAATATCATAGTTATCTAGATGTTCAACAAATGCAGTGCTATTAAATTCACAACCTCCATCACACTAAAAAATCTTAATAGTCTTTGTGAATTGTTTCTCAACCATCTTTTGAAACTTATACAAAATATCATAGAATTCAGATTTCCTTCTTAGTGGATAGAGCCAGGTATATCTGGTATAATCATCAACAAACACTACATAGTATCTCATGTGCTGAGATGATTCAACAGGAGCTGGACCCCAAAGATCATAATGAATTTTAAATAAAGGCTCTTTTTCAATCTTATTTCTCAATTCAAATGGAAGCTTACATCCTTTTCCTAACTGACAACTGACACAAACAGTAGGAACTTTATTCTTGTACTTGACATCAATACACTTGTTACTACTAAGAATCTTTAAAAACTTTAAGCTATGATGACCTAATCTAGCATGACAAATACTATTTGTATTCTTCCACTCCTTTGATGTAGATAAGGCATAAAAATTATTGTCTTCCAGTGCATATAGATCATTCTTCTTAGATCCCCTGGCCAGAAGTCTCCCTAAGCTCTTGTCTTTCACAACAAAATCAGATTCATCAAACTCAAGTGTACAAGAATTGTCCTTAGCAAGTTTACTAACTGATAGCAGTTTCTTCTTAATCTTAGGGACAACAAGGATTTTCTTTTACTTTAAGTAAAGATTTTATTGTATTTCCAATATGTGTGATGTCAAGTTTAGAGCCATCCCCAACTATTATCTTATCAGAACCATTATAAGGTTGAAGGTTTGATAGATTACATGTTGAATTGGTTATGTGGATTCTTGTACCAGAGTCAACATATATAGCTTCATCTTCAGCCTGTGTATTCTGCAGATTAACAACAGAAAAAGCCTGTGGCAGATCCTCAGTAGCCTAGTAGGAATAGTCCCACCTATAGAAGCATTTTAGGGTTGTGTGATTGTTTCTTCCACATATTTGGCAATTTTCCTTGCCGTGTTGTGGTCTTGAATTTACAGTGTTCTGATTAGTTTGATTATTCTGATTGCTGCCTTGTCCTGCAGGTCTGAAACCTCTTCCTCTTGAGGAGAATTTTGAGTTTCCTCTTCTGTTAGAGTAACCTCCATGACCTCTTCCTCTTTGAGCAGCAAAGGCCATATTGTAGCCTTGTTGAACCATTTCCTCTTCATCTTTTCTCATGTCAAAACCTCTAAGAGCATTGACAAACTGGTTTAGTATAGGATATGGGGCCTTTCCCAGCATGACAGTCCTAAAAGTTTTTTACTTTTGGCCAAGTCCTCTAGCAAAGTTGATTACTTTGTTGTCTTCATCAACAGGCTTGTGTATGGCTGAGAGGCCATCACATGTGCCTTTGAATTCCTTCAAGTATTCATCAAGCTTTTTGGTTCCTAGCTTGATGTTCTGCAGCTGTTGCTTAAGCTGAAATTCCTTATCCTTGGTTGCCTACAAGTATGCTTCCTCCAGACATTCCCACATTTCCTTGGCAGTTGAGCATCCCACTATAAGGTACATGCTTTCTTCAGTCATTGTAGCAGAGATCCAACTCCTCAGGAGCACATCATTTTCCTCCTAGTCGACAGTCTTGTCTGCACCACCAAAAGCAGATGAACTGCTTGTGTCTGGCTTGTCTTCCTCGATCAAGTTTGTCACCTTTATTACCTGAATCAACTGGAGTATTTGTGTCCTCCAGATCAAATAGTTTGATGGCTACAACTTAACCGGACAAGAGGCAATCAGATGGTGCAGGGAAGCAGGTGATAGACACCGAGAGGTTGAGAGTCTTTTTATGGCCATGTTTGATCGTGTGGGCAGCATAGCTTCAAGAAGCTCTGATACCATATAGAAAATGACATGATTGAGAGGAAAATTGTATTGAAGAATCGTGTATTTCAGATGTATTACAAAGCCATAAGTGACTGAATTTATAAAGTCACAAAACAACTACTACAATTGAACTTAGAGTTCTACTACTTGTATAACTATCACATTGGGTTAGAGTTCTAACTCTACCATACATTCTAACTATGCTTATCTAATTCAATCATGATCAACTTCTTCAACAGGACATAGATAAATAATGCGCGTTAACATATACATATGTTACCTAAACCTAATACCAATACCTCTAGGAACACAGTTGGAATCATATTAGTATGATTACTTTTGTAATAACATGTACATCCACTATCTAAACCTAATACTAATATCTCTAGGAATACGTTATACTTCTTAAAAATTCCTATATTTGACAACGTATTATATTGTCCAAATTTAATCCAATTACCCTTTTTTTAGAATATATTATATTGTATGAGATACAAATATAATGTTGATAGTCCAAAATAATCTTAAAATATTTAATGCTGAAACTTACGTGGAAGGACAAAACAAGAAATAGCACACCTTAGTATGAAGACTTGTAGTAACATAGGGATAACTCACGCTAATAATATTCATGGTATGAAAGCAATAATTCTATTTACTCAAAATTAATAAAGGCATTATCACCACCATACACATCCTTCAAAATAACTTCCAACATGTATGACATAGGCTATTATCCTACTCCCTCCGTTTCAATTTATGTGAACTCATTTGACTGGACACGAAGTTTAAGGAAAGAGAGAAGACTTTTGAACTTGTGGTGTAAAATGAAGCACATATATTTTGTGTGGCTATAAATCATTGCATAAAGGTAAATTGTTTCTAAATAGGGAAAGAGGTCATTCTTTTTGGCACGGACTAAAAAGAAAATAGGTTCACATAAATTAAACCGGAGGGAATATTTGTTTATGGACATCAACGATGATAGTAGACTAAATTAAATTTTGATTTTCCTTCCTTTTTTCAGTGAATCGTATTCCAATTTAATTTGATATGAACATATTGTATTAATTTCTTTAGAAAAGGAGCCAAACATTTTTATAAAAGAAGTCATTATTCCATGTTGTAAAATCACGAACATAAATATTAAAAAGGGACAGTCTCGTACACTAAGCATCTCGCGTTCACGCATGATCCAAGGAAGGGCCGCATCCCAAAGGAATGTGGTGTATGCAACCCACCCTAATGCAAGCATCAACAACTGATTCCACGTTCGAATCCGTGATCTATTGTGTTGACCAAAATATTCTTACATTAATTTTGATTAAAACTCATAAGGAAAGAACACAAGTAGAAATAGCACATTTTAGGATGAAGAGTTGTAATAGGATAGGTTTCTAATCCTGTTTCTTTTTGGACAATAACGACACTTTGACTAATTTTAGGGTTCCAAGTAAATAGTCAAAGCAATATGAATTTGAATTGGAGAAGAAATATAGCTCAAAATATCTAATGAAGATTACGGTGATTATTTCACCTCAAGGTGTAGGTCTTATGTAACAACAAATTCTCTCTCTCTCTCTCTCAACTGATATTAACATCTATGATAATGGTTTCTCCACTCCTAAGCTATGAGCTTTTGGTTGTTGGTTTCAAATTAAAATAAGGGTGTAATTAAGGGAGTATGCTACATAGGAACTAATTACTTATTTTTCTTAAGCAACTAAGCAATTTTGAAGTATTCGATAAACATGCTCTATTTTTTATTGCCTTGCGATATTCTTGAGTTTTTAAAAATTAACAATTTATAATCTAGAAAAACCATTATTTCAATTTCCAATTAAGTGAGAATTTGATTCTAATGATGAAGAATCTCTTTTTAGCCAAAACCAACGAGCGTCATCTGAAAAGTTGATTACTTTAAAAGAGATATATAGGACAAAGGAGTTCTGGTCATACTATTATGAATTTCTGCAAAGGGGAAGAGACATGGGGGGGGGGGGAGGGATTCTATGTAAGCAAGTAAGCAATTCAAATACACTCTTGTATGAATTTTGATATCCGTAGACTATCAGCAAGAAAAGAAAAGAACATAAGACTAAAAATGTAACTATTTATCTTTTTTTTTCCTGACAATTATATAAGAGAAAGAGCATAAGATTTCATGAATGATCACCCTTCCTAGAAGGTGGTAGTGCGTCTAGGTGCTCTTTAGGATGTATTAATCTGGTTGTTAAATGGTAATAATTCACAGTTATCACCAAAAAAAAGATTTCATGTATGATGGAGATGAGGATCTAATATTCTAATTAAATTCAGGATGATGTTCTTATGAGGGGAGGACTAACGAGTTGAAGATGAGTTTCAATATATATTTGAGATTTTGAGTTGTTCAATATGGATTTATTTACCTTCGATTGATTTAGATCAGAAGAATTTCAAAGACTAAGCTGGTTTTAGATAGCAAGCCTAATAAAAAAATTAAGTTTTAGAAAATAAACTGAACAACCTAAAAATTATTTAATATAAAGTTAGTTTTGAAAATTGTTGAACATGTATTCTAATTTGGAATTGTAGCAATTGGGGCGAGAAGCAGCTTCCCGTATTTTATGCTCTTGGGTCCTAAGTTTAGTTATTATTATTTGAGTCTTGTTATTTATTTTTCAGTCCCAAAAGGTGTCATTACTGTTAGTCGACACGTGTCTAGGTCGTTGTGCTGTTTTCTAGTTAAATACCGTGTAGTTTCGTTTTGTAGCCTATGTTGAATGAAAATTGAGTCTTTCCTTTCTCTGCATTTCATTTCTTTCTTTTTAGTTCTTGTTTTCCATTTTCATGATGATTCCAACGTGGGAATCATTACAATTGGTATCAGAGCCGACGATTCTCGGCCCTTTCGTCGGAGTTAATGGTGGAGTCCGGGAGAAGTTCGAATCAGTTTGAGCAGCAGATTCAAGCTTTTATTGACAGACAAAGTAGACAAGGAATTTGTGACAAGTCTTGTTTCAATCATGTGTAATGTTCAAAGAGCAGTCGAGATGCACCAAGATATGTCTGGAGGCGTGTATCATCCGATTGAGCTAATTATTAGAAGATTTGATGGTCTTAAGACTCTTAAAGAGTGTTATGGAGCAGAAGGTGTCGTAAAGGGAACTAAATTGCTTAGTACTGTAATTGCAAAAATGTTTGAAACCTTAAATGCATTATATCAAGGTCATAATTACATTGTGACTTCACGGTTAGAGGATTACAGTTATGGTTCCCTGCAGTTTGTTGCTTTATCATTTTATGGCATCCTTATCAACCTCCCACTATCATACCCTCCCTAAATCTTGACCATCTTGTGACTTTATCATGGAAACATGTAAAATATTCTTTTCAGATCCATTGTTTCTTGAGTTCATGCATGGTGGGACTTGTCCAATCGCTCTAAATTTTCAATACAGTTGGATACGTGGTTAAGGATTTTGCTGCCTACCTAGAGGGGCGAATTGTAGGAAAAATAGAGGAAAAGCTTGTTGTATCACTTAAACAAGTGGATAGACCTCCAACCTCTGAAGATGTTTATGATTTAGACAAATTCATAGTAGTGTTTCTTGCAGTGCTACTGGTTGATATGGCTGCTAGCCACTCTAAGATAGCAGACAAGTCCCTGGAAAAAATAATCATTCCTTGTGATCTAATAAACTTCATAGCAGGTGGATTTCTCTTGGTGACTCTTGAGATGAAATTGAATGGTTGCATTGTTGCTAGATCATTTCATGAGTTTGGTAAAGAGGTTGATGTGCTAGTGTTTCCTAATGCTAATGTTTATCTTGGTAGTGATGGTTTTGATGAAAATATTCTGCTAGAGTATTGTCCAAACATATTGCAAAGGCAAAATGGTGTATTAATGTTGTTGCTGGAATATGTTAGATTATGGCTTTAAAAGTAAAATATCAACTTGCAGATAGATAGGCTTTGTTTGTGGTGGTGCAGCAGCATTAGACAAGAAAGGTGGTATGAGAAATATTTTTATATTTGATCCAGGAGGTGTTTCTTTTGTTGCATCAAGGAGAGGAACATTCTCAACTTTGGTCGTGAAGGAGGAGAATTTGATGGCCTTAAGAACAATGAAGCATCTGCAAATTTGTTATCACTGGTTTGATTCATTTAAAACCTTGAGGAAAAGGTTGTTTAAAAGGGAATGGAATGTAGCAATTGGGGCGAGAAGTAGCTTCCCGTATTTTATGCTCTTGGGTCCTAAGTTTGGTTATTATTATTTGAATCCTTGTTATTTATTTTTCAGTCCCTAAAGGTGTCACTACTGTTAGTCGACACGTGTCTAGGTCGTTTTGCTATTTTCTAGTTAAATAATCTGTAGTTCCGTTTTGTAGTTTATGTTGAATGAAAATTGAGTCTTTCCTTTCTCTGCATTTCATTTCTTTCTTTTTAGTTCTTGTTTTTCATTTCCATGATGATTCCAACGTGGGAATCGTTACCGGAGTGGAACCATACTTCCAAGGTTAAGCTATTTGTAACGACCCAACCGGTCGTTTTGAGCTCTAGCGCGTCGTTCAACAGTTTGAGGCCATGAGCAACTTTACTTCAGGTATTGTAACTTGTACGCATGGTCGGAATTGAATTTCGGGAAGTTCGAAGTTGATTTGGAAAGAGAATTTTCATTTCGGAAGCTTTAAGTTGAAAGAATGGACTAAGATTGGATTTTTGAGTAAACGATCTTGGAATCGGGATCTGAAGGTTCTAGTATGTTCGTATGATGATTTCGGACTTGGGCGTATGCCCGGATCGGGTTTTGGATGACCTGGGAGCGTTTTGGCACCTATTATGGAAGTTAGCATTTTGGAAGAAAATTCATAAGTTTGGATTGAAGTGCATTTTAGTGTTATCGATGTCCGTTTGGGATTCCAAGTCTGGGAGTAGCTCCGTATGGTGATTCTGGAGTTGGGAGCGCGATCGGAAGTAAATTCGGAGCTCTGTAGGTCATTTTGAAGTCATTTGGCTAAAGATAGAAATTTAAAGGTTTTTTGAGAAGTTTGACTGGAAGTGGACTTTTTGATATTGGAGTCGGATTTCAATTGCGGAAGTTGGAGTAGGTCCGTAATGTCGAATATAACTTGTGTGCAAAATTTGAGGTCAATCGGACGTGGTTTGACGGGTTTCGGCATCGAATGTAGAAGTTTGAAATTTCAAAGTTCATAAAGCTTGAATTGGAGTGTAATTCATGGTTTTAGTGTTGTTTGATATGATTTGAGGTCTCGAGTAAGTCCATAATGTGTTATGGGACTGGTTTGTGTGATTGGACGGGGCCCTGGGGGCCTCGGGTATGTTTCGGGGTGATTTCGGATTACTTCAGGTTATTTTACAATAGCTGATGCCGGCGTCTAGTATTGTTCTTCGCATTCGCGAGGATCCTCTCGTGTTCGCGAAGAAGGATTTTGCTTCAGGGACTCTGTTCTTCACGTTCGCTATGAGATCCTCGCGTTCGCGAAGAAGAAAATCTCTGTTGCACAAGTGTGATTTCGGAGGCTCATATCTTGCAATCTATAAGGAATTCGGAGATGATCCAAAAATGAAAGTTATAGCCCTTTGTGTGTAGTTTTCGGAAAAGTAAACCGTTTGGCATTTGGATTTGTGTACAAGAAGTTATGATTGGTACACTATAGGCTATCCGGAAAGATAAAGAAGAAATTGTGTTGCACAGGTCTGACTTTGGCAGCTTATAGCTCAAAATCTATAAGTAATTGGGAGATGACCAAAACTTGAAAGTTGTAGACTTGGTGTCTAGTTTTCAAAATTAAACCATTTTTTATTTGGAGTTTTGTACAAAAAGTTATGTCTAAGAAGAGTTTCGAAAATGGTTTTTGGAAATTTTCTTCTTCGCGAATGCGATGGGGGTCCTGCGAACACGAAGAAGAGTCGTATGGGCTGTGTATAAGTGTAAAGAAATGGGTTTGGCTCATTTCATCTCATTTCCTCCATGGGAGCCGACCTAGGAGCGATTTTGGAGCTTCATTTTTATCATTCATGTCAAGGTAAGCGATTCTCACCAATTACTTGGATTATATCTAGATTTTAACATGGAAAATCATGTAAATTAGTAGAAATTTTGGGATTTTGAAGAAAACCTAGGAAATTTGTATTCTAGGATTTTGACCACGATTTTCGACATGAAATTGAGAGCCAACTATATATTTGAGTTCGTGAGGCTATGGGTAAACTTTATCTTCGAAAAATTTAGGAATCCGGGCACGTGGGCAATTTTGTCAACTTTTCGATCGGGATTAGGAATTGTTATAAATTGGATTGTAATGAGTAATTGGGCATATATTAATGGAATTGCATAATTATTGGCTAGCTTTGGAGCATTTAGCATTGATTCGAGTCTTCGGAAGGGCGTGGAATGCCGGTTATGGATCTTCGGAGCGAGGTGAGTCTCCTTTCTAACCTTGTAAGAGGGAATTATCCCCATAGGTAAAATAATTAGTTATGTGCTCCTAATTGTGGGGGCTACATACGTACGAGGTGATGAGAGTTCGTGCGTAGCTACTAATATGTGTAAGTCCGGGTAGTCTAGGACCCTAAAGCATGCTATACTTGGAATTTCTGTAATCTTATTGGCAGTTGAATTGCTTAAATTGGTAAATGAATTTCTAAAAGGATTAAACTTCATTTTCTTAAATCATTAAAAGAGAATTGGCTTTTATGTTCCCCAATAAATTCTTAATTGGCTGTTTGAGGATGTATTTCTATGTGTACCTGCATCGCATGTATGATTTGCGAGCAGGGTGATTGTTTATTTAAATTTGACCGCGTCGTATGTATGATTCGCGAGCAGGGTAATAGATTCATCTATGGTTCACGCCGTTCGACCCTCGGCAGTGCACATTTTACATTTCTGTTGGATCGGGCCGTACGACCTCGACATGATTTGTGCATGCTTGTATTGCCTGCCTTGAAACTTATTGAAGTTGTTATTGCCTCTTCCCGGCTTAAGAATATATGTATAAATGATGAAAATAAATTTAGAAATTTCCTATAAAAGAAAGAATTATTTACTTGCTTCAACCTATCGAATTACAATCATGTTTATAAAAATTCACGATTTAATATATTATTGATATAACATTATTGGACCACTAGTAAGTGTCGACGTTGGCCTCTCGTCTCTACTTCTTCGATATTAGATGGGATACTCATTGGGTACACGTTGTTTTTCATACTCATACTATACTTCTGTGCATTTTTGTTGCATATGCACATGCATCTCTAGTGGCCTAGTGGGCGTAGCAGCATGGTTGATACAGAGACTTATGTGAGCTGCATTTCCGAGACGACCCACAGCCAGCAAGTCTCTTTCAGATTACTGTATTTATTTCTGTCCAATATTGTATTCCGGACGGTTGTTGTATTAGATTATTTCTCAAAAATTGCTCATGCACTTGTGACACTGGGTTCTGAGATATCTTTGGGTTTATTCAAAATTTTTAAATGTTGTTAAATGTTTCATTATTTATTCAGAGGAATTTAAAAGAGGTAATTTCGGAAATGTTTAAAACGAGAATTTAATTAAGTATTTTGGTTGGCTTGCCTGACAGCGGTGTCCGGCGCCATCACGACCCTTAGTGGATTTTGGGTCGGGACACTATTTTTCTAACTCCTTTCTAAATAGTGTTCTTTTTTGTTTGCATATACTGCCTTCCAACTAATTCAATTGATTTTTATGTTCACAATTTGAAAGGTTAATAATACTAATACTAATACTAATAATAATAATAATAATAATAATAATAATAATAATAGTAATAATAATAATAATAATAATAATAATAATAATAATAATAATAATAATAATTATGATTGTTAATAAAATATTGTTTCTTGTTTTATTCTTTCTCTTCTAAATAGTTATTTTTCTATGTAAAAATACACGTTCTTATGTTCTTGGGAGTAACTTTGTAGTGGAATGTGAGTGATGAATTCGTATTTGCTATCGAAATTTTTTAATAAAATTAAAATGGATTGTATTCCTTTTTTTTTTTGTTTTCTTTCTTATTTACCTTTTCGGAGAGAAGGATGAACTTGGTTGCCTGAGCCTTGAGTTTTGGAGCACTTGATCGTCGTTGGGGAGCTAGGGTTGGAAAAAGATGACTTTAAATTTATGTAAATTGAATAGATTATACGATTAATCAAAAATAAAAATAGAAATCTCGTTAAATATTTTTGTAAAACTATACATATAGAATCAAATGAAATTCATTTAACAAAACATATGATAACAACTAACAAGTACAAACTCAACTTTCAGAAATGCTTAATCTACAAACATGATCAATTTAATTAAGTTAGATAATATATGAATCTTAAAAAGCACGATAGTCTAACGGAAAATGTTAATCGTCTAAATATTTAGAATCGCGTTCTATTTACGTTTATCAATATGCTAATAGTATGATGACAGATAGAGTCGCGTTCTACTTACATCGATTTTGTAACTTTAGAATCAGGTCAAATATAAAGATCCCCTTTTCGATCTATCATTTACGTTTAATTGGTTTTGGATTTTTTTGGCGGAGGGGGGGGGGGATGGGGGGATCTCTAGGGTTAGGGATTTAGGTGGAACGATCTAAAAAAGAATAACAATTGTTTGGTTTAAGAATATAACAATTCCATTATCACTGTCCAAAATGGGCTATCACTTGAAAGATCACACAAAATTTTACCAACCTTTTATATTTATAGCGCCCCCCTCCCCCTCCCCCTCCCCCTCAAAAAAACAGTGGCCTTTTAAGCAAGCAAGGAGTGAAACAGCAAGAAATTGAAAAATAAATTGAAGAATTGACCCAAAGTGAAACTTTGATCATGTCTACACAAGGGAAACCACGATCTAACTACAAGAATAATACTATGGATCCTTAATTATTCAAATTGGGGGAGAAATTCAAAAATAGCCACAGTTTCAAAAGTAATCGAAATTTAGCCACTTTTTATGTAAAAATAAATTTGAACAAAAATACTGTTCAAAATACGGAAAATACTCCAGCATAATATATTGAAATTCCAGTATAATATAACTGGAACTCCAGAATAATATACTGGAGTTCCAATATAATATATCGTTCCATCATAATATGTTAGAAGTTCATACACATGTGCTCCAATCTCCAGTATATTATGCTGGAACTTTCCACGTATTGGAGTTCCAGCATAATATGCTGGAAATTCATGCACAAGTGCACCGATCTCCAGTATATTATGTTGGAACTTTCCGTATTGAAGCAAAATAATGGCTATTTTTTAATGTTTTTGCAAACGCTGGCTATTTTTAATGAATAATCCGAAAACTGACTAGCCCGTGCTATTTTTACTAAAATTGGGTTAAAAAGCCCAATATACTATTCCATGTATCAAAAAACGGGAGAAATTCAAAAATAGCAGATTTACAAGTGGTCATTCAAAAATAGCCACAGTTTCAAAAGTTATCGAAATTTAGCCACTTTTCATGTAAAGATAAATCTGAACGAAAACACTGTTCAAAATCCGAAAAATACTCCAGCATAATATACTGGAATTCCAGTATAATATACTAGAACTCCAGCATAATATACTGGAGTTCCAGCAAAGTATACTGGAACTCCAGTATATTATACTGGAGTCAGCAAAGTATACTTGAACTCCAGTATATTATACTGGAGTCAGCAAAGTATACCAGTCTAGCATAATATGCTGGAAATTCATGCACAGGTGCACCGAACTCCAGTATATTATGCTGGACCGGTCTCTGTCGCAGCAAAATAGTAGCTATTTTTCAATGACTTGGCAAATGTTGACTATTTTTCAATGACCAGTCTGAAAACTGACTAGTCCGTGCTATTTTAACATCAAATACGTCGAACGAATTAACTACTCTACAAAATAATTGTTGCTCCCAAACACACACGCAAGTATACGTGGTCGTACAAGTAATAAAATGATAAGTCGAGTGTCGAACCCACAGAGACTTATATCAACTACCTACTAACTCACCAATATTGTTATTCAGTCAAGCAAAATTCGAGTTCAAGAATGTGATTATACTAAACTACAATTCTAAGTAATAACTAATTTATCAACCAGTAAACTGATTGTTATGTATTCAATAGAGACAAATATTCCAGGGTTGTGATCGATTCACCAATTCTATTGTGTTCTAGTTAACTCTCCCTCTCATACAATTCACTCATGGTTGCTAATTGCTAATTAATCGGTAATTGCTCTCATAGCCTTCTCCCAAAGTACTACTCGCCTATTCAAAATAGATTAACGCATATATTCCTATGAAATCAATCTATTAAGAACGCATTAAGATTACGATATTTAATTAAGCACGGTTACTAGGTATATTCCTATCCTAACTACAAATTTGCCTCCCCCTCCCCCAAGGGTTAAGATCATGCTCTCTTCAATTCTTCTCTAATCTAAACACTGCTTTCCCAAGCATAGCATAGATAGTGAATAGAACCTAACTAATGGCCAGGCAGTTAAGCAATTAATCACATAATTAAAGAAACAACCATATATTAGTGAATTGTAATCAAGTTTAAGTCAACATTAAACTAAAATATTCATGGCTAAATCACAACCCAGAACAATGGGTTTTTAGCCACTCATGATACTAGCAAATAATTTCATAAGTTTGGATAATTTAAAATACTAAGAAAAGATGAAGAAATCTGAGATGTTCTTGCCCCTGATGTTTCTTGTGTGTATTCCCTCTCAAAAGTGGCGTCTCCCCTTCACAAATAAGTTTAGTCTTGCTTTTATACGTGTTGGGTAGGTCTAGGACCGAAATAACTGTGTCCCGGGAGAATTTGGAGAAACTTCACGTCACTGGCGCCCTAGCTAGCGCCAGACGACCTCCACAACGCTGTGAAATTGAACATTCTATTTCTGGCACCACAGGTAGCGCTAGGCGCTGCCTGTGGATCTACAATGGCCATTTTTTCTGTTTTCGTCCATTTTGGCTCAACTTTCGCACATATCGCCCCCGATTGCTCCTGGATCATTTCTACACATAAAAATACATCAAATTAATATAAATCAATACATTTCATATCCTAAATCCACGAAACAAAAGTAAGATATGAGGCGATATACATACAAATATATATACTTTAAGAAAAACATCAACTCCCTACACTTAGACTCTTGCTCGTCCTCGAGCAATGGAATTATCAAATAAACCCCCAACTACATACTAGTCTCAATTATAGAGGAGCACTTTAACTTTTAACCACACACTATACCCTTGACTATGATCAATACCGACACACAAGCATGAACACACAAAATTTTACATTCTTCCCGTTTAAGCATGCCCAAGTATAACATCTCAATTCAATCAATTCCAACAACATATTTGTCACCACCCAACCTCAAAAGATGACTTGTAACCACTAAGCACCCTCAACACTAACCACTAAGCACTCACCCAACAAGAAAGTTTACAGCATTACCAATCATTCATGAGATCATGTGCCCTCACCAACAAACAAAAGAGTGAATAAAGATTAGTCCAAAAATTCAAATATGTTTTTGAATATAGATTAAGGACATCACACAATTGAACACAATTCATTGACTCTCACAAAAAATTCATATGCATCCCGTGGTCGTACCATAAGCTTGCCCAGTGTGTATATCTCTACTAATTTAAGATAGCCAAATCTAGGATCAATTAGGACTTTAAGGTTGTAATGTAGGCTAAGAGACGAGTATGATACATTTAGGAATAGTGACTAACCCTTCTAAGCACTTTAATACACTATATTCACAATTCAAGCACATATTATTCTCAACCAATTCACTTGCCACAACCCATATGCAATATAGCCCTTACTTTCATTAAACACTTCTATACTCCCACTAGCACAAATTATTAAGAGTTGGAGGCGTGTGTTTTTTTTTCTACATACTTTCACTATCATTTTTTTTCTTTTCTTGCAATATTTCTTTCTTTCCTTCTTTTTTTTCCTTTTTCTTCACACATTCCATACATTAAACTTCATCGGCTAGTGAATTTTGATTTCGACTTTAGTACACCAACGGGCCCTTCCATGGTTTCACTCAAAGAACTACTCCCCACTATCTCACCTTACTTATTTTAGCGACTAAGTGCCTTAGGAGGTAAAGGTTCAATCAATATCAAATTAAGAACAAAATAAGGGTATGGCTTGTAATGCAAGTGCCAAAAGAAAGGTCTATAGGCTCAAAGGAACTAGCAACGGAAAATTTTATTTTTATGTGACAAGCACATCTATGATCAAGTAAGAAAATGCCTACGTCATCTCCTAGATTAGTACAACTTACAATTCGCTTCAATTAACACACGTGGCAAGTTCTAGACTACACAGGATAGCATAGAAAATCACAAATCCTCACACACACATTGCACATGACTCATTCAAGACGGTATTGTTCTACTCTCAAGTCAAGCAAGCACACATAATTGAGAATTTAAGCAATATTGCACTATGTAGCACATAAGTCAAACAACTGAGAGAAAGCGTTACAAAATAGGCTATTTACTTCACTTAGATGTCACAATTCAAACCAAATACACGAAAAGATAGAATGTATGTCATAACCTAATGTGCCAGCACCAACCATGTCAATGAGTATCTTAGAGCGACTCAGTTTCTTCCTAAACTACTCATAAAAAAAATAAAGTATCCGGTTCGAGCTACACCCTTGAAAAAGAACCGATGCCCAAAGAAAAACCAAGGGATACTACCTAGCTATCCTAAAAACAAACAAAAAATCTTTTTGGCATTTTTAATCGGAATTTATCCCTCAAGAAAATTGTCCAAAAGATCCATCATCGGGAAAAGTCCGAGCTTTTTCAATTTTTTTTGTATTTGTATTTCTACACTTTTTTTGGTTAAAGAAGCTAAACTAAAACTAGACTAAAAAAACAAATTACACTAAATAATAATAATAAAAGAAACAATAAAAGAAACACATTAAAACTACTGAAAGTAACAAATTAAAACAAGTTGATACAAGATATACAGCTACAACACAGGTAGTATTCTTTCCACCCCACACTTAAACTGTACATAGCCCTCAATGCATATAAAAATGAAAAACAGAGTAGGGTGAAAAGAAAACTCCCTGTCAGTCGGAGTCCTCCTCCTTAGTGTACCTTCGAGCAGCAGCTCTAGGCACATCATCATCCGGTCCTAGGGGAACCAAAGCCATGGGCCCCGTAACATCATCACCAACCTTGTCCTCTAAATCCGAGCCCTTGACAGTGTTGATATCCTCTGATGAGTGAACGGAGCTGTCAGGTGCAATCCCCAACATCTCCTTGGACGAACTTGACAAGTCATTGCGTAAATGCATACGCTCCTCATCTGAAATACCAGCCATGCTCATGAGTAAATTCAGAGAATTATAGAGGTACATGTTGAAGTTCTCATCGCATTCAATCCATGCTGCGAGAGTGAGTTTTGACGACGTCTCCAACTAAGATGTGATGTCCAAAAGCCCTGACGGAGCTTCCACCACCTCGTCATGTTCGGGATACTCTGGCGCCTCCCGGGAGAGCATATATTGGGTGAGTAGGTTGTCGAAGAAGAACCTCTTAATTTGCCGCCCAAATCTCGTGCGGGCCATCTCGCCGAGCATAATATCACAAAATCCTGCCACACTTTGGTGGTCTTGTTAAAATGAGAACGAACCTCGAGAGGTGGACATCGTCGTGCTTCTTGATCCATTTAGCATTAGAATCCATGCCACAAAGAGTGTGACGTATCAAGGTGTATTTGGGGCTCTTGACAAATTTTTGGAGCCTCCTCGGGTCAACATTCTCAACCCCTAAAAAATCACATAACGCCCTCCTATCCAATGGCATGTCCACGCTACGTTCATGTGACCTAGACAATTTGTAATTCCAATTATCATATAATTCCCTAACCATGCTCAAATTTGTGTGTCCGGGGCATTCTAGGAGTTTGTCCATTTTTAATGCTCGTAATCGGCCGAGGACATCTGGGAAGTTTCATTCTAAAGCTTTGATATTGATCCCCATCTCGGAGACATACCTCCCATACGACACACAATCCCTGTTCCATGCAATAGTTGCATCATATACTAGATTCAACCGAGGCCGTGGGGGTAATGAAGCTTGCTGTGATGCCTCGGTAACCTATTTTCCCTTGGATTACCGTGAAGAGCTTTCTCCTTGCTTTCGTTTTTTGGGCGTTGGGAAAGTGGTGGAGGATTTTTCAATGCCCTTGCCTTTGCTATAACCATACCGAGCCACAATATCCTGCAATACAATTAAGCATGAATGTGAGAACTTGTCAAGACATATGCCTAAGGTAGTCGTGCAAGTCATGAAATGACCCCACACTTTAAACCGAAGGCACAATGTACAATACTTCACAATTTTTGATCTAACATGTACAAGTGTTGCACTCCAAAACTATGGGTACTCAAGACTTCCCCATGTCACACAATAGTGATTGATCATGGCTGCGTGTATTCACATTAAGGTAAGCAAAAGGCATATGTTACTCTCCTTTCCACAACTACTAGACTATACTAAATTAGGTAAATTTACAAGATTCTACAAAATACATTATATAAGATAGATGGTGTAGGAACATGTTTTGTATCAAAGACAAACTCCCTAGCATATAAAAGCATCCCTACACACCCCACACTTAGCCCAAATTCATACACAAATATACTTGGTTACTCAGACTTCACCAGTACACCAAAATCTTCATTCAAGCATTTTTACAAACACCTTGTGGGCATAAAGTGTATGCTTCTATTTCAACAATGGTGGAATATGGTGGCCCTCCCAAATTACAATGAAGTAGAGGGACTTCTAGTTTACTAATCCGTATACACAATAACCACACAATTTCGACCAACTCAAGCCACCTACCATAAAAATTTGTTAAGAACTAAATAAAGGAAAATTTTGGGGATTAGGGCTCTTGGGGATGGGATGTACATTGTTATCTAACAAACAAGAAGAAGAAGAAGAAGAAGAAGAAGAAGAAGAAGAAGAAGAAGAAGAAGAAGAAGAAGAAGAAGAAGAAGAAGAAGAAGAAGAAGAAGAAAAGAAAGAAGAACTTACCTGTAGAGTGTAGAAGGAGAGCAAGAGAAAAACTTTGAGAGAATTTTGTGAGGAAGAAGAAGAAAAAATAGCAGCAGAACACTGTTTAGAAGGAGAGGAGCAGCGTTTGGCGTGTTCTATTTTTGTGAATGAGGAATTTGGGTTGTTTTGGGTTATTGTTAAGTTGGTTTAGGATGGATATGGGTATTACGATGGGTTAGAATGTTAGAGTAAATGGATATTTGGGTAGGGTTAGATGGGTATGGGTCATAGAATAAATAAAAGAAAAGCAAAAAAAAATTACCTGGACCCCAGCCCAGCGCTCAGCGCTATGCCTGGTGCTGGGGGATTGGAACATTCTACCTTCAGCACCCCGGGCAGTGCTGGGCACTGGCTTGAGCGTTATTTTCGAGGATTTTTTTTTTGAAGCATCCCAATCCCCCAAACTTTTATATACTCAATTTACACGTACTACACCATTATATCTATAATTTCTATGCCTACAAAGAAAATGCAAACTCTATCTACTCTAACTAAAAAGAAAAAAAAATTAAGAATTAAACTAGGAAAGCAATAAAAATTGGGTTCCCTCCCAACAAGCGCCTGATTTAACGTCGTGGCACGACGCAGAGTCTCACTTACTCATCAGCGAGTACAACCTTGGTCTTCTCTTGATTAATTATTCCTCCCCAATGGTGCTTGACTATATGTCCATTCACCAAAAATTTCCTTTCACCATTTAAAGCTCGTAGCTCAATTGCACCATAAGAAGTGACTCTCACCACCTCATACGGGCCTGACCATCTCGATTTTAGCTTTCCAGAAAATAGCCTTAGCCTAGAATTGAATAATAATACATGTTGGTCTGGCTTGAAATGACGCGGCTTGATGTGCTTGTTATGCCATCTTTTTGTCTTTTCTTTATAAAGTTTAGCATTTCATAGGAGTACAACCTGAATTCATCTAACTCATTCAACTGCAAAAGTCTTTTCTCGCCCACAGCTTCAAGGTCCATGTTCAGCTTCTTAATGGCCCAGTATGATTTGTGTTCAAGTTCAACGGGCAGGTGACATACCTTACCATAAACAAGCTTATAAGGGGACGCCCCAATTGGCGTTTTATATGTAGTTCTATACACCCATAAGGCATCATCCGACTTTGCAGCCCAATCCTTTCTATTCACACTCACCATCTTCTCTAAGATTTGTTTTATTTCTCTGTTTGACACCTCAGCTTGCCCACTTATTTGAGAATGATATGCTGTAGCAACTCTGTGGCAAACTCCATATTTAGCCAGTAGGTTATTCAATAACCGATTGCAAAAATGAGTCTCCTCATCACTAATCAAGGCACGTGGAGTCCCAAACCTCGAAAATATGTTCTTTTTCACAAACGCAACTATCACCATGGAATCAATGGCAAGGAAATTGCCTCCACCCATTTTGACACATAGTCAACTGCTAGAAAAATGTATTTGTTTCCTCTAGACGATGGGAATGGTCCCATAAAATCTATCCCCCACACATCAAAAATCTCAACTTCTAGGATGTTATTCAAAGGCATCTCATGCCTCCTTGTGATTTTTCCTGTTCTATGACATTGGTCATACTTCTTAACAAATGCATGGACATCCTTGAATAAATTTGGCCAAAAGAAACCGGATTACAATACCTTTGCAGCTGTTCTATCTCCTCCATGATGGCTCCCATAAGGTGATGCATGACAATCATACAACACTAATTCTACCCCATTTTCTAGAATGCACCTCCTCATCAGCTGATCAGCACATTGCTTGTACAAATATGGTTTATCCCAATAGTAGAAGTTCACATCATGTAGAAACCTCTTTCTAGCTTCAGATTCAATTTCAGGAGGAAGTACCTCACTCACAAGATAATTCACATAATCTGCGTACCATGGGTGAGGGTCTTGGGTGATAGCAAAAAGTTGCTCATCAGGAAAGACTTCTTTAATTTGGCCACCCTCCTCCACGTGGTCGTGATTTTCCAGCTTTGATAGATGGTCATCTACTTGGTTCTTTGTTCCTTTCTGATCTCGTATTTCTACATCAAATCCCTACAGCAACAAAACTCAGTGCATCAATCTAGCCTTAGATTCTTTCTTTTGTAAACAGATACCTGATTGCTGCATGATCGGTATGGACTATGACTTTCATTCCCGCTAAGTATGCCCGAAATTTCTCAAAGTCCCACACAACAACTAACAACTCCTTTTCAGTGGTGGTGTAATTTAACTGTGCATCATCAAGAGTCTTACTCGCATAGTAGATGGAATAAAACACCTTATCCTTCCTCTAGCCTAGCAGTGCCCCAATAACATGGTCACTCGCATCACACATAAGTTCAAATGGTAAGGACCAATCAGGTGCCATAATAATGAGAGCAGACACCAACTTCTTTTTGAGTTTTTCGAATTCCATGAGGCATGCATCATCAAAGTTGAAAGTTACATCTTTTTCAAGCAACCAGCACAAAGGATTAGCAATTTTAGAAAAATCTTTAATAAAGCGCCGATAGAATCCCGCGTGTCCCAAGAAACTCCGGACACCCTTAACTAAAATAAGTGGAGGTAATTTTTCAACTGCCTCCACCTTTGTCTTATCAACTTCAATGCCGCTCCTTGACACTTTGTGACCCAACATGATGCCTTCCTACACCATAAAATGGCACTTTTCCCAATTCAGTACCAAATTTGTTTCTTCACAACAGGACAACACCTTGCATAAATTCATCAAGCAATCATCATAAGAAGACCCAAAGAATGAAAAATCATCCATAAACACTTCCACGAATGTTTTTACCATGTCGGTGAAAATAGCCATCATGCATCTCTAGAAAGTAGCTGGTGCATTACAAAGACCAAATAGCATTTTCTTGAAGTCAAAAGTACCATAAGGACAAGTAAAAGTGGTCTTCTCCTAATCCACTAGGCATATGACAATCTGATTGTATCCCGAATAACCATCAAAGAAGCAATAGTATTCATGCCCGACTAATTTGTCCAACATTTGGTCAATGAATGGAAGTGGAAAGTGGTCCTTGTGGGTTGCTTTGTTGAGCCTTCTATAATCAATGCAGAATCTCCACCCCGTCACAGTGCGAGTAGGAATTAGCTCCTTTTCTCATTCTCAATCACAACCAGAAATAGGAAAAATGATACATGCATCGAGCAACTTGATTACTTCTTTTTTCACAACTTCTTTCATAATGGGATTTAACCTCCTTTGCAGCTCCACGTTAGGGCGGTGTCCATCCTCCAAGAAGATTTTATGCATGCAAACCAATGGACTAATTCCCTTGATGTCAGCAATAGTCCACCCAATAGCCTTTGTATGCTTGCGGAGTACTCTGAGCAATTTGTCTTCTTGAGTGTTAGTCAAGCTGGACGAGATAATCACAGGTAATGTCTCAAAGTTCCCCAAATAAGTGTAGCACAGATGCGCTGGAAGAGGCTTAAGTTCTCTTCAAAGCTTCTTCAATAGATGGCTTAGGAGGGGTCAGAGTGACAGGCCTGTCCAACTCCTCAAATTTTCCAAACCCATGGACATAACTGCAGGACATATCTAGTACTTGCTCAATTTGACCCATCATTTCATCTTCACTATCTTCTTCATCCCCAATAAACACTCATTCAATAGGATCTACAGGGCTCATATAGGGCACTAATAATGTGGCATCACTCTCCACCACAGAGATCATGGATAGTTCTTTATAGTGGGTTGGCAACCTGAGTGCTTTATAAACATTGAATACCTTCACTCGATCCCCTACTCTCATCGTCATCTTTCTTTCGCAAACATTAATAATAGCTCGGCCCATGGCTAAGAATGGACGCCCCAAAATAAATGGGACTTCCTGATCAGGCTCGTAGTCCAGGATAATGAAATCAGTAGGGCATATGAAAGACCCCACTTGAACTAGCACATCTTCAATTACTCCTTCAGGATGAGCAAGAGAGCGATCAACCATGTAAGATTACCGTTGTTGGGCGTGGCTCACCCAAACCCAATTGTCTGAACACAGATAGCGGCATCAAATTGATGCTCGCTCCAAGATCATACAAGGATCTCCCAACTGCATGTTTACCAATCAAGATTTGGATAGTGAAACTATCTGGATCCTTCAATTTCTGAGGTAACTTTCTTTGAATTCTTGAGCTACACTCCTCAATGAGTGCCACAGTTTCGAACTCGGTCTGCCTTCTTTTGTTTGCCACTATGTCCTTGATGTACTTTACATATTTGGGCACTTTTTGTAATAGGTCAACCAATGGAATATTAATTTGCACCTGCTTCAAAATATCAAGAAACATTTTATACGTGGCGTTATCCTTGACTTTCTGTAATCTTTGAGGGAACGGAGGTAGTGGCCTTGCAACCAATGGTGGGGGTTGCTCAGCTACCGACTCTTCAACTGGCTTCTCTGACTCCTTAGATTTTTTTGATGTTGATTCTATAGTGGTTGGCCTCTTATTAAAAGTCACCTATTTTCTCTTTTTTCGCATGGGCTTCTTATAATTGCCTCCCATTCCTCAATGACATGACATTAAGGGATGCCTTGGGATTAGCTTCAGTATCACTTGGAAGAGCTCCAACTGGTCTAGTATTTTGGGCACTAGCAAGTTTGTCCCATTTGCCTCTCAAGATTTCTAAAATCGGTCCTGAGTTATTGATTGTCAAGCAACAAATTATTCAACAAATCATTCGTACTCTCTTCTACCTGTTGAGGTGGCTTCTGAGGTTAATTAAAATTTCCTTGGGGTTTATAATGATTATGATTCGGCTGATTTCCACCCTATGAAAAGTTGGGATGATTCTTTCAATTTGGGTTGAAAGTGTTCCCATATTGTGCGTTCTGATTTATTGGACCCCTTCTCTGTTGCCCCATATAGTATATGGATTTAGGATTCGTGTGGCACATATAACTCATATGATTTTCACCACATAGTTCGCAGCAAAGAGACATCAGTTGTACGTGTTGCATCTGTTGTGTTTGTTGCATTGTCATTCTATTCATCTAATTTGCCAATTTTACTATATTAGCTCTCATGGCTGAGAAGACATCAAGCTCAATCAACCCAACTACTTTCTGTTTAATTGCCTTTCGTGAATCCCCATCTCCTTGCCAGTTATGATCATTAGCAGTGAAGTTATTTAGCAAGAGTTGAATTTCACTATACGATTTCGCCATGCAACTACCCCCACAAGCTGAATCAAGATTCATCTTTGATGCCTTATCTAGCCTATCAACAAAAGTGTATCCCAATACCTCATCAGTTTGACAATGATGCGAGCAGTCTCTGAGTAGCTTCTTGTATCTTTTCCAAGCTTGATGAAGTATCTTGCCATCCCGTTGTTTGAACACAAGAATCTGACTCCTCAATGACTTTGTCTTCTTAGTAGGGAAAAACTTGATTAAGAATTTCCTTGATAGATTATCCCAAGTGTGGATTGAGTTCGCGGGCTCTTTCTGCAACCATTCCTTAGCTTCTCCCAGCAGTGAAAAGGGAAAAAGTGTTAGTCCGACATAGTCCTTGGAAACGTTCGGATAATTGTAGGTGTCCGTAATTTCCAAAAAATTCTAAATGTTCCTATGCGGATCTTCATGAGATAGACCCACATATTGACATGTGGACTGAATCAGTTGTATACCATGTACTGTTTGAGTTCTAAATGTCCTGTGATCTCAGGTTTCACAATAGCCTGAGTCATATTAGCTAGATTGGGCCTTGCGGCTTCTATCACCTCACGCTCTGCGTTACCTTCCATCTTTATTGGCCGTGGTTGAACTACGATGTCCAACTCTCTTTCTATTCTAGTTATAGCTTTGACTTCCCTCCTCACTCTGTAAAGTGTTCGTTCAATTCCAGGATCAAGAGGAAGGAGATTGTTTGCGCTTCTACCCCTCCGCATTCAAGAGAAGATCATGTGTTAACACAAACAAGGTAAATCGAAAATTAAAACTTGAACAAATAACTAATAAGAGCTTAAGTCAGTCAAGTAGCTAAATTTTATGTCCCCGGCAACGGCGCCAAAAACTTGTTGCTCCCAAACACACACACAAGTATACGTGGTCGTACAAGTAATAAAATGATAAGTCGAGTGTCGAACCCACAAAGACTTATATCAAATACCCGCTAACTCACCAATATTGTTATTCAGTCAAGCTAAATTCGAGTTCAAGAATGCGATTATACTAAACTATATTCTAAGTAATAACTAATTTATCAAGCAGTAAAATGATTGTTATGTATTCAATGGAGACAAATATTCCATGGTTGTGATAGATTCACCAATTTTATTGTGTTATAGTTAACTCTCCCTCTCATACAATTCACTTATGATAGCTAATTAATCGATAATGGCTCTCATAGCCTTCTTCCAAAGTATTACTCGCCTATTCAAAATATATTAACGCCTATATTTCTATGAAATCAATCTATTAAGACGCTTTAAGATTACGATATTTAATTAAGCACGGTGACTAGGTATATTCCTATCCTAACCACAAATCCGCCCCCTCCCCCTAAGGGTTAAGATCATGCTCTCTTCAATTCTTCTCTAATCTAAACATGGCTTTTCCAAGCATAGAATAGATAGTAAATAGAACCTAACTGTTGGCCAAATAATTAAGCAATTAATTACAGAATTAAATAAACAACCGTATATTCGTGAATTGTAATCAAGTTTAAGTCAATATTAAACAACAATATTCGTGGCTAAATCACAACCCCAGAACAATAGGTTTTTAGCCATCCATGATACTAGCAAATAATTTCATAAGTTTCGATAATTGAAAATACTAAGAAAAGATGAAGAAATCTGAGATGTTTTTGCTCCTTCTTGTGTGTATTCCCTCTCAAAAGTGGTGTCTCCCCTTCACAAATAAGTTTAGTTTTGCTTTTATACGTGTTGGGCAGGTCTAGGGCCGAAATTACCATGCCCCGAACGAATTTGGAGAAACTTCACGTCACTGGTGCCCTGGCTAGCGCCAGGCGCCCTCCATGGTGCTGTGAAATTGAACCTACAATGCCCATTTTTTCTATTTTTGTCTGTTTTGTCTCATATTTCGTACATATCGCCCCGGTTGCTCCCGGATCATTCCTACACATAAAAATACATTAAATTAATATAAATCAATATATTTCATATCCTAAATTCATGAAACAAAAGTAAGATATGAGTCGATATACATACAAATATATATACTCTACGCAAAGCATCAATAACTTAACTAAGCTGACAAGTCCACAGCTCATGCCATACAAAATGGGCCAAAGTGGGAGCTAAATTAAATCATTTTACATGATATAGCTAAATTATATACTATACTTATCATATTACACTGCTTTCCAAAATTAACCAATTAGTGAAAAGAATACAAATTAATAAATATTGAATTATATGAACCTCTAATATAAAAGATACATTTCTTCACATATCGGCTTGATTTTTCTTCTTAGCTAAGTACATGTCCTTTTTTTTGGGCCCATACTAATTAAGGACATGTCTTGATACCACGTAATAAAAAAGAGAAACTTTCAAACACCACTATGTTTTAGTGGTTATTAGCTAGTTGTAGTTATCATTTACTATATTACTTCCTATAGCTATGTTTTCAGATTTTTTAGAGTGTATTCGATGTATTTAAGCTACTGTATTCATGAATACAGTAGCATTTCTAGGCGTGAAACAGAGAATTACAGCTAGACAAATTTTTGTATTCGGGCGTATTCGACTGTATTCATGGCGTGAAACATGAGATTACAGCTGGACAAATTATTGTATTCGACTCTATTCATGGCGTGAAACAAGGGATTACACTATTTTTAAACAGAAAATGAATCAATTAACATAATAGACTCCTAATATAACTGAACAAACTCAATTATAATACACAAATTTTGTATTTTCAATTATAAAAAAGATTCTCAACCGAAAAATACCCCAAAAACATAGCAATCTTCAGAGAAATTATATAATACAACTGAATATATAAATTATATTAATTAAAAAAAACATATGAATACATTCATGGAATATAGCGAGACATTGAATATAATGAAATACATAGAATACAATGAAATACATAGAATACATTGAAATACAATGAAACAAAGATAATGAATATAATGAAATACAAAGAATATAACGAGATACATTGAAATAAAATGAAAAAAAAGATAATGAATACAATGAAATACAGCGAGATACATTTAAATACATTGAAATGTATTAACAGGTTAGGATACTACTGGTTAGCTACTGATGCAGGGCTTTATACGCTGGATATTAGTTTACCTTCCATCTCTCTCGTATTTCCTATATTCTCTTATATGACTGTTATTTTGCTATTTTAATTTCTTTTATGTATGTTATGTATTTTATGTTATTATATTATGAGTCTATCAATAGTACTAATATATCGTCACTTGGTGATTTCTTGAGCTGAGGGTCTCCTCGAAACAGCCTCTCTGCCCCTCGGGGTAGGGGTAAGGTCTGCGTACATACTACCCTCCCCAGACCTCATTTGTGGGGTTATACTGGGATGTTGTTGTTGTTGTTGTTGTTGAAATGTATTAACAGGAAATTGACTTTGTTGGGCTTGAGGATAAACCAGATGACAAAGGCTACGACACCAACGATGACCAAAAGAGTGCAGAGTATCTGGAAGATGCAAGTGCAGGTACAGTTGAAGAGACAGCCGCAACAGTAGCTGAATGGGTTGCAACAGCACCCGCCGTCGTGGCTTGGGCGGTGGTAGGTTTTGGACGGCGGCGGAATTGATGGGCCATAATATGCTCCGTTCATATACCAGCCATGGTTGACGGGAAATCAAGAAACGCAAAAAAGCAGTTGAGTTGTTGGATGGAGTTGGGCGAAATAGCGGAGTTCATCTTCAGCCTTGATCCGCCGTAGGAGAAGTCATCAGGAAGTAGAGAGAGAGAGAGAGGGAGAATAGATATGGGGTAGGGGATAGGAGAAATTTGAGGGGATATGAGAGAGAAAAATAATACAAAGCTTATTTTATAGCTTAAGAGTAGGAGGTGACCATAAATAGATATATGACTATAAAAAATCAAAAGGTAGTTATAGAATTTTTTTAAAAGGGTATTTATTTAAAATAGATAAAGTATCAACCTTTGCTATTGAAGGTAACTAATCAAATAAAAAACTCAACGAGTATTCAATATGAAACCTCGTAACAATGAGTAAAGTAACTCAAGATCCTTATAAGCACATTTAGATGCCTTAATTACATGATATACTCCATTCTACGATGACTCAACACCTTCTAGCACGTGTAATTTGATTTTTTGACATTCACACTTAGACTTTCATGCGAACTTGAGTATGAAAATGGGTTGTCCAAGTATGTTGAATTATGTTAATAATTACCTCATTTTAAAGCCTAAATTATCAAAATGAGAAGTGCTTAATTATTCATTCATTTATTTATATAATTTATTTTAGCTTTTAAACAATAGATCGGATTGTAAAATCTCAATTAGGAAAATTCCACTCCGCCTCCGATCCGGAACTTTAAAAAAATCAACTACTAAAACAGTTTCGGCAGCCGGTCGATCTAAAGAAGTACTAAGAAGGTGTTTGGGTAAGCTTATAAGCGGGTCAAACTGGCTTATAAACACTTTTTGGTTTATTTATGCGTTTGGTAAAATTAAAAGTGCTTATAAGTTAAGCGCTTATAAGCCAAAAATAAGTCAAAAGCCATAAGTTGGTCTCCCCCAACTTATCAAATTTCAACTTATAAGCACTTTAGGTTTGACCAAAATATTTACTATTCTATCCCTAAAATCCTTTTTTTAAAAACAAAACCCTTCGTATACCCAGTTCTTTAGTTGCTTATTATTAATTTCAGCACTTTTTATCCAAACACATAACTGCTTATTTTTTGAATCAACTTCAGCATTTAAAAGTACTTTTCAGCACCTAATACTTATCAGCTATTCTAAATCAGCTAAATCAAACGGGCTCTAAATCGTTCTTATCAATTCCTAAGACGGGTCATTTTGATTTGATTTGATTTTATTATTATTACATTTTAGTTTAGCAGTCAAAGTATATACTCTCGAGTTCTTGGTTTCGCACATAGAAATTAAGTCTTCGCTATGTTCAGGTCATTCCCAACAATATCCAATGGAGATTGAGGATTTAAAGAGAAACTCTATTCTTGGAAGTTGAAACAAAATTACAAACAGTAAAAAATAAAACCTGTAAAAACATTAATGGGAGAGATAAGTTTTGAAAACTCATCAGTCGAAGTCCCTAATAATTACTTTTGGCATGCATGCATGAAGTATTTAATAGACCATTCAGTTTCTTGATATCTTACAACTAATGTACCCAGTTTCCTAGTAGTGCAATTAATAAGAAAAACTTCTGAGTTTTCCAAAAAAGATGAATTAAACACATATAAATTTGTTATAAATAGCCATGCGAGCCATCGACAATAATACATCAATCTAATTTGTTTTCACAATACAACAACAATGTACTCATCATATGGTAGCAGCAGCTCTGACACCACCACTTTAAAGTACCGAATCAAATTTGGTGGACGAACAATTGAAACAACAGTGACTAATAAAGCTGCGATTGCCAATGAATGGGCAACTGAAATGCTCAACAAATATGCTGGAAAAGACACAGTTGTTGGTTTAGACAACGAATGGAGACCTAATTTTAGTCCATATAGAAGCAACAAAACAGCTACACTCCAACTCTGCATCGACGACAGGTGTCTCATAGTGCAGTTGTTTTATTTGGACGAAATGCCACAAACCCTCAAAACATTCTTGGCTAATCCTAACTTTATATTTGTGGGAGTTGAGGTTGCTGAAGATATCCTTAAACTAAAGAATGAGTATAGATTGGTTTGTAATAGAAGTGCTGATATTCGTGATGTTGCTAAGAGTACGTGGCCAGGCAGGTATTCTCGTCCAGGATTGAAAGATCTTGCTCGTGAAATATGTGGTCTTTATATGCCTAAGCCAAAACATGTGTGCATGAGTAATTGGGAGGCAAGGGTTCTTAGTGAAAGCCAAGTTGAATATGCTTGTATTGATGCTTATGCTTCCTACAAGATTGGTCACAAGCTTCTCATGGAAATGTGAAGTTATTACATAACAAGTTAAGTAAGAGTTTTAGATAAATGTGGTCATCTTTCTTTTGCATGGTTTGCTGGTAATCAAATGTCTATTGAAGGTTTCTTCGGCGAAGTCCGAATTTTAAGTATTTCATTTTAAAGTATTTGGCTGTTAATGTTTAAGAAAGCATCTTGAGTTTTCATTTGTCAAAGCGGCCTATTATTCGTATTTTATGCTAAATTTTTGCTCGAGTCTGAGGATATCCTCGCTTCTCTTTCATATTGTTCCCTGTGTTCAGCGGTAAAGAGTTGCTTTTAATTTGATATATATATATTTATATATATATATATATATATATATATATATATATATATATATATATATATTGCTTTTGTTAGTCGTCCCTCCTCCCCAAATATCAATTGTCAGTGCTTGTTTTGGTGTTCCCTCCTCACTTAAATACCAAAACTTAAGATATTAGTTTAATTTATTAGTAGTAGCAGGAAAAAACACAGTTAAACAATAAATTGAAAGAGAAAATATCACGTCAAAACTTAAATTTGATTAGTTAAATACATTTGATATAGAAACTTGAACTACATGTTATATAAATTATTACGTAGTAGTATTTTCAATAAAAGTTAAATAGTTTTTGAAAATTTCGATAAAACGAATTTCATGGAAATTGAGATGGATGGAATGCTGTAGCTGGTACAATCTCAAGTAGCTCTTCAAAATCTTTGGTTAAGGGTAAGCTTAATGGAGTATATTGTTTTTATTTATAGTAATAATACGAGCATCAAATTAGTATGTACTCGATGTTATTTTTCCACTTCGAAATAGATATGTCAAATATAATTTTTTTTTTTGTCAGTCTCCACATTACCGCATCCACATGTGGACTGACAATTGTAGGATCAAACAACAAATCTAAATGTTAGAGGTTGTCCCAGTTGAAAGGTAGGGGTGTTAATGGTTCGGTTTGAGTCGATTTTTCTCTAAAAAGAAACCAAATCAAGTAAGTCATTTTTTAAATATTGGAACCAAACCAAACCAATTAAGATGATTTTTTAGCGATTCGATTTTTGTTGGTTTTTCGGTTATTTGTCGGTTTTTTTCTAAAATATAAGACATATACACATATTCCAGCGACTATATTTTCAATGTAACACTATTAAATCAATTACTCTTTGAGAAATCTATCATCTACCAAAAATATATTGATGATAATTAAATCAAATAGTGATGAATTATTTAAGTACTCAATTAAAAATCGATTATTTTTAACATGAAATAAATTTTTGTATTTAGCAAACGAAAACTATCAATCAAACTAGAATATAAAGGCAAAGAATTAGATTATTATAATAGCAAAGAACTAGACTAAAAATACAATGACTAATATGTACTATAAAAGTTTAGAAAGTTTATATAAAAATATACATATATATAGGTGTAATAATAAATTTAAATAGCTACTTTTATAGCCGCGGTTTGGTTCGGTTTTTTCCGGTTATTTTTTTCATTAAAACCAAAACCAAACCAAATTTGATCGGTTTTTAAAATTCAAAACCAAAACCAAACTTAAAAAGTATCGGTTTTTTGGTCGGTTTGGTACGGTTTTCGATTTGGTTCGATTTTTCGGGTTTTTATGAACACCCTTAGGTGAAGGGATCATATTTCGAACCCGTTTGGCTATAGATTTTGTCAAAATATTTTTTTTTTTGGCAAATACATGTTTGTTCATCAATTTTATCCGCAAATTCCCCAAACCCAAAATCCAAATCTCAAAACCAGCTCAGTTTTGGCCAAAAATATTATTATTATATTTTTTAAAAATTTCCCAAATTTTGTATTTTATAAAAGAGCCTACCATTTATTATTTTGTAACAATGATGTTTCGTCTTCTCGGTCATCTGATAGTGTATTATGTAGTTCATTATAAAAATGATAATCTTGTACTAAATTTATTTTTGTCGTGGACTATGGTTTGCGATAATATAATGAATATTATTAGGTATTTGTGATAGTTTTTATAACTTGTAGGTATAAGTCATGTTTCATATTTTTTCAATAACAAAAGTGAAATATGTTTGAAAACTGATGTTCAAACATATTTTTATCTTCAAACCAAACTTTATCCAAATCAGATTTTTTAATACAAATTTGAAAATTTATCCAAACGTTAGCTTCATGTCCTTGTGTCCCAATAGATCATGCCACGCCACAAGACATCTCTATTTAGTTTGAGTGAAAATGTCCAATTTTGCAAATCCAAATAGGACAATTTATTCTTTGTACAAAGTTACCTGTGTCATTAGTCAAGCAGTTTATTTTTGCCCCTCCCTACTAACGGACTTCCAGTCAAATATAAAGGGCTATTTGGTCCTCAAAATTTTCGAAAAAGGATAATTTTGTCCTTCGTTTTGTTATTTATCCAAAATGAGTCCTCGTACTCTTTTTTTTTTTGTGTGGTAAATAAAAACATTTTATTTAAAACATAGAACTTAGTAGTCATTACAACATGAGATTTGTCTAGGCCACACAGTGCCTATCACATCTCTATCAAAAACTGAAATAGCAAAAATAGGCAGATAATAGTACAACATTAAGTTAACAAAAGAGTCCAAGCTGCAACCGTTCTTGGCTAAGGTGTCCGCTACTCCATTAGCTTCCCTGAATGCATGCTTCAAAGGTTGCGTATCCGCCTCAGATAATAGGAACCTGCAGTCATCAATAATATTTTGATAAAGACAATTATCATTATTTATCAAGTTGATTAGTTCCTGGCTGTTACAACCCATATTCACGTATGTTAACTCATGCATAAGGTAGTCGACATAAATCCATCAAGAGATTATCTTTAAGATGATAAGAAGATAATCCTATTGGTCTTAAATGATAACAAGTATTAGAAGTTAAACGAATCAAGGATGTTGTTAGCCATATTTCCGGGAAAACCTAGAGGTGCTTAATACACTCAAGAGGTAGTGTTTTAAGGTATTTGAATCATATAATATCTGTATCATAAGTCTTGAAGACAAACGAGTTATGAGACAAAAGTCGACAAAAGTTGTCGCAACTTAGGTTCATAATTTTACTTAAACATTAGGTCAAATATAACTAAGCTTTTCTACCAATTCACTTAGAATTATGTATTGATCTAACCACAAAATTGAATATCTATGAGTCTAGTTTCTAACGCATTAAACCGTTCATCGGTACGATCTTGGAGTAGAGAGATATTCGCATTTTTGCGAGACTGCGCCAAACACCTCTCTATGAGGCCCACTTAGGCGGTTTAAGACATTTGGATCTATATATGACCCCTCCAACCCGTTTTAAGTCATTTTTATTCACTATATTCAGACCTTAGAACCCTAAAAACACCATCTCAAGGTTCTCTCAAGATTCAAGAACCAAACAAAGGGCAAACAATACAAATCAAGTGTCGGGAATCCCATGGCGCTAGTAAGTCTCTTATTCTTCTTGTTGTTGCTCATTTTTGTGTTGTTCTGGCTCGTGTGGGAGGTTTTTATAAAGGGTTTATATTTTGTAAATACTCCCTCAAGTTCTTAATATCAACCCTAGGTGATTTCAAGCCTTCTAAAATGATTCTAGTGCCGAAAAATACTAGTTGATTGTTAGTTTCGCTTCTTTGTTATTGTGGCAGCATTGGAGGGATATTTTGTGGAGAATTAAGGTCAAATTGGAGTTGTTCTTTCTGTTTAAAGATAAAGAACCTCTTACTCTACATGTATTTAAGATTACCCAAGTTGCGGCTAAGTCATTGAAGCTAGAACTTGTAAAATATATATCGAAAGGCTTGGTAGTAATGTTATCGGTTGGTGGAATATTTTGGGAGGTTCAATATGATTAACATTAATGTTGTTTGGTTATTGTTTTCACTTGTGGTAAGTCATATAAATAGGGGAGGTGCTATCCGTTTCATCGTTAAATAAGTTATGGTCGGTACATAATAGTTACGACACTTAAACGTTAACGATAGTGTCATTTCTCCTATTGTAGACTAAGGACTCGTGACATTTGCATAGCTTGAGATTGGGAAATATATACAAGGTATGTGAGGCTATCTACTTCCTACTTTTGCACGACTCTGATTGTACATAATGTAATGAACGAGCTTCCAAAGATACTCTACTCTTAGAAGCTACCAGTACTTACATTGTTTCCCTTCTTATGGAACGATTGATGTTAATGTTGCTTCTCTTATTCTTTTGTTATCAATGTTGTTGGTACTTCCTGATTCTTATAAGGTTCATAGTGAAGAGTTAGTCCTAATAACGTGTACAAAGGATACCGACCTTACGTCACTCCGAAAGGTTTAGAACGTGATTCTATGAGTCCAGCATACATTGTATATATGTATCTATTTTACTCTACCGAGCCGCACTATAGATGGCCGGGTACGACACCTATTGTGCAACCACTGATCAATTGGGTTTTACCGAGCTCCACGTGGCCGGGTACGATTCTACTGAGCCTTATGATGGCCGGGTACGATTTTACCGAGTCCTCTCTAAGGCCGGGTATGATATGATGATGATGATGCCCACAGAGGTGTGTGTTTTAAAAGTTTATGTATATATATATATATATATATATATATATATATATATATATATATATATATGTTTGTATCATGTATTTCATGTCAATGGCCTACAGAGGTACCCAGATGTTACATGTTGTATATTCTTTATCCTTATTCACATTACTATTCATACTTATGCTTTTCTGCCTTGCATACTTAGTACTTTATTCGTACTGACATCTTTTTTATTTGTGGATGCTACATTTCGTGCTGTAGGTCCTGATAGATGGGTAGACGCAGATCCCGCACCATAGTAGGCTTTCCAGTTCAGCGGTTATTAGCGAGATCCCTTCTCCGGATTTGCCGTGGTCTTGGTATGCATTTTTGTTATAGATATTATGGGTATGTCAGGGCCCTCTTCCCTGTAATGTTGCAGTACTTATGTTCCTTTAGAGGCTCATAGACACGTGTCAACTCATGTATAGTTTGGTATGCCTTGTTGGTTGATTTTTGTTGTATAGTCTTTCATGGTAGCGTGGTAGCTCGTACCTTATATGTAGTTTCTTGATTGTCTGGTCATCCCATGTTATGCATGTTCATGCCATCATCTTTTATTGTTGGTTCTCCATGATCCATGTCTACCATTTATATTGATATCATCGGGCCTAAAAGATAACAAAGAAAGTTAGATAAAATGTACGTTGGTGCTCGGCAACTATGGCCAGATGCTAGTCATGGCCCTCTAATTTGGGTCATGACAAACTTGGTATCAGAGCCAGTGTGTCCTAGGGGTTGTCTATGAGCCGTGTCTAGTAGAGTCTTGATTATGGATGTGTAGCGTGCCACATTTATAATTAGGAGGCTACATGACATCTAGGGTTGTTACCTTCTTCCTAAATCTAGATCGTGCGTAGAGTTGAGTCGTAAGTGTTCATCTCTAATATTCACCTTGTTTTCTTTCAGTGATGCCTTTGACTAGGAAGTAAACGATTAGTAGACGACTTGATACAGCAGCGGGAGAGGGTACCAGTCAGGTGCCCCAAGCTAGAGCAGGCCAAAGTAAGGCTCAGAGTGAGATGCCCTCTCATACCTCATCTACTCCGTCTCCTCCAGAGGATATTATGAGGCAACCAACACCTCCAGTTCCTCCGTCTGGCGCTACAGACCAGGATATGCGGAGTGTTTTGCAATTGTTGACTAGCTTGGTAGCTGATCAGGCTCAAAGGCAGAATACAGGTGTTGCTGATAAACTAGTTAGTACGAGAGTTTGTGATTTTATTAATTTAGACCCTCAAGTGTTTACCAGATCAGACCCCAAGGAGGACTCGCATACTTTTATTGATCAGGTTCATCGTACCCTGCGGGTTATGCATGCTAGTGATACACATGCAGTAGAGTTGGCTTCTCATCGGTTACGGGATTTAGCGGTTTTATGGTATGATAGTTGGGAGAGATCTAGGGGTCCGACCGCTCCTCCAGCTAGGTGGAAGGAATTTTCTGAGGCCTTTCTTCGTCACTACTTGCCAGTTGAGATACAACGAGCTAGAGCTGAGAAGTTCTTGAACCTTCGACAAGGTAATATGAGTGTGCAAGAGTATAGTATGCAGTTTGATTCTTTAGCAAGTTATGCTCCCCATATGGTGGCCGAGAAGAGTGATAGGGTGCATCCGTTCGTGAACAGGTTGGGACCACATCTGATAAATAAGTGCACGATATCCTCCTTGGTGGAGGGCATGGATATTTCCCCTATTCAGGCTTATGCCCAGACCCTAGAGGATCGTAAGTGCCAGTAGAGGGAAGATAGGGAGCAGGATAGGGGCCAGCATAAGAGGGCGAGATTTGCAGGGTATTCTGATGACTTCAGAGGCAGCGTCAGGCCCCAGTCTTTGAGGAGTTTGGCTCCACCTGTAGCTAGTGCTCCTCTACAGTCTCAGAGGCCTCGATATGATCGATTTACCTATTCTGGTCCAGGTTAGAGTTCGCAGGCGTCTGGCTCGCAACATCACAGGGATACTAGTCAGATGAGACCCCCAACACCACGTTGTAATTAGTGCAACAATACCCACTTTGGACTATGCCGTCGAGGTTCTGATGCGTGTTATTCTTGCAGAAAGCCTGGCCATATGATGCGGGATTGTCCTAACAGAGGAGGTGGTAGTATGGCCCAACCGACTGGATCTGTGTCTGGTTCTTCCTCATCAATTCGGCCTCCAACACGGGGTTTTCAGTAGTCGTGGTAGAGGTAGAGGTGCAGTGCCGAGTTCGAGTGGTACTTAAAATCGAACCTATTCTCTAGTAGGTCAACAGGATCTCGAGTCGTCTCAAGATGTTGTTACAGGTATATTGTCTGTGTTTTCTTACGATGTATATGCGTTGATTGATTCGGGATCCACATTATCATATGTTACACCCTTTGCGGCTAATAAGTTTGGTATTGAACCTGAATTGATAAGTAAACCACTTGTGGTATCTATTTCGATAAGAGATTCTGTGATTGCTAGGAGGGTATATAGAGGTTGCACAGTTATGATTTGTAGTCGTCAAACCTCAGCAAATTTATTTGAGTTAGAAATGGTTGATTTCAATGTGATAATGGGGATGGACTGGTTGGCCTCATGTTATGCAAATGTTGACTGTCGTACGAAGATGGTTAGGTTTCAGTTTCCTGGTGAACCCATCATTGAATGGAAGGGGAACATTGCTACGCCGAAAGGTAGCTTTATTTCCTATCTTAAAGCAAGGAAGATGATCTCAAAAGGTTACATTTATCATCTCGTTCGCGTTAGGGATGCGGAGGCGAAGCCGCCTACTCTATAATCAATCCCTGTGGTCAATGAATTTCCATATGTCTTCCCAGATGAACTCCCGGGCCTTCCTCTTGAAAAGGAGATTGAGTTTAGCATTGATGTGTTGCCTGACACTCAACCGATCTCTATCCCTCTGTACAGAATGGCCCCAGCAAAGTTGCGAGAGTTGAAGGCACAGTTGAAGGACTTGTTGGATAAGGGCTTCATTAGGCCTAACACTTCACCTTGGGGTGCGCCAGTTTTGTTCGTGTGGAAGAAAGACGGGTCGTTAAGGATGTGTATTGATTATCGATAGTTGAATAAGTTTACTATAAAGAACAAGTATCCATCTAAAGATTGACGACCTTTTTGACCAACTCTAGGGTGCCAAGTATTTCTCCAAGATTGACTTACATTCAGGGTATCATCAGGTGAGGGTTAAGGAGAAGAATGTTCCAAAGACGACCTTCCGGACAAGATATAGGCACTTTGAGTTCTTGGTGATGTCGTTCGTGCTAACAAATGCCCCAGCTGCTTTTATGGATCTCATAAATACTGTATTCAGGCCCTATCTTGATGTGTTCGTGATTGTATTCATTGATGACATTCTAGTGTATTCTCGTTCGGAGGCAGAACATGCAGGCCACTTGCGGATAGTATTATAGACACTTCAGGATCGTAAGTTATATGCTAAGCTCTCCAAATGTGAATTCTGGCTGAACTCAGTAGCATTCCTTGGCCATGGGATATCTGACGAGGGTATTAGTGTCAACACTCAAAAGATCGATATAGAAAAGAATTGGCCGAGACCTATAACACAATCAGAAGTCCGCAGCTTCCTGGGGCTAGCAGGATATTATAGGTGATTTGTAGAAGGCTTTTCCTCTATATCAGCACCATTGACTAAGTTAACATAGAAAGCTACCAAGTTCTAGTGGTCTGACACTTGTGAACGTAGTTTTCAGGAGCTGAAGAATCGATTGACATCTGCACCAGTGATCATTCTTCCTGAAGTAACAGAAGGTTATGTGGTATATTGTGATGCCTCAGGTATAAGTTTGGGGTGCGTATTGATGCAGCATGGGAAGGTGATTGCTTACGCATCAAGACAATTGAAGAAGCATGAAAATAATTATCCAACCCATGATTTGGAATTGCCTACAGTAATATATGCTTTGAAGATATGGCGGCACTACTTATACGGCATCTATGTTGACATCTACACAGATCACAAGAGTTTACAATACATCTTTAGGCAGAAAGAGTTGAATTTGAGGCAGCGTAGGTGGCTTGAATTACTGAAAGACTACGACGTCGAGATATTGTATCATCCCGGTAAAGCCAATGTTGTGGCAGACGCTCTCAGCCATAAGTCAATGGGAAGCTTAGTACACATTGAGGCAGGTAGATGGGGGTTGACTAAAGATCTTCATCAGCTAGCCAATATGAGAATCAAATTGTTAGACTGTGATGACGGAGGTGTTACTGTACATAATACATCAGAATCATCTTTGGTAGCTGAGGTAAAAGCACAGCAATATGAAGATCCTATCTTAGTACGATTGAGAGAAAGCATTCAATAGTGTAAAAATTATGGCTTTTGAGATCAGAGGAGATGAGGCACTGAGATACCAGGGCCAATTATGCGTGCCTAATGTAGCAGGGTTGCAAGAGAAGATTATGAATGAGATTCATCAATCCCGATATTTCATCCATCCCGACTCGACAAAGATGTATCATGATGTCAAGGAGCAGTATTGGTGGGATAACATGAAGAAGTCTATTGCATAATTTGTAGCCCAGTGTCCCAATTGTCAACAAATAAAGATAGAACATCAGAAACCCAGTGGATTGCTTCAGAATATAGAGATTCCGACCTGGAAATGGGAGGTGATTAATATGGACTTTGTTATTAGATTACCTCGCTTTTATCATAAGTTTGACTCCATCTAGGTGATAGTTGATCGACTTACAAAATGTGCCCATTTTCTGCTAGTTAAGACAACTTACACGACTGAAGATTATGCAAAGTTGTATATCAAGGAAATTGTTAGGCTTCATGGTATGCCAGTATCTATTATATTAAACCGAGGAGCTCAATTTACGGCTAATTTTGGAGGTCTTTTTAGAAGGGTTTAGGCACACAAGTAAATCTCAGCACTGCATTTCATCCACAGACTGACGGACAGGCTAAACGTACCATTCAGACACTTGAATATATGCTACGAGCATGTGTTCTAGATTTCAAGGGGAATTGGGATGACCATCTTCCACTCATAGAATTCGCCTACCATAATAGCTACCATTCCAGTATTAAAATGGCCCCATATGAGGCACTATATGGGAGGAGATATAGATCACCAGTTGGATGGTTCGAAGTCGATGAAACAGAATTATATGGGCCAGATTTGATTCACCAAGCCATTGAGAAGGTGAAAGTGATACAAGAGCGATTGAGGACGACACAAAGTAGGCAAAAGTCTTATTCCGATGTCCGACGTCGTGATCTGGGGTTTGAGATTGGTGATTGGGTTTTCCTGAGGATCTCACCAATGAAGGGTGTTATGCATTTTGAGAAGAAAGGTAAGCTGAGTCCAAGGTATATCGGGCCGTATAAAATTCTTCAACGAATTGGACATGCTACTTATGAGTTAGAATTGCCATCCGAATTGGAATTTGTCCACCCGGTATTCCATGTATCTATGTTATTGGAGACCCTTCTCGGGTTGTCCCTATCAAAGATGTACAAGTGATAGAGGATCTATCATATGAAGAAGCGTCAGTGGCTATATTAGATCGACAAGTCCGCAAGGTGAGAACAAAAGATGTAGCTTACGTCAAAGTATTGTGGAGGAACAAGAATATAGAATAAATGACATGGGAAGCAGAAAAGGAGATGAAGTCTAAATACCCTTACCTATTCCATAATGAAGATAAGAAGGATGCTGGTGGAACGCATGATGCATTGGAAGGTGAAACGACTCTATGAGGTAAGGAATAACTTGAGAATACTCTTCCTTAATACAAAATGGTGATATGCAAATAATGTAAATATCCAAAATGCTTTGTGTAGCCTTGTGAGGCCATATGTTGGGCTTAACTGCTTGCAAGTTTTGCTAGTGACCATTTTACAGAGGTAAATTGACCGGAAATTTCCGTTGGAATCCACGATGATTTGGACTCCCCATAAACCCTTACATTCGATGACGAATGTTCCTAGGGGGGGGGAGGATGTTACAACTCATATTCACGTATGTTAGCTCATGCCATAAGGTATTCGACATAAATACATGAAGAGATTATCTTTAAGATGATAAGAAGTTAATCCTATTGGTCTTAAATGATACAAAGGTGTATAAGGGTGGTTAACAAGTATTAGAAGTTAAACGAATCAAGGATGTTGTCATCCATATTTTCGGGTAAACCTAGAGGTGCTTTAATACACTCAAGAGTAGTGTTTTAAGGTATTTGAACCATATAATATCCGTATCATAAGTCTTGAAGTCAAATGAGTTATGAGATAAAAGTCGACAAAAGTTGTGGCAACTTAGGTTCATAACTTTACTTAAACATTAGGTCAAATGTTAATAAGCTTTTCTCCCAATTCACTAAGAATTATGGAGTGATCTAACCACCAAATTGAATATCTATGAGTCTAGTTTCTAACACATTAAACCGTTCATCGATACGATCTCGGAGTAGAGACATATTCGCGTTTTCGCGAGACTGCGCCAAACACCTCTATGGGGCCCACTTAGGCGGTTTAAGACATTTGGATCTATATATGACGCCTCCAACCCATTTTAAGTCATTTGTATTCACTCTATTCAGACCTTAAAACCCTATAAACACCATCTCAAGGTTCTCTCAAGATTCAAGACCCAAACAAAGGGCAAACAATACAAATCAAGTGTCGGGAATCCCGTGGCGCTAGTAAGTCTCTTGTTCTTCTTGTTGTTGCTCATTTTTGTGTTGTTCCAGCTCGTGTGGAAGGTTTTGTAAAGGGTTTATGTTCTTTAAATACTCCCTCAAGTTCTTAATATCAACCCTAGGTGATTTCAAGCCTTCTAAAATGATTCTAGTGCCGAAAAACACTAGTTGATTGTTAGTTTCGCTTCCTTGTTGTTGTGGCAGCATTGGAGGGATATTTTGTGGAGAATTAAGGTAAAATTGGAGTTATTATTTTTGTTTAAAGGTAAGGAACCTCTTAATCTACATGTATTTAAGATTACCCAAGTTGCGGCTAAGTCATTGAAGCTAGAACTTGTGAAATATATATCGAAAGGCTTGGTAGTAATGCTATCAGTTGGTGGACTGTTTTGGGAGGTTCAATATGATTAACATTGATGTTGTTTGGGCCGTTTGGTGATTGTTTTCACTTGTGGAAAGTCATATAAATAGGGGAGGTGCTGTCCGTTTCATCGTAAAATAGGTTGTGGTCGGTACATAATAGTTACGACGCTTAAACGTTAATGATAGTGTCATTTCTCCTATTGTAGACTAAGGACTCGTGACATTTGCATAGCTTGAGATTGGGCAATATATACAAGGTATATGAGGCTATCCCTTTCCTTCTTTTTCATGACTCCGATTGTACATAATGTAATGAACGAGCTTCCAAAGATACTCTACTCTTAGAAGCTAGCAGTACTTACATTGTTTCCCCTCTTATGCAACGATTGATGTTAATGTTGCTTCTCTTATTCTTATGTTATCAATGTTGTTGGTACTTCCTGATTCTTATAAGGTTCATAGTGAAGAGTTAGTCCTAATAACGTGTACAGAGGATACCGACCTTACGTCACTCCGAAAGGTTTTGAACGTGATTCCATGAGTCCAGCATGCATTGTATATATGTATCTATTTTACTCTACCGAACCGCGCTATAGATGGCCGGGTATGGAACCTATTGTGGAACCACTGATCATTTGGGTTTAACCGAGCTCCACATGGCCGGGTACGATTCTACCGAGCCTTATGATGGCCGGGTACGATTTTATCGAGTCCTCTCTGAGGCGGGGTACGATATGATGATGATGCCCACAGAGGCGTGTGTTTTAAAAGTTTATGTATGTATATATATATATATATATATATATATATATTTGTATCATGCATTTTATGTCAGTAGCCCACAGAAGTACTCAGATGTTACAGGTTGTATATTCTCTATCCTTATTCATATTACTATTCATACTTATGCTTTTCTGCCTTGCATACTCAGTACTTTATTCGTAGTGACGTCCTTTTATTTGTGGGCGCTGCATGTCGTGTTGCAGGTACTGATAGATGGGTAGACGCAGCTCCCCCACCACAGTAGGCTTTCCAGTTCAGCAGTTATTGACGAGATCCCTTCTCCGAACTTGCCGTGGTCTTGGTATGCATTTTTGTTATAAACATTTTAGGTATGTCGGGGCCCTATTCCGGCAATGTTGCAGCACTTATGTTTCTTTAGAGGTTCTTAGACAGGTGTCAACTCATGTATATTTTGGTATGCCTTGTCAGTTGATTTTTGTTGTATAGTCTTTTATGGTAGCGTGGTAGCTCGTACCTTATATGTAGTTTCTTGATTGTCTGGTCATCCCATGTTATGCATGTTCATGCCATCATCTTTTATTGTTGGTTCTCCATGATCCATGTCTACCATTTATATTGATATCGTCGGGCCTAAAAGATAACAAAGAAGGTTAGATAAAATGTACGTTGGTGCTCGGTAAGTATGGCCAGATGCTAGTCATGGCCCTCCAGTTTGGGTCATGACACTGGCAATCCGTTTCAATGACTAAAGGGGTTAGTCTCTTTTGGATGGCTAGTTTTAGACCTTGCAATAGGTACATGGCTTCCATTTGGATATTTGTAGCGTAGGCAAAGCCCATATTGAAACCTAGTATCCAATTCCCGTTGCTATCCCTGAAAATTCCTCCTATACCTCCCCTATCTGGATTTCCTAGGCAGGATCCGCCTATGTTTAATTTAAAAGTCCTTGTGGTGGGTGGTTTCCATTTGATATGGATGGTCTTTTTTGGTATCTGTGCAGGGCTCCATTTGCTTAGGAAAAGAAATTCCTGGGCACTGTTGGTTACTTTGCTAATGTTGGAATATAGTCTATTCTTTTGAAAGATCTTTTCATTTTTGGTGGTCCATAAGTACCAGAGAAGGAAGGGTAAGAAGACTGGCCAAGTAATATAGTGATTATAGCATTTGTTAGAATTTTGTTGGTGCTTTAGCTAGTTGAAAGTAGTGAGCTCGTTGTCCGATTGGGGGTGGTTATGCTTTATATGGCATTGTCCCCAAATTTCCTTTGAGTGGGTACAGTTGAAGAGCATATGTTTGATGTCCTCTTTTTCATATGGTGCAAGTGTCAGAGGTGCATATATTTCGTTTTGCCAGAAGGGGGGTTGTTGGAAGTCTATTAAGGCGAGCAACCACATGAAGTATTTTAGTTTGTTTAGGGTATTGTTTTTTCGAGATCCACTTATAGTCTAGGTTGTTATCTTCTATAGTGGTGTCTTGGTTAGATATAACATCGTAGGCCGCCTTGATGGAGAAGGAGCTGTATCCTGGGGAGTTCCAGGTAATCTTGTCCCTACCTGTTTGAGATTGTTGAATATGGTGCTGTGGATTTTCTGAATTATATCTTCCGGTAGTTCGAAGGATAGTTTTGAGAGGTTGAAATTGCCGTCTTGTATGATGGATTTTACATTCAGATCTTCTTCTTCCCTTTGGAAAGGCGCATGGATAATGTTTCTTAGTGTGTCCCCGTGATTAATCCACCGGTTATCCTAAAGTTTGATATTCTCCCCATTTCCTATAATCCATTTGGTTCCTTTTTGGCAAACCTCGTTTCCTTTACAGATGTTTTTCCAGATGTGGGAGGACGAAGGTCTGGGCTTGAACCTGTTGTTAGAAATGGTTTTCCCTTCGTATTTGCTACTCAATACTTGGACACATAGGGCCTCCTTGTTGTTAGAGTATCTCCAAGCCAAGCTAGTGCTGAAAGCATCATTTTTACATTGGGTTTTAAATAGCCCTAAGCCTCCCTTGCTTTTTGGTGTGGTGACTTTATTCCAATTTAGCAGATGGCATTTCCTTTTTTCCTCCGTACTTCCCCATAAGAAATTTTGATGGATGGAGTCTATCTTGTTTAGGGAAGCTTTTGGGAGATTGAATATTTGCATGTTATGGTTAGGAATGGTTGCAAGAGTTGCGTTAATGAGGGTGGTTCTTCCTGCTAGGTTTAGAAAGTGGGGTTTCCTTCCTTTTAGTCTGTTGTTAAGATTATCAATGATGAATTGGAAGTCCTTCTTAGACAGTCTTTGGTTTTTCATGGGGAAACTCACGTATTTTCCTACTGAGTCTGAGATTTTTATGTTGAGGCACTTGCTGAAAAAAGATTGTTTGTCAGGAGGAGTATTTTTTGAGAAAATTATCCTAGATTTGCTGAAGTTAATGGATTGCCCAAAGAAAGTGCTGAATTTGTTAAGAGTATCTATGAGAGAGTCACAACTCTTTTGATTGGCTTCCATCATAAGGATGAGATCATCGGCAAAGAATAGGTGGTATAGTTGGGGTCCCTTTTTTGATAGGACTATGTGGTCCCATCTACAACAGTCTACTTCGTAGTTGATAAGTCTAGATAGCATTTCCATGCAAATTATGAATAGATAAGGGGATATGGGGTCCCCTTGCCTAATCCCTTTAGTAGGGTTAAAGAAATCCGTTCTTGATTCGTTTATGAGTATGGAGGTGGATGTGGATGATACACATAACATTATTAGCTCAATTAGGTCATTTGGGAAATTTAGGGACTTCAGAGAGAATCTGATGAAAGTCCATTCTAATTTGTCGAATGCCTTTTCTAGGTCAATTTTTACCATCATTTTCCCTTTTTCCCCTTGGAATTATTAAAGAAATTTTGGACTTCATGCACTATTATGGCATTATCTGAGGCTCTTCTCCCTTTTATAAAATTTGTTTGAGTTGGGTGGATGATTTGTTGAGGAAGGGTTTTATTCTGTTAACTATAATTTTTGTGACAACCTTATAGGCAGTGTTTCAGAGGCTGATTGGCCTATATTGCCTTAATGATTCAGCATTCTGATGCTTTGGGATTAGGCATATGAAGGTACTATTTATGTCTTCAGTCATTTTTTTTCTTTTTGAAGGACTCTTTTCAAAAGTTGACCAAAAGGTTACATGTTGTCCCCCCGAATTTTTGGTAGAAGAATGCGTGAATACCATTCGAACCTGGTGCCTTTAGTGGCTTAAAGGAGAATAGAGCATTCTTTACTTTCCCCTCATCAGGATCTCTGGTGAGGAGGGAATGATCATTCAGGCTAATAGAGGAAATAACAGGCATGTATAGGTTGTTTTTATGGGAAAAAACATGTTCAGAGGTGTATAAGTTTTTATAGAAGTTAGTTATGATGGAGACTAGTTCCTTGGGGTTGTGGAACCAATTCCCTTCCTCATCCCTTATGCTGAATATCCTATTTTTTCTTCTTCTTTGCATGGTTGTGAGGTGGAAAAATTTAGTATTAGCATCACCATCTTGGATCCACTGGATTCTGAATTTTAGTTTCCAAAATTCCTCCTCCAACTTGAGGATTTTTTGGAATTCTTCTAAGAGTTCACATTCTATGTTAGACAAGAAGGTGCTAGTTGTGTAATTAGGGGATTTTTGAATACCTTCTATACTAGCAAGGATTTTTTTATTTTTTAAAAAATATTACTAAAGGTATCTTTTTATTCCAGGCAGTAACCTTGTTAGTGAAGTTGTCAATAGCTGTTGATATACTAAGTTGATTAGTCCAACAGTCTTTTACCAACCCCTTAAAGGTGAGATGGGATAACCACATGGTTTCTAGTCTAAATATATTATTGCTGCGACTGGATATTTTAATAAGTTCAAGGTGTATGAGACAATGATCAGAATGGGTTCTTATTAGATGCTTTATGCATGCTTCTGGAAATATACTAATCCACTCTCTGTTGGCTACGAATCTGTCTAGTCTCTCCATAATGAATGCATTTTTATTTTTTTTTCCTTTTATTCGTCCAAGTGAACTTTGGACCTTTAAACCCTAGGTCTAACAGTTTACAAAAATTAAGGCAATTAATAAACTTATATATTCTACCGTTATTAATGAGAAGGCCCCCAAATTTCTTGCTAGCCCTAGTGACCTCATTAAAGTCCCCTAACACTAGCCAGGGTCCTTTATAGTTGTTGGCAACGGTTTTTAGGTTATTCCAAAGGGATATTCTTTCCTCTAGCAAGCTACTAACATAAATAATTGAACATAGCCATGTTTTAGGAAGAATTTTTACCTTAACCATAGCATGGATTTCTTGGTTTGTCCCCCCAATTTGATCCACATTGACTTCATCGATGTTCCACATTAGTGACATTCCTCCCGGGTTTCCTTGTGCCGCAACCTGTGCTAGACCTGAAAACCCAAAGTCTTCCATTATGACATGATGGTCAGTTAACCTTGTTTCTAAAAGTGCAACCACACTAGGTTTGTGATAATCAATCATTGATCTAAATGCTCTCTGAAAATCAGCATTCCCCGCTCCATGGTAGTTCCAAGATATAAAACTCATACTAATGTTTCTATTGTTTGAACTCATCTCCCGGTTGGGAGGGGAGTTCCCCCTGCTCGATGTTCCTTCTTGGTTCATCCAAAAGTTGGAAAACATTGTCGAAACCAACACCATCGCATATTGATATATCCCTGGAGCCCTCAATTTCTTTATAGTTATTGAGTATTTTCTCAAATCCAGCGGGTAGCTTAATATGAACCTTTTTTATTTTCTTGCTTTGAACACTAGGGTTTTTGGTGACCTTAGTACTCCGTGTTCTACCACCCTTTCCGATGGAGATTCTTCCTCTTCTTCCTCCTCTTCTCTCTGTACGAGGGGTGGGTTATTCAGGTGCATGGGTGGGGGCTGGGTTGCTGGAGTGTTATTGTGGGGAGTCTGGGTGCCTAGAGTGGGTGGTATCAATGGTGGTTGGCTCGACATTGTGCCATGCGTGTTCTGGAAGGTGGGTGCTGGATTTGGGGGAGGTTGGACGTTTGGGAAGAGAGGTGAGCTTGAGTTGAGAAGCTTGAAAGGCTGGAGTAGAGTCCATGGCTGCTGGTTTTGCCATGCAAGCTGGTGACATGGAGATGGTAGCCCTTGGTGTAGGGTTATGGCATGGGTTATACAAGGGTTGTTCACTATGTTTCCCATGGCTATTCTCAGTCCTTCCGCTATTATTTGAGCCAAGTAGCATGAGTCCTTTATCTGGATAATTATGTCCTCCCCATTGATTTGTAAGCTCAAGCTCAAGCTGTGACCCATTAGGCCCTGCTCCAGCCAGCTTTGGGGAACATGGTTTGGGTGTAGTGGTAGGGTTGTGAATAGATTTGGTGCTTGGGGTGGGAGTGGTGTTGTTTGTGGTGGATTGAACACATGGTTGTTCTTTTGGTGTTGATATCTTACCCAAACATTCCTCCTTGTCCTTACATTCCTCCTGTGGTAGTTGCTTGGGAGTCTCGGCATTTTTGGTGAAATGGTTAATAGAATCAAGAATTATGATTGGTTTTTTTGTATTGGTTGAGGGGAAGGGGTCTTGAGTGGCATATAAAGAGTTAATGAAATTTATTGAAATAACCCCTGGAGTGTTTAAGGGGTTTAGGTCATTAATGCTCTCAAAAAGAACCATGTCAATTGAATTGTTGAGGATGGACATGGGGGAGGGTGATTGATGTGAAGTTGAAGAAGTTGCTCTGGAGGAGAAACGATTGTTTAGGACAATGCAGCCATTTTTTTGTGTTGTACTAGGGCTGTTTGATCCTAGTTGTTGACTTATAGTGTATAGGTTTGTGGATAAGACTTTATAGTCCATAGAACTGGGACGATGGGTAGGAGTCAGTATCGTGATTTCTGTGTTAGGTTCTTTATTTATGTTAGGTTTGTTGCTGGATAGAGTAGCAAGATTAAATTGGGGTGCTTTTGTAGGGCATGGGTCTTTGTCCGTTGGTTTATTCAAGTATTAGGCTGGTCTTTGTCCTTTGTAGGGGGGTTCATGACTAGAGGTTTTGACAAGGTGATAGCCTTGTACTGTCCTAGGGTCTTTGGGGACGAGGGGACCTTGCCAATAGAGTGTAACGAGTTATCTTTGGAGGGAGTGGTCTTTTGACCATTAGGTATTTTCCCTGTGCCATGCTCAGTGCAAATTTTTCCTGGGTTTCTTTCAAACCTTGCTGATTGTGCTTCTCGATTGTGGGGTGCTGGGGTTCATTAGGCTTCCAAGAGCTAAGTTTCTCCAAATCTTGCCTTGTTTTCTTTTTTTGATGACATACTATGGTCCAGTTCTCAACCTTCATTGTGATGGAATCAATATCCTGCGTGGTTCTCTTGTTATGGCAGGGCGTAGTTTTTTCATTTTGCGAATCTATTTTTTTGTTTGGACAGGATATTAGATTGTGTCCTAGGCGTCCATAGTTAGTGCAGACATTGAACCCTTCGTATGCTATCTTTTGATAGTGTTTTCCTCGGACAATGTGGGTCTTTAGTGGTTTCTCGATTGGTACTAGGATGCATAGTCGAGCGTATTTCCCTCTAAGTGCTGATGAGGTACAGACATCTATGCGTATGAGTTCTCCTAGTTTATTCCCTATTTTTTGTAGGATGTCATAGTCGTAGAACTCCGTAGGAAGCTCGGGTATTCTAGCCCAAATGGCCGAGTAGGTTAGTGAGGCTTCCGATGCCACAAATCTAGGTTCCCATTTCCTACGGTGAGGAATTGGTTTCCTATGAACCATGGTCCCTCGTGAAGAGCTTTATTATAGTTGTCTTGTTTGTTAAATTTTATAAGGTAGTAGTCGTAACCCAGGTCGATAAGTGAGATAGTTTCGTTTGGCTTCCATATAGTTTGGAGTTTTCTTTGGATGAATTGGCAACCAACTCTTTTCCCAATGACTTTGACTATGAGGGTTGTTTACTAGTTCTTGTACAGTCGTTCTTTATCCTCGGAGGTTTTGGTGATGAAGAAATCAACCTCTTCTTCGAGGAAGGGGTTTTCTGTTTCATCCGTGGTTAGAAGACTGTTGTTTATGATGTTTAGGAATGAGGGTTTTTCTTTTTGGTACTGCCTAGGTTCTAATGGTTGTGAAATATCAATGTTTGTGTTAGCATGGTGGTCTGCATTAGCTGGGGGAGGAGTATTACTGCTTGGAGTAACAACTAAAGTCTCCATACTGTTTAGGGTGTTCATGGTGGGCAAGAGGCATGGGAAGTATTATGGAGCATGCCTTAGTGTTTGGGGGAAGAAAGAGATGGATTTTATTTTAGAGAGAGGCTAGAGGATTCTCACTCTAACCCATAATGGTCCTATGTAGTCCTCGTACTCTGCTCCTTCATTATCTCTGAGAAAAGGTTATTGCCCTGATTGATTTAACATGAAACCAATAACAGAAGTAGAAAAGTTGTTCCAAACGAATATGTTGCAGTATAAGCATAAAGGGAATTGTTATACAAATAGTCGGCCATATGTCATATTTAATTTTTTATAACCAATATATATTAGTTATACATTGATTATATACAACTGTACATATATTATATATTCAACTGCTATTTATAGTTTAAGAGATTAGGTAAACGACTTCTGGATTAATTCTTCTACAAAGTGATGTTGCGTTCGGACTTCGGGGCTTCGGGCTGGATTACATGGAGGAGGGACCTGTCCAGCCTCCCTCTAAAGGGTCAGACCCAAGTAGTAGGCTTAATTTTATCTCAATGGGCTGGGTACTCTGGGTTGACCCTGTCCAATTGAATCATAAATATAAGGATAGTCTTGCTTTAATAATAAAATACTAGAACATTTTACATGGTATAACTAAATTAGCTTTGATCGCTATTGTTGCCTCCTCTATGTTGTATTATGGTTATGTGATTTGTCGGGGATGTTTGGTTTTGGTTTCGGGTGAGTTCCGGAGTGAAATAGGACACATAGTTCCTAAGTTACAGCTTTAAGTTGAAAGAGTTGACCGCAATTTAACTTTTGTATAGATGATTCCGAAATAGAGTTTTGATGGTTTCAATAGCTACGTATGGTGATTTTGGACTTAGGAGCGTGTCCGAATGTTGATTTGGAGGTCCGTAGGCTGTTTCGGCTTGAATTGCTAAAGTGAGAAAATTGAAGGTTTGGAAAGTTTGACCAGGAGTTGACTTTATTGATATCAAGGTCAGATTCCAATTCTGGAAGTTGGAATAGGTCCGTCATGTCATTTATGACTTGTGTGCAAAATATGAATTCAATCGGAATTGTTTTGGTATGAATCGATATTAGTTTTGAAATTCGGAAGTTTATAGTTTCAATAGGCTTGAATTGAGTTGTGATTCGTAGAATCGATGTTGTTTGATGTGATTTTTGGCCTCGAGTAGGTTCATTATGTGTTTTCAAACTTGGTGATATATTCGGACGGAGTCCCCTAGGCCCCAGGTGTGATTCGTATTGAATTCGAAACCATATTGGACATAGTCATTATTGCTGAAACTACTAGCTTTTTTATTTTAGTTTCCTTCTACGCGTTCGCGAAGATTCTCCCGCGATCGCGTAGAGTCTTCAGGGGCTGCTGAGATTTTTCCCTTCACGGTTGTGACTGTGAGGGCTCGATCGCAAAATTTGTTGGGCTTGTTCATCGCGAACGTGTGAGGTATACTGCATCTGCGTATAAGGAAGGTGAGGCTGGGGTCTGTGACATGCTTTTGCATCGTGTTCAGGTGACCTAGGATACGGTCGCGTGGGTGGATGAAGCTTGTTAATAACGTTCGCGACTAGATTCACGCGATCACGAATAGTGTTCAATTGAGTTGGGGAGAATTGTTCTACGCGATCGCGAGTCTTCGTCCACGATCGCGATGAGGACGACTGGGCAGCGGTATTAAAATTTCAAAACGAGGGTTTCATCTCATTTTTTATTTTTGGGCCTAGAGAGCTCGATTTGTGACAATTTTTCGTGAGTTTTTCAAGAAATTCATCGGGGTAAGTGATTCTAACTCGATCTAGCTATATTTAACGAATCCATTGTTATTTTCATCATTTAGTTAGTGATTTTTAGTTGAAAATTTGGAAAAAATTGTGAAAATTTCTTAGGCTAAATTTGGAGTTTTGAAAGGCAATTTGAGGTCAGATTTGAATAATTCTTGTATGGTTGAATTCGTAATCGTATGGGTGTTCGGATTTTGTATTTTAGTCAGGTTCCGAGACGTAGGCCCGTAGTTAGTTTTTTTAGTTGACTTTTTATTTCTCTTTAAAAATCATAATTTTATTGTTCGGAATAGTTTCCTATAGTTTATATTTATGGTACGAAGTTGTTTTGGCTAGATTCGAGCCGTTCGGAGTTGGATAATCGAGAGAAAGACTTACTAGTGGATTGAGTTAGCATGTTTTGAGGTAAGTGTCTTGCCTAATTTTATGTGGGGGAATTACCCCTTATGATTGGTGTTGGTTTTTATTAATTGTGATATGTGAAAGTCGTGTCACAAGATGACGAGTTTGTACACGGGCTAAATATGGGAATTGACCTATTTTAGCTATGTAGATTTCTTTCATGCCTTAATTGAGTTACATTAACATGTTATATTCATTATCATTAGACTATCTTCACATACACTACTTGTCTTATCTCTTACTTATTTAATTATCTTTACATGTTTAGTTGAAGTATTGTTTCCTCTATTTCTTATTCATTATTTAACCGTTGAGTTCTTCACTTGAAGTTGTTATTCTTGGAATATCTTGTTATTGAAATAGGTATAAAGTTATGAAGCCCGTGATTTACATTGAGGCAAAGTTGTAAAGTTGTGAAACATTATTCTTGTTAAGTTATTTACCTTCGATTATTATTGTTGAGACTCTTGTGCATATTATGGTTGAGTCATGGGCTATTTATTGTAAAAACACTATTGTTGTTGGTTTCATGGCAAGTTGTGATATTGGGCACTTGAGGTGCGATTTGTGATACGTTGCAATATTGATACGCATGCGGTGGTATAAGGATTTAGGGTTGAAACACATGCGGTGCGATAAGGTGGGCTTGATACGTGTGTTGCTAGTAGGGGAACTAATTTATACCACGTGGTGTGATAAGGTGGGCTAAAACACGAAAAGCTATTTCGGAAAAAATAATTTTCAAAACTAAATGCAATGCTCTGGCGGTGATATAAGGAAAGATTATGAAATGCTTAATGATTTGAGACTACGAGGTGGTATTTTGCTAGAGACTCTTGTTGATGCTTTTCTTTACTTCACTTGTGTTTTGGTTGCGTTATTTCTTTGGCATAACATTCCTTGTTTTTCTTCCGTGATGCATTACTTACCTTAGTTCAGTGTAGCAAATCTTGGTGTATTTCTTTATTGTCTCATTTCTATTGTTATCATTATTTCACTGTTACATACCTGTTTAATTTCTTATTTATTCTAGTAGGGCCTTGGACTGATCTCGTCACTACTCTACCGACGTTAGGCTTGACACTTACTGGGTACCGTTGTGGTGTACTCATATTATATCTACACATCTTTTTGTGCAGATCTAGGTACCTCTTACCAGTCCAGGCACCAGTGAGACAAGCCTAGTTAAAAAACTTCAAGGTATACCTGTCGGCGTCTACAGGCCTTAGAGTCACCCTCTGTCTAGTCTATTTTCTTTTCTTATCCTTTTATATACACTGGTGTATAGGGATGTTTAGTACCATCTTATAGAGCTTGTGACTTGTATTCGCCAGATTTTGGGAAGTTCTTCGATTTAGTTATGGAGTTTTTAATATGATAGTGGTTGAGTTATTTGAAGATTCTTAATAAATTTTCAGTTAATATTGTATGTATGTTAAACTTACCTACTCTTATAAACTAGGTTCCATCACAACATCCTACGAAGGAAAATTGGGATCGTGACAAGTTGGTAACAAAGCTTTTGGTTCATAGGTGTTATGAGTTATAAACAGGTTTAGTAGAGTCTCGCGGATCGATGCAAAGACGTTTGTACTTATCTTAGGAGGCTATGGAACTGTTAAGAAAAAGTTTACTTCCTTGATTCCTTATCGTGCAAATTTTTTGACATCGAAATTCTAAATCTCTGTCTTTCTATTTTCTCACAGATGGTGATGACACACACTGCTGGATCTTATGATCAGACACCCATGCCCCCTACTAGAGCCGCGAGAGACCGGGGCAAGGGTAGAGTCGAGGACGGGCACGTGGTGTTACCATATCACCTGCCCAAGCTGCTATAGAGGAGCCACCGGTAGCTCCAGTTGGGGGGCAGACACCTGAGACGCCTATTACTACCCTTGCACTTTAGGAGACTATCGCCCAGTTTTTGAGCATGTTTGGCACTTTAGCTCAGGCGTGGTTAATTCCACTTGCTCTTGCCACATCTCAAGCCGGGGGAGGAGCACATATTCCCATCGCCCATACCCTAGAGTAGCGGGTCTAGCTTGACCAGGTCCCTGAGGTCATACCAGTGTAGCCAGTTGTCCCAGTTCAGCCTGAGGTTACGGCAACAACATCTTAGGGAGAGAAGCTCAGGTTCAAGAGTACAAGAAGTACCACCCTCCTACTTTTAGCGATTTAGCTTTAGAGGATGCATAGAGTTTTCTTGAGGAGTGCCACCATATACTCTATACTATGAGTATTATGGAGTCGAGTGGGGTTGTTTCCACTATATCTAGCTTAAGAGAGCGACTTATTAGTAGTGGCGAGTGTATGAGTTGGGTAGCCTGGCCGAGGCATCTTCCTTCACCTAGGCTCAGTTTTCGGAGATATTCTTTAGCGATTTTGTTTCCTAGTGCCTTCAGGATGCATAGTGAGTGGATTTTAAGTAGTTGTGCCAAGGTGCTATGACCGTATCAAAGTATGCTATCAGGTTCAGCGAGTTGTCCAGACATGCACCAGCCTTAGTATCCACAGACAGAGAGCCAGTTCGTCAATTTATGGAGGAGCTCAACCATGGTAGAGGCTATTTGATCCATCCCATTCATTTAGCACTTTCAGCTTCCAGCGGTATTCCGGCTACACCTAGGTCTTAGGTTGCCCATTATGCATCGCCACTTTCTAGTGAACCTCCTGCACGAGGTGCTTTTAGCGGTCAGTCCAGTCGACTAGGCCCAAGCCAGTTTCAGCAGCCACGTCCTCCGAGAGCTTGTTTAGTGTGGTGATACTCGTCATATGGTGAGGGACTGCCCCGGACTTAGGAAGGGTGCACCTCCACCGGCCACTCAGACTCCACGTATTCCATAGGGTCTGGAGGCTTCTTAGGCCGTGGTTACCACACCAGTTGCCACTCTACCTGCATAGCTAGCTAGAGGTGGAGATCAGGCGGGTAGGGGTCTCCCTAGAGGGGATGGTCAGGCTAGATGTTATGCTCTTCCGAATAGGACGGAGGCAGTTGCATCCAGCTCAGTTATCACATATATTGTTCCGATTTGTCACAAAGACGCATCAGTCTTATTTGATCCAGTATCCACTTATTCCTATGTATCATCTTACTTTTCTCCATATTTAGGTATATCCTGTGATTCCTTGAGTTCTCCTACCTATGTGTCCATTCCATTGGGAGATTCCATTATTGTTGACCATGTGTATCGGTCGTGTTTAGTTGTTCTTGGTAATTTTGAGACCAGAGTTGACCTATTGTTGCTGAGTATGGTAGATTTTTATGTTATTTTGGGCATGGACTGGTTGTCTCCCCATTATGTTATTCTTGATTATCATGCCAAGACGGTAAAGTTGGCTATGCCAGGTTTTCCGCAGTTAGAGTGGAGGGGTACTTTGGATTATGTTCCTAGCAGGGTGGTGTCTTTCCTTAAGGCACAACGGATGGTTGGGAAGGGGTGTGAGTCATATCTAGCTTTTGTGAGAGATGTCAGTGTTGGGATGCCTACCGTTGAGCTAGTTCTAGTAGTAAGAGACTATCCATATGTATTTTCAACGGACCTTTTGGGCATGCTGCCTAATAGGAATATCATTTTTGAGATGGATCTTCGTTATACTTCCAAAGCATTGAAACATGAAATACTAGATGCACACTCGATAAGCTGAGTGGCAAAGAAAGCTCATAGGCCACCTTCCCAATCCTCCGAAGCACCTCAAACAACCCAATAAACCGAGGGCTCAACTTTCCCTTCTTCCCAAATCTCACAACACCTTCATGAGCGAAACCTTCAGCAAAACCTTCTTCCCAACCATGTAAGACACATCACAGACCTTTCTGTCAGCATAACTCTTTTGTCTCGACTGTGTCGTGTGAAGCCGCGCCTAAATTAATTTCACCTTGTCCAATGGATTCGGAAGCAAGTCTGTAGCCAAAAGCCTAGCCTCACCCGGCTCAAGCCAACTCACTGGAGATCTACACTGCCTCCCATATAAAGCCTCATACGGAGTCATCTGAATATTCGACTGATAACTGTTGTTGTAAGCAAACTCCACGAGTGGTAGAAATTTGTTCCATAAACCACAAAAATCAATGACACAAGTGCGTAGCATGTCCTCCAATATCTAAACAGTGCGCTCTGACTATCTATCAGTCTGAGGGTGAAATGTTGTGCTCAACTCAACCTTAGTGCCCAACTCTCGCTGGACGGCCTCTAAAATTGTGATGTAAACTGCGTGATTCTATTTGAAATGATGGAAATTGGCACCCTATGAAGGCCAAAAATCTCTCTGATGTAAATCTCAGCCAACCGCTCTAAAGGAAAGGTAGTGCTCATAGGAATGAAGTGCACGGACTTGGTTAGCCGATCCACAATCACCCAAATAGCATCAAACTTCCTCGAAGTCTGCGAGAGCCCAACTATGAAATCCATGGTGATCTGCTCCCACTTCTACTCTGGAATATCTATCTACCGAAGCAAGCCACCCCGCCTCTGATGCTTATATTTCATCTGCTGATAGTTGAGACACCGAGCTACAAACCCAACTATATCTTTATTCATTCTTTTCCACCAATAGTGTTGTCTCAAATCCTGATACATCTTTACGGCACCCGGATGGATGGAATACTGCGAACTGTGGGCTTCCTCCAGAATCAACTCCCATAGCCCATCCACATTGGGCATACATATCCGGCCATGCATCCTTAATATCCCATCATCACCAATAGTCACATCTCTAGTATCACCGTGCTGAACTCTATCCTTAAGGACAAGCAAATGAGGATCATCATACAGGCGCTCTCGACTGGGCTCTAAAATGTCCAATCTCACAAATCGATTGGCCAAAGCCTGAACATCAACTGCAAGAGGTATCTCCCCAATAGGCAGGAATGCAAGACTACCTATAATCACTGCCTTCCTACTCAAGGAATCGGCCACCAAATTGGCCTTTTTCGAATGGTACAAAATGGTAATATCATAGTCCTTTAGTAGCTCCAATCATCTCTGCTACCTCAATTTGAGATCCTTTTGCTTACACAAGTGCTGAAGGCTACGATGATCAGTAAATACCTCACAAAACACACCATAGAGATAGTGCCTCCAGATCTTCAACGCATGAACAATGGTAGTCAACTACAAATCATTAACAAGGTAGTTCTTCTCATAGGGCTTCAACCGATGCGAAGCATAAGCAATCACTCTACCCTCCTACATCAAGACACACCCAATATCGATTCGAGAAGCATCATAATATATTATATAAGAACCAAAAGCTGATGGCAGAACTAATACTAGAGTTATGGTCAAGGCAGTCTTGAGCTTCTGAAATCTTGCCTCATACTCATCCGACCACCTGAAAGGAGAACCCTTCTGGGTCAATTTGGTGAAGGGCGATGCAATAGAAGAGAAACCTTGCACGAACAGGTGGTAATAACCCGCCAAACCAAGAAAGCTCCGAATCTCTGTGGCTGAGAATAGTCTGGGCCAACTCTGAACCGCCTCTATCTTTTTCGGATCAACCTAAATACCCTCACTGGACACCACGTGCCCCAAGAAGGCTACTGAACCGAGCCAAAACTCACACTTCGAGAATGTGGCATAAAGCTTCTCCTCTCTCAGGCGCTGCAATACAACCCTCAAATGCTTTGCGTGCTCCTCTTGGCTATGAGAGTACACCAGGATATCATCAATGAATACGATAACGAAAAAGTCGAGATAAGGCTGAAACATGATGTTCATCAAATGCATGAACGATGCTGGGGCATTGGTCAGCCCAAAAGACATCACAAGGAACTAATAATGACTATATCGGAACTTGAAAGCTATCTTAAGAATGTTCGAACTGTGATACCTTGACCTTAAATCAATCTTGGAGAACACCCTCTCTCCCTAAAGCTTGTCAAATAAATCATCAATACAAGGCAGGGGATACTTGTTTTTGATTGTGACTTTGTTCAATTGCCTGTAAGGAATCCACATTCTCATGGTGTAATCCTTCTTCTTCACAAATAGAACTGGTTCACCCCAAGCTAACACACTAGGACTATTAAACCCCTTATCAAGGAGTTCCTGAGGTGCTCCTTCAATTCCTTTAACTTTTCCGGTGCCATATGATACAGTGGAATAGAAATGGGCTAAGTGCCTGGCACAAATCAATACTGAAGTCAATATCCCTGTCCATCGGCATGCCTGACAGGTCTGCATGAAACATATCTGGAAAATATCTCACCATCGAAACTGAATCAATAGTTGGAGTCTCCGCACTGACGTCCCTCACAAAGGCCAAATAAGCAAGACAACCCTTCCCAACCATCCGCTGGGCTTTCAAGAAAGAAATCACTCTACCTGAGACATAATCCAACAAACCTCGCCACTCAATCCGTGGAAATCCCGGCATAGCCAACATCACTGTCTTAATGTGCCAGTCCAGAATAGCATGACATGGAGACAACCAATCCATGCCCAATATCACATCAAAGTCAACCATCTTAAGTAGCAATAGACCCACTCTAATCTCTAGTCCCCCAATAGTCACTACACACGACCAGTATAGACAGTCAACGACAATAGTATCGCCTACCGACATAGATACATGAATAGATTATGTTGCCGGGCACTCAGCCCATTTATATTCCATCATATCGTATGACCCAAATGGAGCTGAATGAGTTAAAGGAGCATTTTCAAGAGTTTCTTGATAAGGGCTTCATTCGTCCTAGTATGTCACCTTGGGGTGCTCCGGTATTTTTTGTAAAGAAGAAGGATAGTCCTATGCATATGTGTATTGATTATTGACAGTTGAACTAGGTTACAGTGAAGAACGTGTATCCATTGTCACACATTGATGACCTATTTGATCAGCTACAGGGTGATAGAGTGTTCTCAAAAATTGGTTTGCGGTCAAGCTATCATTAGTTGAAGATTTGGGATCCATATATTCCTAAGACTACCTTTAGGACTCGGTATGGTCATTACGAGTTCCTTGTGATATTATTCGGGTTGACTAACATCCTAACAACATTTATCCACTTGATGAATAGTGTATTCCATCCCTATCTTAACTCATTCATCATTGTGTTTATTGACGACATCTTAGTATACTCCCGGAGTCGGGAGGATCATGAGCAGCGCCGGGGGATTGTGCTCCAGACCTTGAGAGAAAAGAAGTTGTATGCAAAATTTTCAAAGTGTGAATTGTGGCTTGATTCAGTGGCATTTTTGGACCATGTAGTGTCGAGTGAGGGGATCAAGGTAGATCCAAAGAAGATTGAAGCAATGCAGAGTTAGCCTAGATCGTCTTCAGCTAGTGAGATTCTGAGTCTTCTTAGTTTGGTAGGGTATTATTGTCGTTTCGTATAGGGTTTGTCATCTATTATTGCACCTATGACTAGATTTACCAGAAGGGTACTCCGTTCAGGTGGATCGAGGAGTGTGAGGAGAGCTTTCAAAAGCTCAAGACTTCTTTGACTATAACCCAGTGTTGGTATTGCTTACGGGTTTGGGGTCTTACACTATGTATTATGATGCATCACATGTTGGCCTCGGCGCGGTGTTGATGCAAGATGGTAGGGTGATTACCTACGCGTCTAGACATCTGAAGGTACATGAGAAGAATTATCATGTCTGCGACCTTCAGTTAGCAGCTATTGTTCATACCTTGAAGATTTGGCGGCACTATTTGTATGGTGTCCCTTATGAGGTCTATACCGACCACCGGAGATGGTTAAATTTATTTAAGGACTATGATATCACCATTCTATATCATCCTAGGAAGGCAAATGTGGTGGCTAATGCCTTGAGTCCTAAGGCGGAGAGCTTGGGTAGTTTTGCATATCTATCGGCAGCGGAGAGTCCATTAGCATTGGATGTTCAGGACTTAGCCAACCAGTTTGTTAGATTGGATGTTTCGGAGCCGAGTCGAGTTTTGGATTGCGTGGTTTCTCGGTCTTCTTGATATGATCATATCATAGAGTGTTAGTATGATGACCCCCATTTACTTGTCCTCAAGGACACGGTTCAGCACGACAATGCCAAAGAGGGCACTATTAGGGATGACGGTCTATTACAGATGCAAGGCCAGCTATGTGTACCCAATGTAGATGGTTCACGCGAGTTGATAAGTTCGCGGTACTCCATTCATCCGGGGTGCCACCAAGATGTATCAAGACTTGAGGCAGCACTATTGGTGGAGGAGAATGAATAAAAACATAATGGAGTATGTAGCTCGGTACCAAAATTTTCAGCAAGTGAAGTATGTGCATAAATGGCCAAGTGGATTGCTTGAGAGGCTAGATATTCTCAAGTGGAAATGAGAGCGGGTTACCATGAATTCAGTTCTTGGGGTCCCACAGGCTCAGAAGTTTGATGCAGTATGTGTGATTGTGGATAGGTTGACCAAGTCGGGTCACTTTATTCTACTGGTGACTTCTTAGTATTCAGAGCAGCTGGCCTAGGTCTATATTCGCGAGATTGACCGATTTCATGGAATGCCAGTATCCATCATCTATGATCAGGGTACGCAGGTTACATTGCGATTCTGGAGGGCCGTACAACATGAGTTAGGCACACGAGTTGAGTTTCGTACAACATTCCACCCTCATAAGGACGGCTAGTCCGAGCGCAATATTTAGATATTGGAGGATATGCTTCATGCACGTGTGATGGAGTTTGGGGGTTCTTGGTATCAGTTCTTGCAGCTTCCAAAGTTTGCCTACAACAACAGTCATTAGTCGAGCATTCAGATGGCTCCGTATGAGGCCTTGTATGGGAGGTAGTGTCGGTCTCTGGTTGGTTGGTTTGAGATGGGTGAGGCTAGGCTATTGGGTACCGACTTGGTTTAGGATGCTTTGGAAAAGGTTAAATTGATTCAAGATCGACTTTGTATAGCCCAATCTAGACAGAAGAGTTATGTGGATCAGAAGGTTTGCGATGTTGTATTCATGGTTAGGGAGCAGGTCTTGCTCCTATGAAGGGTGTTATGAGGTTCGAAAAGAAGGGCAAGTCGAGCCCTAGGTATATCAGGCCTTTTGATATTTTTGATAGGATTGGTGAGGTGGCCTACAAGCTTGCACTGCCACCTAGTCTAGCTGCATTTCATCTAGTATTCCATGTTTCTATGCTTCAAAAGTATCTGTGTTGGATTTCAGCTCAGTCCAGTTGGACAAGGATTTGTCTTATGTTGAGGATCCCGGGGGCATTTCGAATAGGCGTGTCTGAAAGTTGCGGTCAAAGAATATTGCTTCAGTGAAGGTTCAGTGGAGGGCTCAACCAATCGAGTAGGCTACTTGGGAGACTGAGCATGATATGCGTAGCGGTTATACTCATCTTTTCACCACTTTAGGTATGTATGTATTTATACTCGTTCAAGGAAGAATATTTATTTTGGGGGGGGGGGAATGTAACAACCTGACAATTATTTTGAGTATTTTATTCCAAATCCCTTATTTATTGCCTCCTCTATGTTATATTATGGTTATATGATTTGCCGGGGGTATTTGGGGTTTTGGTTTCGGGTGAGTGCCAAAGTGAAATAGGACATATAGTCCCTAAGTTGGAGCTTTAAGTTGAAAGAGTTGACCGCAGTTTACCTTTTGCGATGACTCCAGAATGGAGTTTTTATGGTTCCAAGAGCTCCGTATGGTGATTTTGTAATTAGGAGCGTGTCCGGATGCTGATTTGAAGGTCCGTAGGTCATTTCAGCTTGAATTGGCGAAAATTAGAAAATTTAAAGTTTGGAAGGTTAGAAAGTTTGACCAGGAGATATCGAGGTCGGATTCTTATTCCGAAAGTTTGAATAGGAATGTCATGTCATTTATGAATTGTGTGCAAATATTGAAATCAATCGAAATTATTTTGGTATGAATCAACATTAGTTTTGGAATTCAGAAGTTTATAGTTTTAATAGGCTTGAATTGGGTTGCGATTCGTTGAATCGATGTTGTTTGATGTGATTTTTGGCCTCTTGTAGGTCCATTATGTATTTTGGAACTTGTTGGTATATTTTAACCGGGTCCCGTGGGCTCCGGGTGTGATTCGGATTGAATTTAGAACCAAATTAGACTTAGTCATTATTGCTGAAGCTGCTGGTTTTTCTGTTCTGGTTTCCTTCTATGCGTTCGCAAAAGTTCTCATGCGATCGCATAGAGTCTTTAAGGGTTGCTGAGATTTTTCCCTTCACGTTCGCGAAAGTGAGGGCAGGATCGCAAAGTTTTCTAGGCTTGTTCATCTCGAATGCGAGAGGTATACCGCGTTCGCCTATAAGGAAGGTGGGGCTGGGGGCTGAGGCACATTTGTGCATTGCGTTCATGTGACCTGGGACTTGGTCGCGTGGGTAGAAAAAGCTTGTTCATCGTGTTCGCGACTGGATTCATGCGATCACGAAGAGTGTTGTATTGAGATGGGGAGAATTGTTCTACGCGATCGCGAGTCTTCGTCCGCGATCGCGATATTGGACGACTGGGTAGCAGTACTAAAATTTCAAAATGAGGGTTTCATCTCATTTTTCATTCTTGGCCCTAAAGAGCTTAGTTTGTGGCAATATTTCATGGTTTTTTCAAAAAATTCATCGGGGTAAGTGATTCTAACTCGGTTTTGGCTATATTACATGAATCCGTTGTAATTTTTATCATTTAATTAGTGATATGAGTTGGAAATTTGGGGAAAATTATGAAAACTTCTTAGGCTAAATTTAGGGTTTTGAAAGGCGATTTGAGGTCAGATTTGAGTAGTTCTTGTATGGTTGGACTTATTATCGAATGAGCATTCAGATTTTGTAATTTTGGTCGGGTTCCGAGATGCAGGCCCGAGGTTGACTTTTTGAGTTGACTTTTTATTTCTCTTTAAAAATCGTAACTTTATTGTTCGAAATAGTTTCCTATATTTTATGTCACGACCCAAACCTATGGGCCGCGATAGGCACCATGTACCTTACTCAATCGAGTACCGACATAATATATTATTCTTGTCACACCTCCTTTTTCTTACCCCAGAAAGGGTATAAGGGAGTTTTTTCCAATTTAAGTGACAATCGAAACGAGATTATTTATTTAAAAATCAGAGTCGTCACTTGGGATAATATATGGTGTCCCAAGTCACCGGTTTTAAATTCCGAATCGAGGAAAGATTGATTCTGTTTTATAGTCCGCGAACACAGAAATTCGGGTAAGGAATTCTGTTAACCCGGGAGAAGGTGTTAGGCATTCCGGGGTTCTGTGGTTCTAGCATGGTCGCTCAACTATTATTATTGGCCTATTTATCTGATTTTAAAATACTTTTAAACCTATGTGCATTTTAATTTTAACTGCTTTTATTTAAAGAATTATTTCAAGGTTGTTTAGAACATATCGCAAGCCACGCTACATGAAATGCACCCGTGATTCACGACACGTTCTATTTAACCTTGTTGGAAATTAGAACCGAGTCACATGAAATGTACACTCTGATTTTAATAATAACCGTGATAATTATATAATTAACGCGCCTAAAGCAAACTACGAAATTCATTTTTAATATCTAAGTTATAAAATTAGTATGGGGGGCATAGATGATTTGTTTAGTATGGCACGCCTTACTCTAAGAATAACTGGTTCAATTAGGAGATTGTAAGGTTCTTGACTAATTCTAATTCAAGATTTATCTAACTCAAAATTTAGTTTAAAGCCTTAACTACTGACATGTAACGAGGTAATTAAATGACCTCTGATTACTTAAGGGAGATGGAACCAACTGCAGGCCATCTAATGAATCAACAACAACCTTTGGACTGAACCTACAACTGAGCCCAGTACTCAGAGCAAAGGGCCAAAGACCTTCAGCTATGGAGTTGGGCCACTAACAGGCTCCAAACGTACCTTGAATGCCACATTCACAAGTCTTCTCATTAAACATGAAATGCATTTGAGCATATGTCATTTAGGCACTAAATCAATACTTGTCTAATACCAAAACTAGAAAATAGCCACTTAAAATCCCAAATGAATCAAATATTGCTACCAAGACTAAATTAATACTTATCCAACCAAGTGCTTTATCTAATCTTCTGAAACCATAAAACTATTCTAAAGGATTTTGTCCTTAAAAAAAGCATTTTCCCAATTAACAGAGTGATCCAAACGTGTAATATTAACCTAATAACGGGCCTTATTCAATTCACATTACTCAATAATCATCAAACCTAAATCTTAACCAATAATGATAGCAATAGTATACACTCCACCTCTTTCACATAGAAAATTACAGGAAGAACAAAAGATAAGACATTTAAACTTTCATACACTTAAATGCCCCACAATAAGGACTTGGTAAAAGAATCATAGATGCTAAGAACTATAGCTTCAAACTCACAACCAGAACCAATACCACTTTGGCTCACACGCACAGCTCCTCCAGAATTACTATGACTAAAAATACTTCCTATTCTACTAGGGGTAACATAACTACTACATGGTGACTTAATTTAAAACTAACCAGATCTCCTTATCTCATTTTAATTCCACATAACACTCATTTACAAAGCAAACTTTCAATCATCACACAACTAGGATTAAAAATCGCATGATAAGTCTCACTCTCAAGTTATTTTACTCACTTAACATACGAGAAACTGCAAAGAACCAGCACTCCAAGAAACTATGAAAGTTAGTTTTGAATCAATAAATATTAAGTATGCTTCATTCAGTTAACCGCGCTAAGGAATTTCATCTAAATAAGTGATTTGCCAAAAACAAAAATGAAAACAAAGATCTCATAATATATAAACAACATTTCTCACACAAGTTCCATGTTAAAACAAAAATTGAAGGCAAGTACTACTGTTTCAACATCTCAGCCATCAAATGCTGATTCACTCGAGTCAGAGATCCAGAAGTTAATTTCAAAACAGAAGACTTCAAATAACGAACTGAAACCATAACAAAAAGTTGAAGCTGTCCATTTTTGCCGAAGGACTTAATTAAGGCGATAAATTAGAATAGTGACCACAAGACCTTAATTCTGTTTCTTTCAAATCCTAAACAATGCTGCACTACGGATTTACGACTCAAATTAATTAAAATACTTCAAAGAAAGAATCAGTAGCAAACAAAAACAATAGAGTAGAGAAGGTATGCCAAAACCAATGAAAACAGCAAAGTTCACGACAAAATTGCACCACAGATTGGTTTCACATAAACCAACTCATAAACATTCTCAATCTAACGAAATCTCAACTATCAGCACATTTTGATCAATGCCAGAACGAGTTAAGAAGGAGTAAAGAGATGAACCTAAAATCAAACATTTCTTTTGATAATGGAAGTAAGGTCGACTACAAAGCTTTGAATCCAAAATCCCAGCAAGAAAATAACAGCAATTCAAACTAAGAAACGCGAACCAGTAGCAGGACTTGAACGGCAATTCAAGTCAATCAAACTACCAGTACCTCAGTTGAACTCCATTTTTGTCACGACCCTAAACCCGAACCTGGTCGTGATGGCGCATCTCGTGAAGACAAGGTCAGCTAATTAAACCCAATTCACTTTTTAAAATAGTTAAGCAGTATTAAACAGACTAAGCATGAGGCAATATACCAAAGTCTAATCAATAATAGTAAAATATGCGGAATACAGCCCAAACATAATGTGTCACAAGTCATGAACATCTAAACAAATCCAGAATACTCGGAAGACTACAATGTTTGATACAAAATATAAAGTCATAAAGAGATAAGATAGGGAGGAGCTTCGGGCTATAAATGCCAACAGCTACCTAAAGACTCCTCGGATCCGCTGGAAGCTGGAAATGATCAGCGCTCAGGAACGGGACCAGCTACACCCAAATCTGCACACAGGGTGTAGGGAGTAAAGTGAGTACTCCAACTCAGTGAGTAACAAATGTAATTAACGACTGAAAGTAATAAAAACACGTAAGGCACAAAGCATTCTATAAGGAAGCAGTAAAACCATTTAAAAACAGTAAACCAGTGAAAAGATAAGTAAAAATCCTTTTTCAACAAGTAAGTAGATAATTGACAGGCAATTAAGAAAAAATAAACACGTAAAATTTTGCCCCTTGGGCATTGTATCAAAAAAACCGCCCCTCGGGCAACATCTCAGAATGATACCAGCCCCTCGGGCTCGATCTCACATCACAATGGGTACTTGCGCTCACTAGGGGTGTGCAGACTCCGGGAGGGGCCCCTTACGGCCCAAGCGCAATATCAAGCCATCTCGTGGCATCATAAACAGGATCTCGGCCTCATATAAATATCAAGCCACCTCGTGGCATACATATCTCAGGCCCTCGGCCTCAAATCAATATCAGTGTTTCCTCACAATGTAGGCCCTCGGCCTTACTCAGTCAAAAATCCTCACAAGCTACTCGGGCAATAGTAAAACAGTGTTTCCCAGCCCAAATATCATTTAAGTATTTAAAACTAAGTAAACATGGATGAGTATGAGAACAGTGGAAAAATAACATGACTGAGTTCAAGTATAAAGTCAAAATAGTGAGGAAATATTAATAAAAATCTCTGAAGGGTTCAAATAGTTGGCACGAAGCCCAAATATGGCCATCGGCCCAATTAATGATGATAGCAATTAAATTTCAGTCAAATACGTAATAAAATCATCAATCGGGATGGACTAAGTCACAATCCTAATAGTGCATGACCCCACACTCGTCATCGAGCATGCGTCTCACCTCAATATAGCACTACGATGTGCAATCCAGGGTTTCGAACCCTCAGAGCATCATTTACAATTATTATTCACCTCGAACCGGTCAAACTCTAGCTCACGACGCCTTTGCCCCTCGAATCGGCCTCCACGTGCGTCGAATCTATCCAAAATCAGAACGAGATGTCAAAATATGCTAAGGGAATGAAGCCCAAGCGAAAACAATCAAAACATGACACAATTCCCGAAATTACCAAAATCCGACCCCGGGCCCACGTCTCGGAATTTGAAATTTTCATATCAACAGATTCCTTATCTCCCACGAGTTCATACATATCAAAAGCATCAAAATCCATCCACAAATGACCCTTCAAATCCCAAATGTTTGGTCTCCAGTTTCAAGCGCTAGTTCTTCAATTTTAGGTTTAGATTCCATGATTTTCTAGGTGGGATTCACATAATAATCGAGTTTTTAGTCCAAAATTCTTACCTCCAAACATTTCTCCTTGAATCCCTCTTCAATCTCCTTCAAAAATCTCCAAAAAATGATCAACTATGGAGGAAATAAGCCCTAAAATTGCGGACAAGACGAGCTTAAAAACATTCTACCCAGGCATAAATTCCTTCTTCGCGAACGCGGTCAAACCCTCGCGTTTGTGAAGCACAAATTTACTTTGACTAATTTTTCTCCTACAAGATCGCGACCAAGCCCTCGTGAACGCGATGCTTTACCCAAAAAAACCTTCGCGAATGCGTTCCATCCATTCCAAACGCGATGGGTTAATTTCACTGAAGCTCAGCCTCTTGATTCCTTCTATACAAACGCGACTACACGCCCGCGAACGCGAAGCACCATCTTGTAGCCCTTCGCGAACGCATAACCTGCCTCGTGAACGCGAAGGCTAAATTTCCACCTCCCTCAGTTGACTCTTCGCGAACGTGAGGGTCCTCTCGCGAACGCAAAGAGTAAATACCTGCAACTGCTGAACCTGCAATTTTTTCAACTTTCTTAACTTCAAAATGATCTGATTGACCACCCGAAACTCACCCGAGGCCCTCGAGACCTCAAAAAAAGGCACAAACACATCCTAATACCTTATTCAAATTTATACCAAACATCAAAACACCTCGAATAACATCAAATCACCCAGAACACATCGGATTCAAGCCAAACTTCTCTAAAATCTTCCAAATTCTGCTTTTGATCAAAAACCCAACCAAACCACGTCCGAATGACCTGAAATTTTGCATACACATCCCAAATGACACGACAGAGCTGCTGAAACTCTTGTAATTCCATTCCGACCCCTATATCAAAATCTCGCCTATCAACCGGAAATCGCCAAAATAACAACTACGCCAATTCAATCCTAAATCTTCTCTAAACCTCCAAAACTCATTCTGATCACGGTCCTAAGTCCCAAATCACCTCCCAAAGCTATCAGAACCATCGGAACTCACATCCGAGCCCTCTAACACACAAGTCAACATTCGGTTGACTTTTTCAACTTTAACTTACTCTAAAGAGACTAATTGTCTCAATTCTTACCAAATCCTTTCTGAACCCTAACCAATCAACCCGATCACATATAGAACCATAATACAAAGCAATTAGAAGCAGAAATGGCGAAAACGGAGCGATAACTCATGAGATGACTGGCCGGGTCATCACAATTTTTCAACCAAAATTTCAAAATGGAAAATAGAGGAAATAGACCCTTTTTTATATTTTTTTATTTGTTTTTCAACTAGAATTTTTTTTATATGACTGAAAAATCAGAAGAATGGAAAGGTTAGAAATCAAAACTAAACTTTATTTTTTTCTCAACCAAAATTTCTGACCTCCTAAAACTCCCCTCTTAAATTTCCGAAAAATCAAAAAAAAAAGAAAAAGAAAAATCCCCTTACCTCTGAAGCAAAGTCACCATATATAGGGGAGTCTCGATCCTTATTCCTTCCTTCCCAAGAAATTCCCCAAATTCTATCCAAAATCCGAAAAAAATCAACCCCCAATCTCACATGGAATGAAACCTGAACAAATGGAAGGCGTGGATATGATTTCTCACATCCAACCGCTCCTATTTACCCGAGATTCATCCCAAGAAATCAAGAGCGTGTGAGAATGGCTAAATGCTGAAAATATTCTGTCAGAGAGACGGTTATGCCATGTTGGAGAAATGAAAGAAGGGGCCATGTGCAATGCATTCGGGGTGAAACTCGTTCTGAAAACTCAACTGAGTTAGGCAAATTGGGCGAGCAGAATCGGGGATAGGGGTGGGCGATGTTTCTATGGTTTTAGGTTTAGGGTCCATTTTGGGAACAAATTATAAGAAGGTTTATATATTAAGGGGGAGTGAGGGGGGTAAGGCGGGTCGGGGTGTGGGTTTTGGGCTGGGGAAGGCAGACCTGGGATTTGGGCTGAGGAGATTTGAATGGCAATTGGGCTGGGAAAGTTGGGCTTAAATGAAATTCGGCCCAAATGGAACTGAACCTCCTTTACAAAAATCGTTTTCCCCCTTTTCTTTTTCTTTTTTTTTAAATTTTTTAAATAATGAAATCCAAAAATTAAAATCTTAAATTGTCTAAATTGTAAAATTAAATTAATTACCTAATCAACATAATTATAAAAGTTATTTAGACCTAAATTAAAAGGAAAAAATCAATAAACTAAAAATCAAAAGGTGTAAAATGAGCTATTTTTATGTGATTTTCATTTCTAATAAAAGAAATAATTACTAATTAATTCCAAAACATGTAAAGACAAACCAAAATGCAATACATGATATTTTTGTATTTTTCATGATTTTAATAAAAGTAAACATGCACAAAAATGAAAACAATTAAGCACGAATTCCCACAAAATCCTATAACATTGTAAAAATAGAAAAAATGGTTTTTTTTTGAATTTATAGGAGTAATTTACATAGGGCAAAAATCACGTGCTTACAATTCTTATCGTACTTTCATTTGCAAATGGGCCAAACGGGCCATCATGGGCAAGCCAGAATAAACATAGGGGAATACTTACTATAGGACGGCCCAACTTGATATAAAAACTTACACATGTGACATACGGGCTTATAAGGCCAACATGATCATTTGTAAATTCAAAACATAGGCCGTCAAGGCCAAACAAGCATTCGTATACAAGACATCTGTCTACAAGCCTCTAAGACCATACTTAATATAAAGGTGGGGACAGGGTCTCGCCGAACCAAACAATACGCGTCTAAATCATACTGGCCAAACAACCAACTCCAGAGCAAATGGAGCGCACCAACATCTTCCGGTGAACAGATAGCCTACTTAGAGGACTCTCGACCTGTCTATCGGGACCTGCAGGCAAGAAACGCAGTGTCCCTAGGAAAAAAGGACGTCAGTACGAATAATGTACCGAGTATATAAGGCACATAAACAAGTGGATAATATACATGGAAGAAATATGCGTATGAATGTCATGTCGTGCATAGGTACATGTTTCATAACATCATCAGGCCTCTGAGGGCATCCCATCATATCATCTTGGCCACTGTGGGCAAAATCATTAACGTATACCAGCTGATCAGGTGGTGATGCGTATATAACGCCATAATCTTTCCCATATCCCATATATATATACGCGTATATAATATCATCTGGTCATGGGTCAATGTGCATGTCACGACCCATTTCTATAATAGGTCATGATGGCGCCCAACACCATTATCGGGCAAGCCAACACAGAATAATACTAAATAAACCTCCATTTACCTTTACCCAAAAATAGTTGAAATGATTCTTTAAGTTAAAAGAAAATAAAAAATGATTAATAAAGTCATAATAATCATACAACCCAAAATGATACAGTCTACTAATATTTGTGCCAAGACCTGGTGTCACAAGCTATGGGCAACTAGTAGAATATACAAAAGAATCACACTATCCTACTGTCCGAAACAGAATAGACAGCAAAAATACATAAGAAAGACTTCTTCAGGCTGCTGAACGGCATGGAAGGGAAGCGGCTCATCATAGAAGTCTCGAGTCCGCTCAGGGATGCGCACCAGACTGATAGCCAGATACACCTTCCTCAGATCCTGTACAATTAAGTACAGAAGTATAGTATGAGTACATAAACAATATGTACCCAGTAAGTATCCCGTCCAATCTCGAAGAAGTAGAGATGAGAGGTCGACTTGATATTTACTAGGGTCAAATAAGATGAGAAAAATTTATAATAAGCAAGGATAGCACAAGTTATTAGCATTAATAAGCATGGAATAACAATTATTTTCCAAATATTATCATGGGTAGCCATCTATATATTCAAACAGATATGAAGTTCAGTCCACAGAGAAATGCTAAGCAAAGACATGCGCAAGTAATACCGAGGGATGTACGGTGCGATCCAACATAAAAATAAATTATGCATTGCCGAGGGTTGAACCACTCGAACCATAGATGCATCTATTACCCCGCTCGCAAATCATACGTGCGACGCGATCAAACATAAATAAAATCATCAACAAGCAGACAATAATGTATCTGAGGAGTAGTTATTCATAGGAATATCCAAATTCTCTTTTAAAGGACCAAACAGGATAAGGTTCCTTCACAAGTCGCATTTACCTTTAATCAACATTATTTATACGAATCCGATTTTATCACTAAGTTACAAGAATATCACGTAGAGCATGTTTTTGGGTCCTAGACTACCCGGACTTAACATAATAGTCGCTACGCAGGGACTCTCGTCACCTAGTGCGTACGTAGCCCCCACATATAATAGTAATTAATTCGATTATTACACCTATGGGGACAATTCCCTCTTACAAGGTTAGAAAGGAGACTCACCTCGCTCCAAAGTGCACTTCCAATACCAAGAATGAGTCCAAGCCCTCAATTCGAAGCCGAATAATCCCAAACTAGTTAAATGAAGTAGGAACTAGTCAATATAGACTCACAAAATCGAATTCTAGCTATTTAAGCAATTTCCCAACCCTTAACACAAGTTTCAAAAAATCCGACCTCGGGCCCACGTGCCCGGGTTCCGAAATTTTTCGAAGGAAGTTGTTCTCTACAACTTAAGGATCAATAATATATGATTTCTAATTTATTCCATAGCAAAATTTCGTGGTTAAATCCAATTTTTATTAAAACCCTAAGTTTTTGCTTTAACCCCGTGATTTCACCTTAATTCTTGTGTTTAATCTACCTAAGACATAATTATTAAACTATAAATAGGTTGAACACACTTTCCTCAAGATGCTAGGTGAAGATCTTCTCTCAAAAGCTCTAAAATCGCCAATGGAAGAGTGTAAAAGTGATAAAAATGACTTAGAACCCGTATTAAATGAACCTCACTGCTTCAGCGATTTCCACATCTACGGTCCCGCATCTGCGAGGAGTGGACCGCATCTGCGAAATATGCCAATGAGTTGGGACAGCTTCTGCGGTCTTGAGGCCGCATCTGCGAAATGGGCTAATGAGTTGGGACCGCTTCTGCGGTCTTGAGGCCGCATCTGCGGAGCCACTTCTACGGCTTGGGACCCGCTTCTGGGGTTCCTACCCTGGGCCGCTTCTGCGATGGAAGGACTACATCTGCAGTATCGCACCTTCGGTCCAGCAACCGTAGGTGCGATTATGACAGAAGCGGCAGCTTCAGCTCTTCCCAAAAATTTCAACTTCTCTCGAGCCTCATCCGATTGACGCTCGGGGCTCCTGGACCCTGCTCGAACATATCGGCAAGTCTGAAATCATGAAACAGACCTACTCGAACCCTCGGAACACCCAAAACAACGTTAAATCTAAGAATCACCCCCTAAAACCAATTGAATCAAACTTATTGTTACGACCCTAGTTCTCTCTCCGTGATTTGTCGTGACGGCACCTAGTCTCTACGTCTAGGTAAGCCTAACAAGTGCGAAAAATAAGTGGAAACTTACAGAAATTTCAATAAAAGAAAACCAAGAATAACTAAAAGGAAAATAATATATAGAATGTCGCTCAGCATATACAGCACAACATCTCGAAAACCTACAACACTATCCCAAAACCTGAAAACACACAGGAACACAAGCTGAGAGAAACATTACATAGTTCTAATCTCCGGAATGTCTAACAATAACAAATGTACGGAAGGCTAAATACTATAAACAGGAATAGAGAAAGACTCTTCGGTCTACGAACGCAGCAGATATACCTCAAAGTCCCGTAGAATCGCCTCGCCTCAAGAGTGGTAAGCCTGAGTAGAGGTACCTGGATCTGCACAGAAAGGGGCATGAGTACACCACAACGGTACTCAGTAAGTGCCAAGCCTAGCCTCGGTCGGGTAGTGACGAGGAAGGTCAGGGCCCTACTGAGGTTAAACAAAATATAGAGTTTCAATAGTATAAAATAGGCAGTATAAATGAGTACAGCAGTGAAATAAAACAAGTTATACAGGGCAACATCAACTATACAAAAACAAAGTAAACACGGAAGTAAATAAAACTTAGTACCAATAGTAAGAACGGGGACCTCCTAGGATACCATTTTGTAGTCCCTATTACAACTGTCCAGTGGATCTCCCGAGATCCTATCCCGTAGTCCAACTATCAATGCGTGGGGATCTACCGGAATCCCGATCCGTAGTCCCAAATGTAAATACCTAGTACTAGGGGAATCTATCGGGTGCATTCTGGTAATTCCATATAACTGTGTAGGGGAATCTACCGGGAATCTAACCCGCTGTCCCAAAGTAAATAGACAAGGGGGAGCTTTCCACATCTGTAGTCCCAATATAAATACACAGCAACATCAAGAAGATATTCAGAAATGGAAATTTCATATCAAGGCAATGGGTAATTCTAGACTAGCATGCTACACGAAGTTCAAGTAAGGCAGGTTGACAAATAAGGCAATGAAATCATTTATACATGCTTCCATTAGCTAACAACAAGTTTAATTGCACAAGTAATGAAAGCAAGAAATGAACATAATAGTGAATACTTAATGAAAAACGGATTTCTCAATAATTTGCACAAGTACGCACTCGTCACCTCACGTACAAAGCATTTCAATTACCAGATATACCAATCCTAAGGGGAAGGTCCCCCACACAAAGTTAGACAAGCCACTTACCTCGAACCGGCTCAATACTCAACCCGATACCACGCTCTTGCCACGAGTACTCGACTCCAAATGGCCTAAATCTATTCAATTCAATTGTAAAACATAAATAACACTTCAAGTAACTGATTCTACAATTAAATTCTAAGCTAATACGCAAAATTATGTAAAATGACCAAAACGCCCCTCAGACCCACGTCTCGAAATTGGGCGAAATTTACATTTTCAGAAATCTCGTACTCTCACGAGTCTATACATAATAAAAACACTGAAATCGGAGACCAAATGACCCCTCAAATCCTCAATTAAAGGTCTCTTAAACTCAAGCCCTAATTACCCATTTTTCCCAAATTTCTCACCACTAATTAAGTCTTTAATCACATAAAAACGAGTTATGAAGTCAAGGACGTTACCTCCAAGTGATTCCCCTTTGTTTTCCTCAAAAATCCCTCTCAAAAGCTTCAAACCCGGATGAAAATGGTGGAAGAATAGGTAAATTTCGCAAAGGCAACCATTTATATGTTCTGCCCGGCGATTTCTGCATTTGCGACCCTAGGACCGCATCTGCGGTCCCACTTCTACGGACACGACATCGCATCTACGACTTTCATTAAAATGCCAGCTTCCGCATCTATGGACCTCCAACCGCAGGAGTGGTTCCGCTTCTGCGAGTTCGTCACCGCATCTGCGGTTCTTGAGGAATTGACCCAAAACCGCTTCTGCAGCCCTTTAGCCATTTCTGCAGCGCCGCATCTGCGGTCCCCAAACCGCAGATGCAAAAATACCAGAAGCAGCAAAATTACAGCAGCTGCAACAATTTCTCAAACTTCCCGTCAACCATCCGAAATCACCCCGAGGCCCCCGGGACCTCAACCAAAAGCACCAACATCACCTAATACCTTATTAAAACTTGTACCAATACTTAAAACGCCTAAAACAACATCGAAACCTTGAATTAATCAAGGATTTAAGCCTAAGAACTCCAAATTTTCTCAAAATACGCTTTCGATTGAAAAGTCTATCAAACCTCGTCCGAATGACCTAAAATTTTGCGCACACGTCACATTCAACACTACCGAGTTACTCCAACTTCCCGAATTCCATTCCGACCCTTGGATCAAAATCTCACTATCGGACCGGAAACTTCAAAAATTGAACTTTCGGCATTTCAAGCCTAAATTAGCTACGGACATCCAAAACATGATCCGAACACGCTCCTAACCCCAAAATCACCCAACGGAGCTAACGAAACCTAAGGATTTCAATTCCGAGTCCGTCTTCACACTACTCCAACTACGATCAACTTTCCAACACTTAAGCTCTCATTTAAGGACTAAGTGTCCCAAAACTCCCCGAAACTCAAAACCAAACGTCCCGGCAAACCAAAATAGCAGAAATAAACACGGGGGAAGCAGTTAATAGGGAATCGGGGTGTAAATTCTAAAAACGACCGGTCGGCTCATTACACTTATGAACTTCAAGTTCTTAATTTTCCTCTAACGGGCCAAAACACCCTTAAACTACTCGGATTGACACAAAATTTTACGGACAAGTCTTAAATGATATTTCGGACCTGTACTGGGCTTCGGAACCAATATACGAACCTGATACCTATGAAATCAATCATTAATTAGTTTCTTTAAATCCTTAAAACTTCAAATTAACAATTTCTAATAAAAATTCATTAATCGGGCTAGGGACCTCGGAATTCGATTTCGGGCATATGCCCAGGTCCCATATTTTCCCACGGACCCTCTAGGACCGTGAAATCACGAATCCGGATTCGTTTGCTCAAAATGTTGACCAAAGTCAAACTTAGTCTTTTAAGAAAATTCTAAGGAATCAAATGGGCATATTATACTAAAAACTCTTCCAAAACTCAAACCAACCGTCCCTACAAATCGTAAATTAGCTGAAGTAAGTGCGGAAAGTTTATTTAAGGGAACGGGATTCTGAAAGGCAAAACGACCGAGCGGGTCATTACATTCTCCACCTCTTAAACAAATGTTCGTCCTCGAACAGACATAGAAAAGTATCTGAGCTGCCGAATAAATGTGGATATCTGCTCCGCATGTCCTCCTCGGGCTCCCAAGTCACCTCCTCGACTAGCTGGACCCTCCACTGGACCTTTACCGCAGAAATCCTCTTGGATCTCAACTGGAGATCCTGTCTATCAATAATGGCAACCGGCTCCTCCTCATAACCCAAACTCTCATCCAGCTGAATAGTACTGAAGTCCAACACATAGGATACTTTAGAAGCATTGATACATGAAAAACTGGATGAACTCTAGAAATAGGAGTTGAACTGAGGTCCCCTATCTAATATGATAGAAACAGGCACACCGTGCAACCGGACTATCTCCCGAATGTAAATCTGAGCATACCTCTCTGCTGTATAAGTAGTCGCCACTGGAATAAAGTGAGCCGACTTGGTCAACCTATCAACAATGACCCATACTGAATCAAACTTCCGCAATATCTGCGGCAACCCAACTACAAAATCCATAGTGATGTGCTCCCACTTCCATTCTGGTATAGGCATCTGCTGAAGTAGGCCACCCGGCCTCTGGTGTCATACTTGACCTGCTGGCGATTCAAACACCTAACTACATACTCCACTATGTCCTTCTTCATTCTCCACCACCAATAATGCTGCCTCAAGTCACGGTACATATTTGTAGCACCCAAATGAATAGAATACCGCGAACTGTGTGCCTCCTCTAGTATCCTCTCCCTCAGACCATCAACATTAGGAACACATAGACGCCTGAAGCCGAAAAACACCATCCTCGCCAATAGAAACCTCCTTGGCACCTCCCTGAAGCACCGTCTCTCTAAGAACCGCCAAATATGGATCATCGAACTACCGGGCCGTGATCTGCCCCAATAATAAAGACTGAGCAACCACACATGCTAGAACTCGGATGGGCTCTAAAATGTCCAACCTCACAAGTCTGTAAGCTAAGGACTGAATGTCCAAAGCTAATGGCCTCCCCTCTGATGGAATAAATGCCAAGCTACCCATACTCTATGCCTTTTTGCTTAATCCGCGACCACATTTGCCTTGCCCGAATGATAAAGAAATGTAATGTCATAATCCTTCAGTAACTCAAGCCACTTGCTCTGCCTCAAATTAAGATCCCTATGCTTGAACAAATGCTGCAAGCTGCGATGATCAGTGTAGACCTCACATGACACCCCATACAAATAATGCCACCATATCTTAAGAGTATGAACAATCGCGCCCAACTCTAGATAGTGCACATGATAATTCTTATCATGAACCCTCAGCTGGCGTGAAGCATAGGTAATAACTCGCCCCTCCTGCATCAATACACATCCCAATCCAACGCTCAAAGCGTCGCAATATACCGTATACATCCTTGAACCGAAAGGCAACACAAGAACTGGTGTTGTAGTCAAAGTTGTCTTGAGCTTCTAGAAGCTCTCCTCACAATCATCGGACCAACGAAATGGAGTACCCTTCTAGGTCAATCTAGTCAAAGGTGATGCAATAGATGAAAAGCCTTGCACGAATTGCCGGTAATAACCTGCTAGCCCTAGAAAACTCTTGATCTCGGTCACTGAGGTAGGATGTGGCCAGCTCTGAACTGCCTCAATCTTCTTGGGATCCACCTTAATACCCTCTCCTGACACAACAAGCCCCAAGAATGCCACTGAAACCCCATCTAGCCAAAACTCACACTTGGAGAACTTAGCATATAGTTTCTGCTCTCGCAAGGTCTGAAGCACAACTCTCAAATGTTGCTCGTACTCCCTAAGACTACGAGAGTATAACAAGATGTCATCAATGAAGACGATGAAAAATGAATCAATATAAGGCCTGAATACCCTGTTCATCAGATCTATAAATACTGTTGGGGCATTAGTCAAGCCAAAGGACATCACTAGAAACTCATAATGGCCATATCTAGTCCGGAATACAGTCTTCAGAACATTCGAGTCCCGAATCTTCAGCTGATGATACCCTGACCTCAAGTCGATCTTAGAGAACACCATACCACCCTACAACTGGTCGAACAAATCATCTATACGAGGTAACGGATACTTTTTCTTGACGGTGACTTTGTTCAATTGACGGTAATCAATGCACATCCGCATAGTCCCATGCTTCTTCTTCACAAATAACACTGGTGCACCCCAAGGTGATACACTGGGCCTAACAAAACCCTTCGCCAACAACTCCTCAAGCTCCTCTTTCAACTCCTTCAACTCTTTAGGAGCCATACGATACGGTGGAATACAGAAATCAATATCACGATTGGGGGGCATGCCAGGAAGATCAGAAGGAAACACATCGGCAAACTCTCGAACTACTGAAACTGAATCAATCATCAGAGACTCTACAGTGGTATCCCGAACATAAGCTAGATAAGCCAAACACCCCTTCTCGACCATATGCCGAGCCTTCAGGAAAGAAATAACCCGACTAGATGTATCAACTGTGGAACCCTTCCACTCTAACCTCGGTAACCTTAGCATCGCTAATGAAATAGTCTTGGCATGGCAATATAGGACGGCATGATATGGAGACAACCAATCTATGCCCAGGATGACCTCAAAGTCAATCATGTCAAGCAACAAGAGATCTGCTCTAGTCTTGAAACCACAGAATGCGACCACACAAGACCGGTAAATCCGATCCACAACCACAGAATCACCCATAGGAGTGGACACATGAACAGAAATGCCCAAAGGCTCAGAAGAAATAACCAGGAATCAAGCAAACAGAGATGATACATATGAATAAGTAGACCCAGGATCAAATAATACCAAATCACCTCTATCGTAAACGGAAATAATACCTGTGATGACGGCATCTGAGGCTAATGTATCTAGCCTGGTCGGAAGGGCGTAGAATCTGGTTGGAGCGCCGGCTAGCTGGCCTTCACCTGGCTGAGTAGTAGCCGGCTGACCCCTCCCTAGATGGCCTCCACATCTAGACCCTCCACCTCTAGACGGCTAGGCAATCGGTGCTGAAATCATAGGTTGTTGAACCTGTTGTACTACCTTGCCCCGAAGTCTGGGGCAGGTCTTTTTCATGTGACCCGGATCTCCACACTCGAAGCATACTCTTGGTACCATAGCCTGTTGCCCTGAAGTCTGAGCCTAGTGACCCGAATACCCAATAGAAGAGCCCTGGATGGCTGGTGGGCGATATAAACTCTCTGGTACGGCACTAAAGTGAGCACTGGAAGAATCCTGATGACCAGAATACCCGCCGGAGGAACCTTGAATAGCTGACGGGTAGTAAGAACTCTTCGCCATCGCAGTGAAATAAGGCCTCACTAGGGCACCTTGGGGAGGGGGTGGTCGTGCTGAATACGGGGGCCTGTTGGGCTGACCCCTCTCGAAGTGACCTCTACCCCTATCTGGGGCACCTCTGAACTCTCCCGATAACTGGGCCCTCTTGTCCTGCTGAATCTGCTCTCTACCCCTCTGGCGATACCCCTCAATCCTGCGAGCAATCTCTACCACTAGTTGATACTTAGTACTCATCTCCACCTCTCGGGCCATGCTAGCTCGAATACCGGGGTGCAACCCCGCAACAAATCTCTGCACTCTCTCTGCATCTATAGGAAGTATCATGAGTGCATGGCAAGACAACTCATAGAACCTCACCTCATAATCGGTCATAAACATCTGACCCTGCTCAAGATGCTCAAACTGGTACCGAACTCTTCCCTCTTAGAGAGTGGAATATACCTATCCAAAAATAACTGGATGAACTGTCCCCAAGCGAGGGGAGGAGAACCTGCTGGCCCGCCAAGAACATAAGACTGCCACCATCTACGGGTCATGCCCTCCAGCTGAAAAGTAGTGAAGTCAACTCCATGCAACTCCAATATCCTCATGTTGTGCAATCTGTCCCTACACCTGTCAATGAAGTCCTGAGCATCCTCATGTCGCTCACCCCCGAAGATAGGAGGGTGGAGTCTAGTCCATCTATCTAATAACTTCAACGGGTTACCGTCCGCAGCTGGTCTGGGCGGGGGCGCCACTGCAGCAACTGGCTGGGCCCCGTCTGTGGGTAGTGCACCTAGAGTCTGATATACTACAACTGCATGTCCAGGAGCCTGGGAAATAGGGTCCTGTGCTCCCCCTCCATGAACCGCAACATACGGCCCATGACCTTCTGGAATCCCAGTGCTGCCATAAAGTCTGCCGAGGTAGGCTCAGCTGCGGGCACCTCGCCCTGCTCCTCGATAATAGGATTTCCCGCGGGATCTACTGGTGGTACCACTGGGATAACTATGGGCCCCCTTGTCCCCTACCTCGGGCTGGTGCCCTTCCCCGGTCTCTGCCTCGGCCTCTAACAACGGGGGAGCAGCTCTTCCCGAATCCGGAACATCAGCCGTGTGTGTTCTTATCATCTGTGAGAGAATAGAAGAGGTAAATTTAGTATGCCAACCACTGCATGATAGGAAATGAATAAATAGTAGTTTTCCTAACACCCTATAGCCTCTCAAAGATAAATACAGACGTCTCCGTACAAATCTGCAAGTCTCTATTAGGTTTGCCCATGACTTGTGAGACCTACGTGAACCTAGTGCTCTGATACCATGTTGTTACGACCCATTTCTATAATAGGTCATGATGGCGCCCAACACCATTATCGGGCAAGCCAACGCAGAATAATACTAAATAAACTTCCATTTACCTTTACCCAAAAATAGTTGAAATGATTCTGTAAGTTAAAATAAAATAAAAAATGATTAATAAAGTCATAATAATCATACAACCCAAAATGATACAGTCTACTAATGTTTGTGCCAAGACCTGGTGTCACAAGCTGTGGGCAACTAGTAGAATATACAAAAGAATCACACTATCCTACTGTCCGAAACAGAATAGACAGCAAAAATACATAAGAAAGACTTCTTCAGGCTGCTGAACGACATGGAAGGGAAGCAGCTCATCATAGAAGTCTCGAGTCCGCTCAGGGATGCGCACCAAACTGATAGCCAGATACACCTTCCTCAAATCCTGTACAATTAAGTACAGAAGTATAGTATGAGTACATAAAAAATATGTACCCAGTAAGTATCCTGTCCAATCTCGAAGAAGTAGAGATGAGAGGTCGACTTGATACTTACTAGGGTCAAATAAGATGAGAAGAATTTATAATAAGCAGGGATAGCACAAGTTATTAGCATTAATAAGCATGGAATAACAATTATTTTCCAAATATTATCATGGGTAGCCATCTATATATTCAAACAGATATGAAGTTCAGTCCACAGAGAAATGCTAAGCAAAGACATGCGCAAGTAATACCGAGGGACGTACAGTCCGATCCGACATAAAAGTAAATTGTGCACTGCCGAGGATCGAACGGCTCGAACCATAGATGCATCTATTACACCGCTCGCCAATTACACGTGTGACACGGTCAAACATAAATAAAATCATCAACAAGCAGACAATAATGTATATTTGAGGAGTAGTTATTCACAGCAATATCCAAATTCTCTTTTAAAGGACCAAACAGGATAAGGTTCCTTCACTAGTCGTATTTACCTTAATCAACATGATTTATACGAATCCGAATTTATCATAAAGTTACAAAAATATCACGTAGAGCATGTTTTTGGGTCCTAGATGACCCGGACTTAACATAATAGTCGCTACGCGCGGACTCTCGTCACCTAGTGCGTACATAGCCCCTGCATATAATAGCAATTAATTCAATTATTACACCTATGGGGGCAATTCCCTCTTACAAGGTTAGAAAAGAGACTCACCTCGCTCCAAAGTGCACTTCCAATACCAAGAACGAGTCCAAGCCCTCAATTCGGAGCCGAACGATCCCAAACTAGTTAAATGAAGTAGGAACTAGTCAATATAAACTCACAAGATCAAATTCTAGCTATTTAAGTAATTTTCCAACCCTTAACACAAGTTTCCAAAAATTCAACACCGGGCCCAAGTGCCTGGATTCCGAAATTTTTCGAAAGAAGTTGTTCTCTACAACCTAAGGATCAATAATATATGATTTCTAATTTATTCCATAGCAAATTTCATGGTTAAATACAACTTTTATTAAAACCCTAAGTTTTTGCTCTAACCCCATGATTTTACCTTAATGCTAGTGTTTAATCTACCTAAGACATAATTATTAAACTAGAAATAGGTAGAACACATTTACCTCAAGATGCTAGGTGAAAGTCTTGTCTCAAAAGCTCTAAAATCGCCAATGGAAGAGTGAAAAAGTAATAAAAATGACTTAGAACCCGTATTAAATGAACCTCATTGCTTCAACGATTTCCGCATCTGCGGTCCCGCAACTGCGAAATGAGCCAATAAGCTGGGACCGCTTCTGCGATCTTAAGGCCGCTTCTGCGGTTCCTTCCTTGGGCCGCTTCTGCGATGGAAGAACCGCATTTGCAGTCTCGCACCTGCGGTCCAGCAACCGCAGGTGCGGTTATGACAGAAGCAGCAGCTTCAGCTCTTCCCAAAAATTTCAACTTCACTCGAGCCTCGTCCGATTGACGCTCGGGGCTCCTGGATTCCGTCCGAACATACCGGCAAATCTGAAATCATGAAAGGGATCTACTCGAACCCTCGGAACACCCGAAACAACGCTAAACCTAAGAATCACCCCCTAAAACCAAATGAATCAAACTTATGAACTTCAAGTTCTTAATTTTCCTCTAACGGGCCAAAACGCCCTTAAACTACTAGGATTGACACCAAATATTACGGACAAGTCTTAAATGATATTTTGGATAGGCTTCAGAACCAACATACGAGCCTGATACCCATGAAATCAATCATTAATTAGTTTCTTTAAATTCTTAAAACTTCGAATTAACAATTCTAATAAAAATTCATTAATCGGGTTAGGGACCTCGGAATTCGATTCCGGGTATACGCCCAGGTCCCATATTTTTTCACGGACCATTCGGCACCTCAAATCACGAATCCGGGTCCGTTTGCTCAAAATGTTGACCAAAGTCAAACTTAGTCTTTTAAGAAAATTCTAAGGAATCAAATGGGCATATTCCACTCAAAACTCTTCCAAAACCCGAACCAACCGTCCCTGCAAGTTGTAAATTAGCTGAAGCAAGCGCGGAAAGGTTTTTTTTTAAGGGATCGGGGTTCTGAAAGGAAAACTACCGGACGGGTCGTTACAGTGCATATTCTGGACCCAAAATGTGGTATTTTTTTACTCAAACGACCGAAATGTGTGGAAAAAAAATTTAGTGACCGAAATATATATAACGCCCTTTTAAAGGACGCTATACCTTAACAGGCAAAACGGCCGTTAAGGTATAGCACGGTAAATATATACGCTATACGCAATATTGACATTTTAATGCATAGCGCATTAAAGAAGTGCGCTATACCTATATGCTTTACTTTCTCTTTCTGTTCCTGCAACAACAACTCCTCATTTCTTTTCGTCTCTTCTTCCCCTGATCTTTGTCAGCACGATTGATTGGTTCATATGTATTGATTAGTTATGTAAAATGTTCTATATTAATATATGTTTGTTTTATAATATTAAAATTATTACGAACAAATTATTCTAATTAATTTTTTTACAATGCTCATTAATTTGGTATTCCGTTATTATATATGCTTAAATATTTTTTATTTTTTTAATTTATAAACAAAATTTATTTATTATATAGGTAAGTCCATAATATAAAATTAAAAAGGGAAAATCATAATATTAAAAAGTTAAAAAAATAAAAAGAAGATAAATGTTTATAATTTAGAGGGTAAAATAGGTTGACAATCCAAAATTTGAAAAATCTAGTTGAGTGACCTTTTGAGTGCTATAGGCATAGCTAAGTGACTTTGTTGTTACAAAGAAAAGGAAAGTGACTTTAACAGATAATTTGGGATAGTTGATGACCATTTAAAAGTCAAACCAACCCGACATATAAATATATAATTTTTATATATACTTTTAAGATTTTATATAGTATTTTCTTTAAAAAATGTCTAGAAATATTTGGGATTCTCTTGCGGGATATAAATTTTAATAGAATATGAAGCGCTCTATATTTATTGACCTAAAATAATGGGTTGTATGTTTACTTTCTTATCAAGTGTTACTGAAATGCATCTATCTTTTTGTTCTTCCATATTCATATCATATGTTAAGATCTATATATCTTTTTTGAATGTGAAGTGATTATTAATATTTAGGTTCATACTGATTTTTATGTTTAATTGCTAAATTCGGTTAAAAGCGTGCATCAACAAAAATTTATTGTCATACGACTAAAAAAATAACAATTATGTGTACTAATCGAATTCTCCCATAAGAATAATTTAATCGATAATATGTTTGTCAATTGTTTATATTTTTACTAAATACATATATTTACTTATTAAATATTTAACAAAGTAAGATCCAAATAATATTTAAGTAACAAAAAAATCGAAAAACCAAACCAATTCGGTCCATGTACACATCTACTTACCACTATACTATAACGAATGCTTGTTGTTTCCCTTAAAATATACATATATTAATATAGAACATTTTACACCATCAATCAATACATATGAACCAATCAATCATGCTGACAAAGATCATGGGAAGAAGAGACAAAAAGAAATGGGGAGCTATTGTTGCAGGGACAGAAAGAGAAAGTGAAGCATAGAGGTATAGCGCACTTCTTTAATGCGCTATACTTTAAAATGTAAATAATATGTATAGCATACATATTTACCGCGCTATATCTTAAGGGTTGTTTTGCCCGTTAAGGTATAGCGCCCTTTAAAAGGCGTTATATGTATTTTGGTCACTAAATTATTTTTTCAAGCATTTCGGTCGTTTGAGTCAAAAAAGGTCACATTTTGGTTCCAGAATAAATGCATGAAATGCATATGAAATATGTTAATAATATCTCTCAGTACGTCATAAGACCATTATGCCTCTGATTAATATCATGAAATAAACTTTTCCAACTTACGTATTTTTGAGACTCATGAATAGATGATAGAATAATATGACACATGGAGAATCAAGAACATAAGCATCTCTAGTATTTCTATGAATAGAGTCATTTATGGAAGTTGTGCATTTGCTCATTTCGTTCGTGTCGTATAGATCATGCCAAAAAAATAAGGGATAGCCTTAACATACATGAGCCGGTTCTCTGGACAACCCTTCTAGCACACGGCAATTGTGAGAAAATTTGTGACGGCGAAATCGGAGTAGGGAAAATTTGTATGATATTCTTGAGAAAGATTATACTGGGCTTCTTTAGAATTGCTAAAAAAATGTCACGTTATGCGTGGTTCACCGGTTCCACCGACTAGACCAAAAGAGTGATTCAGTCGATACAGAGGTGCGCTTGAAGTGGGGGGTGTGTTGTCCCTATTGGGCTGGGCCCTTCCCCACTGCGGATAATTTGAATACCAGAACATCCTTCCATCCCTCATTCAATCTGATCTACCGGCTCTAAGACTGACTCAATGGGAGGAATCACTATGAGCTTGAATTCTTGATTGAATACTTGTTGAATAAGAAAATGTTACGTTACTAAGCTTCATAGAAATTGCTGAGAATCCAAAATACCATCCGTTCCTAAATCTCTTAATCCCTCCTTAAGTGATTTTTTTGATGCATTTTTATTATAGGGTGGACTCCACTTTGGCAAGGTGACTAAGCCATTAATTCACAATATTTTGCCACCTTTTCTAATGACTTAATGAGTCATAAATGTTAGGGTGGTTTGCTGCCACATAGGGGGTTTATCCTTGTCACAATTCTTATCCACTTAGTTTCTTAATTAATTTAAAATTTTTCATTAACCAATAATTATCCGATTATCCACATAATTAGAAATTATCTCAAATTACTTAAAATACTAGTCACTTTAATATATCATATACATCTTACTATCATGGTCATGTGATATCTTGTATGGCACTAGTCCATAAATATCGGTTATTTTAGCTCGGGTCGTATTTTATCCCAACATGTCAAACTTTGATGAATTATTTTTGATTTGATTACCCTCTCACCTTCACGAATTTACTCATCACCTGTTTAAAATAGCATAATGCTTATAATCTCAAAATAATCTCATCCTCGAACTTACGTCGATCAACTTACGACGAAACATTATCATACGAAAATGTGGGATGTAACATCTCATTTCCGAGATTATACCAATTTACTTATGGCATACTTTTACGTATGAAAATATAGGGTGTAACAGTTTATATTTATGGTATGAAGTTGTTTTGGTAAGATTCAAGCCGTTCAGAGTTGGATAATCGAGGGAAAGGCTTACGAGTGGATTGAGTTAGCGTGTTTTGAGGTTAGTGTCTTGCCTTTTGTGTGGGGGAATTACCCCTTAGGATTGGTGTTAGTTTGTGTTAATTATGATATGTGAAAGCTGTGTACGCAAGGTGACGAATGTGTACACGATCTAAATATGGAAATTGATCGGTTTTAGCTATGTATATTTCTTTCATACCTTAATTGAGTTACAATAACATATTATATTCATTATCATTAGTCTATGTTCACATGCCCTGCTTATCTTATCTCTTACTTGTTAATTGTCTTTACATGTTTAGTTGAAGTATTATTTCATCTATTCCTTATTCATTATATAATTGTTGAGTTCTTCACATGAAGTTGTTATTCTTGGAATATCTTGTTATTGAAATTGGTATAGAGTTATGAAGGTCGTGATTTACATTGAGTCAAAGTTGTAAAGGGTTGAAATACTATCTTGTTGAGTTATTCACCTTCGGTTTTTATTGTTGAGACTCTCGTGCATATTATGGTTGAGTCATGGGCATTTGTTGTGAAAACACTATTGTTGTTGGTTTCTTGGCAAGTTGTGATATTAGGCACTTGAGGTGCGATTTGTGATACATTGTAATATTGATACGGATGCAATGGTATAAGGATTTGGGATTGAAACACATACGGTAAGATAAGGTGGGCTTGATATGCGTTGCTAGTAGGGGAACTACTTGAAGCCATGCGGTGTGATAAAGTGAGCTAAAATGCGGGAAGCTATTTCAGGAAAAAAGATTTCAAAACGAAATGCAAGGCTCCCACGGTGATATAAGGAAAGATTGTGAAATGGTTTGTGATTTGAGATTACAAGGCGGTACCTCGGTAGTGACTCTTGTTGATGCTTTTCTATTACTTCACTTGTGTTTTGGTTGCTTTGTTTCCTTGGCATAACATTCCTTGTTTTTCTTCCATGATGCATTATTTTCCTTAGTTCAGTGTAGCAAATATCTGTGTATTTATTTATTGTCTTATTTCTATTGTTATCATTATTTCACTGTCACATACATGTTCAGTTTCTTATTTATTCCAGTAGGGCCTTGACCTGACCTCGTCACTACTTTAACAATGTTAGACTTGGCACTTACTGGGTACCGTTGTGGTTTACTTATGTTACGCTTCTGCACATCTTTTTGTGCAGATCCAGATACCTCCTACCAGTCCAGGCACCAGTGAGACGATCCCACTTTGGAGACTTCAAGGTACATCTGTCGGCGTCCGTTGGCCTCGGAATTACCCTCTATCTAGTTTATTTTCTTTCCTTATCCTTTTATAGACACTGATGTATGAGGATTTTCATTACTATCTTATAGAGCATGTGACTTTTATTCGCCGGATCTTTGGAAATTGTATTCGATTCAGTTATGAAGTTTCTTTATATGATAGTGGTTGAGTTATTTGAAGGTTCTTAATAAAATTTCAGCTAATATTGTATGTATATTAGGCTTACCTAGTCTTAGAAATTAGGTGCCAGCACGACATCCTACGGAGGAAAATTGGAATCGTGACAATTTATTATAAATAAATATACTCTAAAATAATTGTAATACATAGCTACATTTTGAGTTTTATAGAAAATACCCAGATTTCTAACGCTGAAATAACTTTTTCCTCTCTTATCTTTTCATATTCTTACTATAACCTAGCCGCCTACGCCATCTCCTAAAACTCTTTCTCTGGTGTTACAATCTTGCCAGAGAACCATCACCGGCCTTACTTGTCGGAACACTGTCGTCTAACCTCGTTTTAAGTTTTTTTCCTCCTTTGTATTCTCTCATTCCCTCACGCGCTATGAAAACCTCAAATACTTGGAAAATAAATTCCTTGGTCGTTCTCTCTTAGTCAACCATGTTACCCACCAAGCAAAGCTTGCAGTTCAGTTGACAATTCTCCTTCCTCTTGTCATCAATCCTTAAAACCAAAAACACAACTCCAAAAAATTTCTCTCGTACTAAAAAAAACATGGCTGCTTTGTTGTCTTCCCTTTTCTCTTTGTACAAGTCTTCCCTTTTCTATAGTCTTTGCTGTCTTAATTGCCATTGTCTCAGCAGAGATTTGATCCACTCAGATCTAATGTAATTCTCGCCCCACCATATCCTTTGACGAATTCGGGATCACCATTTCGGTCGTCTCAACCTCATTGTCACCGACATCTCCTACTCTAACCCGAAAACCAGACACGAACCCGTTCCCTCCTAATTGGGTTTGTTCTCGTCACCAATGAAGCTTACCAACTTCTTTCAGTGTCTTTGATGCAAATCTGAGTCGGACTTCTCTTTTTTCTTCGTATGTATATACATTGTATTTCGTTGTACCATAGAGAAAATACAATTTATTGAGCGAACAACCTATTGTGATTTTATGGATTGATACACCAAAATTTGAGTCTATCTTCTTTTTCTTCTTTGGATGTATCCACACTCTATTTCATTTTATAGAGAATATAATATGTTGAGCGACCACATATAGTCAATTGTGATTGTATGCGTTGATATATAAAAATTTGAGATTGGATGTATATATCCAACCTCATTGTATGGATCATACATGTATTGTGTATTTTTCAATGCAAATACATTTTTTTGTTTGTAATTTTGCATGTATTTATGTATTCCGAAGGTGATTGTTTTTAGCAGATCCCTGTATTTTTTTAATACAACCAAATTAAATATAGTGAATTGAATCCAACAATATATCACTATATTTTTTATTTTTTGTTGTTTGAATTCAGTCAAACTAGATATACAGTGAAATTGAATACGATGTAAAATTGTTAAGAATAAATTTAGCTAAATTGAATACAGCATATATATCCGAATTGAATACAACGACATACATCCTATGGCATTAGTAGTGTAACGATCCGACCGGTCATTTTGAAAATTTGCACTTCGCTCGATATTTACAGAAATGAGTAGCTACGTATGATGTATTATGAGTTATGTGAATCTTCGGCTTTGGTTTTCAGGTTATTCAGAATCGATTCGAAAGAATGAATTTCGTGGTTTAAGCTTTAAGTTGGAAGAGTTGACCAAGTTTGACTTTTTAGTATTTGACCTCGGATTAGAGTTTTGATGGTTCCGTTAGGTCCGAATAGTGATTTTGGACTTGGACGTATGCCCGGATTTGCATTTGGATATTTCTAGAAGGTTTCGACACAAATTGGCTAAAGTTGGAAATTTGAAGGCTTGGAAAGTTCATAAGTTTGACCCGGAAGTTGACTTTGATGATATCGGATTCGGATTGTGGTTCCGGAAATCGGAATAGTTTCATTATATCATTTGGGACTTGTATGAAAAATTTAAATTTATTCCGGGTTAATTTGATATGTCTCAGTGCGAGTAGGTTCGTGTTATGTATTGAGACTTGTTGGGATGTTCGGACGGGGTCCCGAGGGGCTCGGACGTATTTTGGATTAATTTCGGACTATTTTCCTTCATTTTTGCATTGCTGGTTCTGCTGAGTTCTGGGTATCTAGTTTTTTTAATCGCGATCGTAAAGTATGGATTGTGATTGCATAAGGTTGTTTGATGGCTAGGGACAAGTTGTTCTTCACGATCGCGAGTTCTTAGACGCGTTTGCATAGGTTGCTGCAGAGTGAACATCGTGTTCGCGCCAGTGTGCACGCGTTCGCGTAGGGATTTTTGGGTTGAGCTGGCAGAGAGTGTTTCTCTTTGCGTTCGCGGTCTTGTTTCAGCAATCGCATAGTTTGTGAGCTTTGTGTATAGCATTCGTGTGGATTTGTATGCGATCACATAGAGTATTTTCCTGGGGCAGTGTTTTTCCTTCCTCGCGATCGCGAGGATATTTCCGTGATCATATTTCATTAATAAACCCAATGATTACAAAGTACTCTATTTCGGGAGTTTCCGCCATTTTAGCATATTCAGAGCTATGGAGCTCGAATTGGAGCGATTGTTTTGGCGATTTTCACCATATGGATTGGGGTAAGTGTTCTCTACTCATTTTTTATTTTATATCATGAATCTATCTTTATTTTTGGCATTTGGTTGATGATTTTAAAAGAGAAATTGGGGATTTTTGTCTAAAACTTTATTAAGCAAATTTTTGAGTTTTGGACATCAAGTCGGAGTTGGAGTCGGAGTCGGATTTGAGTGAAACTAGTATGGTTGGACTCGTAATTGAATGAGTTGTCAGATTTTGTGAGTTTTGTTGGGTTTCGAGATGCGGGCTTGGATTTATCTTTTTAGTTAATTTTGGGCTTTTGATTAAAGATTCGACCTTCATTGACCAGGTTGTTTCCTTTGGCATTATTTGATGTATTTGAGTTGCTTTTGGCTAATTTCGAGCCGTTCGAAGGTCGGTACGCGTGAGTTGGCATTTTGGAGCATCATTTGGTTGGTTTGTTCGAGGTAAGTAGCACTTCTAAACTTGATGTTGAGTGTATGAAACCCCGAATTACGTGTTATGTATTTGGTGTTGAGGTGACGCACATGCTAGGTGATGGGCGTACGGACGTGCACCATGTGAATTGTGACTCCGTTATTTCGGTGGTACTTTGTAGTCACCTAATCTTATTTGTAACCATGAAATCTCTACGTACTAGATCTATTGAGTTGTGATCCATGTTAGAAACCATGTCTAGGCTACATGTTTATTCTGTTGGGATACACTGAGGTCATATTGATGTTGAATTATTTGTTTAAATTATAATTTCATACTCAGTTATGTTCATTCATTTTATATCATATCTCAGTCTCTGTTGCTATTTATTGACACACCATATCATCATTTTAGGCTAGTTTCATGGCATTATGAGCCAGAAAGACTAGAGAGATTGATGACTGAGTAAGGCCGAGGGCTTGAGTGTGAGTGATATTATGGGATCGGGTTGCACGCCGCATCATGTTATACTAATTATGTCTGAATCTGACTTATTATGGCGCTTGGGCTGAAGGAGCCCCATCAGAGTCTGTACACACCCCTAGTGAGCGCAGTTGATTTATATTGCGGGATGATATTTCCTGGGCATGGATCTTGCATGAAGCATTTTTGGGGATGGATCTTCCCTGGGCTAGATTGACCATATACAATACTAAGAGACCGAGCATGTCGATTGGTTAAGCATGATGAGTAGAAAGTATGAGACAATGAGATTAAGTACTCTGAGAGTGTGAGTACAAGAGTTTATCTTTGAGATATATTACATTTGACATGCACACTTGGCATACATGCATAGAGATGCATTTTTCCCATGTTGTACGGTATCACAACACTCATGACTTCTAACACATATTGACATATATGCATAAAGATGTATTTTTCTCATGTCATTTAAAAATAAAACATTTACCTGTTGAAAACTTTGGGGGGAAAAGCAGCTTTCAAACCTACTCATATTTTTGGCAATTTCGGTAACAGATTTGGGCTTTCAATGATATACTTGGAAAGCAGACCTATTTTCTGGAACTGTGAATGAGCTGAACATTTTAACTCTGAGTTACTCCTTTTATTACTTTCTTTATGTTGTTATGAACCGTTGTTGGCTATTGGTGTTGGACTCTGACCCTTGTCCCAACTCGTCACTACTTTCAACCGAAGGTTGAGTTTATTACTTATTGAGTACATGGGGTCGGTTGTACTCATATTACAATTTTGTACCTTGCGTGCAGATGTTGGATGTTGATGTTGCTGTGATCGACGGGATTAACTAACTAGCAGGTTAGGTTATGTGTCATAACGACTAGTTGCTAAATTATAGCTACATCTGACAATAAGCCTCCAACACATGAAGAGACAGATCCAAACTTTTATTTTGATTAGTTGAACCTTCTAAATTTCTTAAGGAATCTACTCCTTCTGTTTCAATTTAGACAACACATTTCACTTATCGAGAGTCAATTAGATTAAACTTTGAAGCTAAAATGAACTAGTCCAACTCAATATTTTTAAATTTAAATTTAAATATTCAATAACTATAACTATAAATTGCAATTTTTCTCATGTCAATATGATAAAACAAATATTTTAATATATTGATCAAACTTCACACAGTTTTGACTCCCAATTAGCAAAATGTGTCCCTAAATTGAAACGGAGAGAATAATATTTAATAAAATTTTCACATAGTATATATTTATATTCTGTGTAAAAGATATTGGGTTATTCGTTTTAACCCATAGCTCTAAGGATACATTAACCCGGACCACCGCGGACAATATGAAAGAGAAGCGAGGATATCCTCAGACTCGAGCAAAAATTTGACATAAAGTAAGAATAATAAACCACTTTGACAAATGAAAACTCAGATTCGTACGAAAACATTAACAGCCAAATACTATAAAATGAAATACTTAAAAAATTTGGACGTCACCAAAGAAAACTTCAGTAGACATTTGATTACCAGCAAACCATGCAAAAGAAAGATGACCACATTTATCTAAAACTCTTACTTAACTTGTTATGTAATAACTTCACATTTCCATGAGAAGCTTGTGACCAATCTTGTAGGAAGCATAAGCATCAATACAAGCATATTCAACTTGGCTTTCACTAAGAACCCTTGCCTCCCAATTACTCATGCACACATGTTTTGGCTTAGGCATATAAAGACCACATATTTCACGAGCAAGATCTTTCAATCCTGGACGAGAATACCTGCCTGGCCACGTACTCTTAGCAACATCACGAATATCAGCACTTCTATTACAAACCAATCTATACTCATTCTTTAGTTTAAGGATATCTTCAGCAACCTCAACTCCCACAAATATAAAGTTAGGATTAGCCAAGAATGTTTTGAGGGTTTGTGGCATTTCGTCCAAATAAAACAACTGCACTATGAGACACCTGTCGTCGATGCAGAGTTGGAGTGTAGCTGTTTTGTTGCTTCTATATGGACTAAAATTAGGTCTCCATTCGTTGTCTAAACCAACAACTGTGTCTTTTCCAGCATATTTGTTGAGCATTTCAGTTGCCCATTCATTGGCAATCGCAGCTTTATTAGTCACTGTTGTTTCAATTGTTCGTCCACCAAATTTGATTCGGTACTTTAAAGTGGTGGTGTCAGAGCTGCTGCTACCATATGATGAGTACATTGTTGTTGTATTGTGAAAACAAATTAGATTGATGTATTATTGTCGATGGCTCGCATGGCTATTTATAACAAATTTATATGTGTTTAATTCATCTTTTTTGGAAAACTCAGAAGTTTTTCTTATTAATTGCACTACTAGGAAACTGGGTACATTAGTTGTAAGATATCAAGAAACTGAATGGTCTATTAAATACTTCATGCATGCATGCCAAAAGTAATTATTAGGGACTTCGACTGATGAGTTTTCAAAACTTATCTCTCCCATTAATGTTTTTACAGGTTTTATTTTTTACTGTTTGTAATTTTGTTTCAACTTCCAAGAATAGAGTTTCTCTTTAAATCCTCAATCTCCATTGGATATTGTTGGGAATGACCTGAACATAGCGAAGACTTAATTTCTATGTGCGAAACCAAGAACTCGAGAGTATATACTTAGACTGCTAATCTTAAGAGTTTGCTTGAAAAGTCATGTGTAATTACTAGGATAGTAATTACCATAGCTAGTAATTATAATTACTAGGGTAGTAATTACACAGTATACTAATTACAATGGCTTGTTTGTTTGTTATGATGTTATTAAAGTGTAATTACCAATGTCATTTTTGGTTGTACTAATGTAATTACATAGTTAAATAATTTTTCTAGATTAAAATATAAATAAATTATTGTGACAAATACTTATGTAATAACAAATATTAAATACTCCGTAATATTTATTATTATGTATTAAATATATAGTGTTTGTAAGAAAATAAATATTAAAATAGTAAATAATATCATAATAAAATTATTGGTATTCTCCATAAAAAAAATTATAACTTAAAAAGAGAACAATGAAAATATAGCATAATTTAATAATAATAACGTATGTCATATTTCAACAGGACAACGTCAGAGTGAAGTTGCAAAGAACGTTGGTGAAGAAATCTAGAGTAGAAAAAATCGGTCTTATTTGTTTCCTCATATGAAAAATATATTTGAAAGGAAAAAAGAATTTGAAAGGTTGCTTTGTAATTACATGATGTAATTACACCCAATTCTTTACTCCCCTTAAAGAAGTGGAGAGTGTAATTACCCCCTTCCAATTACACCAAATTTTCCACTAACCTAATAATTACTTGATCAAACAAATATGTTAATTATGTAATTACATCCAATTACACACAAATCTGATTCCATTGTGGCTTTCTAAACAGGCCCTAAATGTAATAATATTAATAAAATAAAATAAAAGGGCATGTCTTAGGATAAGAACCAATTAATACTCTCTCCATTCACTTTTACTTGTCCACTATACTAAAAATACATTTTCACTTTTACTTGTTCACTACTAAATCAAGAGAAAAACAATCTTTTATTTCCTGTTTTATCCTTATCATTAACAACTTATTCACCCAAATAATTTTTCAAATCTTTTGGAAATGCTATCAATATTATCGATGAAATTGTAAAATACATACTAAGTATATATTTTTTCCTAAAAGGAGTTCAAAGTCAAAAGTGGACAATTAAAAGTAAACGGAGCGAGGACTTCTTTAATTAGATCGACTAGCTGCCGAACTTGTTTTAGGAGTTGATCTTTTACAGTTCCGGATAAGAGGTGAAGGAGAAATTTCCTAATTGAGATTTTACAATCCGATTTATTTATTGAAAAATTAAAATAAATACTTCACATTTTAATAATTTAGGCTTTAAAATGACATAATTATTAACACGATTCAACATACTAGCAAAACCACCCTTAGACAAGCCATCTTCATACTGTTCGCATAAAAGTCTAAGTGTGAATGAATGTCAAAAATCATGTTACACGTGCTAGTTTACATGAGTGTATCCAGTGTATGGGACATGTTCTTCTTCATAAATCACACATAGCCAAGTTTTTTTTTGGAACTAATTTTTTTGTTATGTTATGATATATGTTTTTTATAACATCACTTCACTATAACAGCTAAAAAATATCGGAATGAATATATAGGTTGTTATAAAAAATATCGGAATGGACATATAAGTTGTTATAGAAAGACTTGATTGTATTATATTTCATCAAAATTACTTAAATATATATATATGCACCCAAGCTCAAATGAGTCTTATAGTGCAGATACATTGAGTGCACCTTTACAAGTGAGATTGAAGGTTCAACTCCCATGTCTATCTTGTGTTTTAAGTATATTGTTTCTTCTTTGTATATCCTTCTTTATTTGGTTTATTATTGCAAAATTACAAGCCCAACACATTGAAATCTCTATTTTTCTTTAATTTTTTAATTTTAAATTTATATAACTAAACCAAATGTTTATATTAAATCCGGTAACAACGAAGGATGTAACATATAGTCAATGATTCAACTAATCATCCAACATTTTTTTAATTAGATATATATGTAAAATATTAGAATATTTTTGGGTAAAAAAGAAACTGGACTTATCTATCTATATCTGTACTGTATTAAAAGCACGAAGGCCTAGCGAAATGTCGTTCGTCTTTTTTGCCTTTCGTATTGTATTTTAAGTTGGATATAATAAATTTTTATTTTTTGAGAAAAAACAAAGACTGCCGTCTATTTAGGTGTCGTATATTTAGGTTTAGGAGCCTTTAGCTTTAAATTGTCGACTATTTAGGTCATGTGTGTTTAGGTTTAGGAGTCTTTAGCTTTTTCTTCTTTATATAATTAGGATTAGGCTTCTTTACTGTGTGCCTTTTCTTTATGTTTAGGATTCTTTAGGTTTTTCTTTGTTTAAGATTCTTTACGTGTGTTTTTTCTGTGTAAGTATTCATAAGTTTCGGATTAATGATGCAAATCGCATAAGCTTTAAACAGGTTAGTAATATTTTATTAAAGAATAATGATTGAATGAGATTTTTTTTGGTAATTGCAGACGCTTGATAGGTAATTCTTGTTTAACTAAAGTTTAATGGATTTTCAACATTATATTATTCGTTTATGTTAATTTTTGATCCATCTTAATTAATCAACAGGATTTTGAGAATTTATTGTAATGGTGAAGGCTGCAATAATAACTTGCCAAAAAAGCAAATAAAGATAGGACGAAGCAAACAGTTGATATTGTCCTATAAAAGATTTCAAATTATTGGTATGACCCTGAACTTCAAGCTTTTGGTAGGATTTTAAACTGCTTTTAGGCATTAGTGGCTATATATAATTTTGGAATTAGGTTTTATTTACCATCATTGGACGTAGCGAGACAATTTTTGTATATTCACTAGACAAGAGACAAAAGAAACATTAATAGCAGACTAAAGAAGAAATATAAACTTGATAATCTTGAGATTGGAGGCTATTGAATCACAATTTCTATAAGTTTATTACATATTTTAATTTTTCTTTGGCAATTTTTCAACCAGTTGCTGTAAGCAAAATTTAAGTGGTGAAAATTCAGTTCTTAGACAGTTAGACTATGTTACTACAACTTAATAGATGTTTATTATGATTTCATTCATTACCTCCTAGCAACACAACAGTGAATTTAGTTTTTTTGTTATAACTTGATATATGTTACAAGCGTGACTAACATGCTCCTTATTGAGCGAGCGTACTTTATTTTATTTTATTTTTCAAACTTTTTTTCTTTTTTTATGTATGTGATTCCTTTTTTTTATATGTTTAATTTAATATTAAGAGATAGACCTTATACTGTTTGTGCTATTCAGAGTTGATGTAATTGAATTATTTAATCATCAATTACATGCCGATTCTGAACTCAGCTTTAGAAGTAAAAGATTTCTGTTATTCTAATACACTCATATTTAGAATGAGTATAATTCTGAATTCACATTGAGAACTCAAACAATTTACATTTTTTCTTATTTGAAAATTTGAATAAACTCACAAAAACTCGAAAACAGGTATTCTAGCTAAAAAATTAAGTGTAAAGTTTCTAAGATTCAAAATATTAGTTGACTTACAACTAATGGCAGCCTGTAGGTGGCTACAAACTCTTGTTTGAGTAGCAATAAAATTACACATGTTAACTTTGTTGGCCTTAACTCTTATGCTTCTTGAACATTCTTTTGATGATTAGGTGATGACTTTATTTGCATACAATCATATTTTTCTGCATCTAACTTCACTGGATTAGTTTGCTTCTTTGTTTGTTTGTATATGTAGTCAAAGTTCTCGGTTTTTTCACTATCACTCTCATACGTAATCCTCTCTGTTATTATTAGGGATTCTTATATTAAAATATATAGATCGTCAAATTCATAATTATAGTTTACCATTCTTTTTATTTTTTACTTTATTCTTTATGGTGTATTTTCATGCATTAATCAACAATAACGTTTGCTTTCAATTTCAATTGCGGAGTTCTATCTGTGGGAATCCTTCGCAGGGCTTTTTGCTTCTGCTCTCCTTGCTTTTTGGCAAAACTAATGGGTCATGTATGCTTTATGAATCTTTTAAATTTCTAAATATTTTTTCGTATGTTATGGTATTTCATCTATATATATTTATTCTATCTTCAACATGAAATTCGACTTTATAAGTGAATTTTATGTTGAATAACTTATAACTATAGCTAGCTTTTCACATTCATTGTTTTTTTCTTATTTATGTGCGAGGTCATACAAAGTTTGAAGTCTACTATAGCACTTTGGCTTCTCTAGAAATTCTTTTACTGCATAAACAGATTAACTCCACCTCCCGAATAGTTTTTGAGATATTCTTAGCTTCGTGAGTTACATTAGCACGTTTTTCTCGAGAAAAGTTGTATAATTAAACATGTAAATTGGAAGTTAAACATCATATACACACTTACATTAATTATAACTTTGTCTTTAACATGAATTTCCATGAGAATTATACAATTTGATTTCATCTTAAATAGTACCACTTCAAGGTACAATTTGATTCCGTCTCAAAAAGATTACCACTTTATACAATTCGAGAATTGTAGCCACCATCTTTGCTCTTACTACTATAGTACTATTATTTATTTATTTATTAATTTTGTTAACTTAGTTTTGTGCTACTCTTATCCATGTAGTCATAGATTAATAGATAAATCTTTTCCTTTTTGAGGCTTGCTTGGTTATCAAACATTGTTTGGCGAAAACTACTTGTCTTCGTGGATTTCCTTGTTATAGTTAGTAATTGAGCATTATTTCTAATGCAGAATGATGATGCTAAAATTTTCTTCTACTTTATTAACAGGCTCGTGGGTTGGTTGAGTAGTTTTAGTAGACTTTGTATGATCTTGAGAATCGAAAACACTAGAAAACAAATATTTCTTCCATCAATTAAGCATTCATATAGGAATCACGTTAAGAAATATTCGACTAAAACAATAAGCATAAATATTTTTACTTATGTTCTCATATGTGGGGCAACTATCAAAATATTTCAAAAGATATATATTATACACTTTTAGATCTATCAGAGTAATTTTCAGTAAAATTATATATTTTGATGATAATTAATAAATCATATGCAAATAAATAAGCACACGGCCCAATGATCCTAATATTGAACTGTACCTGTCGCAACAGGTTTCCTCACAAGGGTTAAATCAATTTGAACAAGGATTTTGATTATGAGAGAATAACTGAAGTGACCAAAAAAAAAAAAAAAGACAACATACACCAAGAAATATTATCTGTGAAGACATAGTAAGTGTGAAAAAACATAATATATCATTATTCACAAAAAAATTATAATTACAAATTCTATAAATTCAACTATTGCATAATGTAATAACATTTACTTTTCCATTTAAATGAATGTTGTATCTACATTGACGTCAATTGATATTACACATAATTCATTATTATTCTATACAAATCTAATTGATAGACACGGACTATACGTACCAAATCGAACATCTTTTTTACCCGTTAAAATATATTTTACATTAGATAAAATCGTAATTTAAATTCTTCTGCTATATAGGATTTTAAAATCAACTAAAATTTGATTATCAACTCTTTCCTTATATGATAAAAACTCTTAATACTTACAACTTTTTCTAGGCCTTTTTACTGTAATAAGAAAATATACTCCAACATTTAGAACAAAACGAATATTACTCCAAAGTTCATGCAAGTCGTAGTACACAAATGTTACAAACAAACAATTGTCATATAAAATTAGGACTTCTTTTATCTTTCAATCAAATACTATTTTAGTAACACTTTTTTACAATTAAGCTTAAGTATTGGAATGAATCGAAGAAATAATTACTGTAAGATTAATCATATGATTATCATTTAGTATCATTTTCGAGTACTTGCAATTTTTGGTTAATTTTTTATTTTAACGCAAACACCACTTTTAAATACTTATTTATGTTATTTTTAAAAAGATTATTATATAACAAATATAGGTACACGCGCGAAACGCATACCCTAAAACTAGTATTATTATAAAAGCACGAATAATTTATGTTAAATATTGAACGACTAAAATATCCTTGAAATATTGACAGACTTTTATGCCCTTAAATATTTGTATAATTTAAGGATCTAATTGTGAATAACCTAATGATGAAATTCTTTTCCAATTTAAACTACACATACGTCGACCCTACAAAGTTGATCCTAGTGGTTATCTATTATTTTTGGAAAAGAATAATTTCACTGTTAAAGGATATTGTCCTAATCAACGAAAAAAAATTCAATTTGGACAAAATTGTATTTTTTTTTTTTTTATTCTACCTAATGCTAGGAGCTGTTTGAAACCAAATTGAATTGTTTTTGTTGATTCTTACTCTTGTTCGAAGAGTCTCCCAAAACAGAAGTTACATGGAATTAAAACTTTTTCTTCATTATAAGTTTGAATCCTTTTGGTATACAATCAAATATAATTTCATCCATCTAAAATATGTTTCTACATAATGGCGGCTCTATTTAACAAGCTCAATATATTAACCACGCCACAAAATTTTAAAAGCTTGACCTTTTTTTATTAATGGATATCAATTATATCTCTAATATTTTTATTAAATTCTATTTTTTCCTTAATTCTGCATATCATGTATGATGTATCAAGATTTTATGTTGAACTATGTTCTCCTTTTATATAATATATATTTTAAGTCTTCAATATATACTTACTTAACTTCATGTTGTTATTTTCTTTGCAGTGAACACCATCATATATTTTAGGTGAACCACTTTCTTGAATTTGGTAGAAAAGGTTCTTTAGCAGAAAGGAAGTGATTGGTTAAGGTGACAATTTTTTTAACCAATTTATTTTCTCCCCTTCCTTTCGATCAACCTGTCATCTATAGATTTTTGTTGTTAACTTATCTTTAGTGATTCAATTTGATAGTAGATCAACTCGAAGCTATTTTTTGCATTCATGAAACTGCAAGTACGATGGAGTTTTAGATTTGCATGAGCAAGTATACTCGTGGATGAAACACAGAAAATTCATGTGCTTTTTAACTAGAGATTGGATAATTAGAATTGGAGTTGATTTTAGAGATTGCACTAGTCGGCATTGGATTTAAGTAGAATTATTTCCTAGCAGTAACAATTTTCTTTTGAATATTTGTATAGTTAAGAACTTATATTTCATTAAATATAACTTTCATAATAATTAATGTAGGATAATGTGCAACAGAACAGAAAAAATAATGCCAAAGAAGGTATGGATTACTAAATGACTTTCTATGTTTGGTTTTTTTGTTACTAATGTATCTTGAGTAAATACGATTTTTATGTATCTGAATCATTAAGGCTTAATTAAATCAAAGAAAATCTAGAATCAGAAAATTAATATTAAGTATTGTTGCATTCCTTAAGTGATTTACAAATTTAATTGCATAATTTTATGATTCCATAATATTTAGTTCTATTTTATTCTTTCATTGTGCCAAAACATTATTAATTTGTTGGTTTGAATTATATATTATATTTTTTTTTGTTCTTAGTAACATATTATTAAACTTCGTACATATTGAATTCGTACATATTCAGTTGCAATTAGTTTTTAGAATATTATGTGATTGAATGTTTATTATTTTTTGTATGCGTTTCACAATATTTGACATAGAGTATTCGTGCATCGCACGAACGTAGAAACTAGTAATTTAAATGTGTAATGAGTGCAATGATAAAACCTAAAGGTTGATCCGTCAAATTTAAATTATAAATTTACTTATTCATAATAGTGTATACATCCTTTTAAAATTTTGAATCGATCCGCTTCGTTTCTAGAAAGTATAGAGTCGTCGTACAATTTCCTATATAATGTAATTATAGCATCTAAATTAAAGGTTCTTATAAGGATCTTGCGTTGCTCTATACTCATTGTCATAAGGATTTATAATGAATACTCTTTTGAGTATTTTATTTACGTGGTATCAAGACATGTACTTAGCTCAAGAAGAAAAATCAAGCCGATATGTGAAGAGATGTATCTTTTAGATTAGAGGTTCATATTATTCAATATTTACTAATTTGTATCTTTTCATTGGTTGGTTGATTTGCTAAAGCAGTGTAATAGTAGTATTATTTATTATGAAAGCAAGAATATCCTTCTATTTATGATTCAATTGGACAGGGTCAACCCAGAGTACCCAGCCCATAATTAGGCCCAGTATTTGGGCCTGACCCTTTAGAGGGTGGCTGGACAGGTCCCTCCTCCTTGTTATCCAGCCCGAACACAATGTACTATGTTTATACTTTATACTGCATCATATTCTTTTTGAACAACTTTTCCACTTCTGTTACTGGATTCACGTTAAATTAATCAGGGCAATGACCTTTTTTCAGGTTAAAATAGCAGGGTTAGCGTTTGCAAAGTCATTGAAAAATAGCCACTATTTTGCTGCAATAAGGACCGGTCCAACATAATATACTGGAGATCGGTGCACCTGTGTATGAGCTTCCAACATATTATGCTGGAACTCCAACACGCGGAAAGTTCTCGCATAATATACTGGAGATTGGAGCACTTGTGTATGAACTTCCAGCATATTATGCTGGAGTGACATACTTATGCTGGAACTCCATTATAATATGCTGGAGTTTCAGTATACTTATGCTGGAATTTCATTATAATATGTTGGAACTCCAGTATATTATGCTGGAGTATTTTCCAAATTTTAAACAATGTTTTTGTTTAAATTTATCTTTACATGAAAAGTAGCTAAATTTCGATTACTTTTGAAATTATGACTATTTTTGAACGACCACTTATAAATCTGGCTATTCTTGAATTTCTCCCTTTTTCAGAGATAATAAAGGGGCGTAGTACAAGGGCTCATTTTGGACAAATAACAAAAACGGATTAGAAAATTGTCCTATTTCGAATATTTTGACGACCAAATAGACCTTTTTACTTGACTGGATATCCGTTAGTAGGTAGGGAAAAAATAAACTACTTGGCTAATTACATAGGTAATTTTTGACAAAAATGAAACAAAGTATAAAATAGTCCTAATTGAATTTGATAGAGCAAAATTGGTCATTTTCACTTAAATTAAATAGAGATGTCTTGTGACATGGCATGATTTATTAATTGGGACACAAGGACATGAAATATGATCCCTTGACCTGGGACAACCTCTACATTTAGATTTATTGTGAGATCCTACAATTGTCAGTCCACACGTGGATGCGGTAGTGTGGAAAATGACAAGTCAAACTAAAATTAAAATTACATTTGGCATATCTATTTCGAAGTGGAAAAAATAATACCGACTACGTACTAATTGATGCTCGTGTTATTACTAAAATATATATATATATATATATATATATATATATATATATATATATATATATATATACACACACTCCATTAAGCTTACCAGTTACCAAATTTGAAGAACTTCTTGAGATTGTACCAGCTATAGTATTCCATCCATCTCAATTTCTCTGAAATTCGTTGTATATAATTTTCAAAAACTATTTAATTTTTATTGAAAATACTACTACTACTACTTATTTAATTTATGTAACATGTAGTTCAAGTTTCTAAATCAAATGTATTTAACGTGATATTTTATCACTTTCAATATTATTATTTTTCCTGCTACCATTAATAAATTAAACTAATATAGCTCTTATATCTTAAACTTTTGGTATTTAATCAAACATTATCAGCGAGTCTGCGACAAAAAGAGTAAGGACCAGTAAATTTGGCAAATATAACGGACCACTTAAAAATTCCAATCATTGTGGCATGTGGTGCCGCGGTGTCAAAATCAATGGCGTGTGTTTGACAATCAATTATCTGCCCAGATCATTTGAAACAGATTAATTATAATTATTAGGAGTAGATAAAAAAAACTACAGTTTAATTAATCGAATTATCTTTTATGCCAAACTTAGGCTTGTAACCTTGAGCTTGCTTGGCTTTGCATGCATCTCGCTGGTCCAGACATGTTGAAAGTGAAAGATCTCTACATTTCCAGCTCCTAATTAACCCTACCTTAAAAGAGTGATAAATATTGAAAAAGATGCATGGTTTTTAAAAAGTGCTAAAAACTAGGTATTAAAGTTTGAACAAAAGCTACAGGGTTGACCGAAGTTTCTATCTTTACCCTTGATTATCAGCATGTGTATGTTGTGCCGCCTACTGCTGCCCATAGTGTAACATTATCTTGACCTGATGAATATCATATTTATAAGACTTCTGAAAATTGTCTCTGTCTGCAGAATTTCACAATGTTATTTACGTGTCTTAACTTATCATCTTATTCATCAAAGAATAAACAAATTATTTTCGTCATTGTTATCGTGCATATGTGGATTTTTCACACATTACTTGATAAACATAATCTATATCAACTGACGCGGGAAGGAAGTTACACCCGACGAATAGTAGTCAGCTGAATATCCTTTTCCAAAAATTATACTGTACATATATAGTTTAAATACTGCTCCCTTTTCTTAACTATATACTAAATATCTTGAACACCTTTAGTGAAATTTCTACCTACGACTAGTTGATGGACACCATGCATCATAAATAGCTATCGAAAACAGTAGAGGTGACAGCAATATTATTGTCATTAAATAAATATGGGGAGGCATCACAATCCAAGCGCACGTACGTGTTAGCTCCTACACCAGAGAAACTAAGGATGGATGAGAGTGACCCTTGTCTGCTTCCACCTCACCATTGTTTTGGACTCATGCTATAGATCACCATATGCAAAAGGTAATGAACAAAAGTGAATGCATGTCAAGAAAGAAAGAAAGAAAGAGAGACATCTGATGTACGAAGCGCAATTGAATGCTATTGAAAAGCCAAAAAAGAAGATATCTCATTATCAAAACAGCAAAATGTTTGGATTCTTTTGCACGTACATGCAACCCCATGCGCATGTGCACCTCTTCAGTGGCTTGGGCCCCTAACGAATTAACACTCATCAGAAAACAAACCAAATGGCCAACTCCAACATACAGTTTCGTCACAATTACATTACGACTAGGGGTGGAGCTAGGTGAGCGAGAGGGGAGTTCAGCCCCTTCTCCCGAAAATTATACTGTGTATAAGGTTAAATTGTTTTTCATGCATATATATTTTATATGTTGAATTACCCTAACTTTTTTGTGTATTTACATTTTTTATGAATCTCTCAAGTGAAAATCCTGCTTCTGCTGGTAGTAACAGCAGCCTAAGTTCTATGCTCTGTTAGAAAGACCAGGTGTGTTGGGAAAAATTATATTTAAATATAAAGGTGACGTGTCGAATACGTGTCGAAACACGTAGACTGGTCAAAATGGTCAAAGAATTACAACTAACCAAGAGACACGAGTTGCAACAGATACGAGCAAATGGCAGAGGAAGAGGCACAGGCAGGAATACAAATAACCCAGCACCCGTACCTATTTAAGTCATTTATGTCCGAGAATCAAAAGGAATGAATCTGACAATAGAAAAGAGTGCAGATACGGCATTTAATAGGCATTAAATATGGAATATGTTAGAGAATTTGTATTGAATATAATGAATATGTAACGTAGCATTAAATGTCTTTAATTACTCATAATAGCCTCATTATGATTTGGGCGAAACGTATATCTCCAAGATATCTATAAAAGGGAGACATCTGATCAATTGTGGGGACATGAAATGCTATTGATATAAACTTTGGTTTACTTGTTTTTCTCTTGATTACTCTCTTGCTACCTAAATTACTTTCTTTTATACACTCTTTTGATTATCAGTAACCCGTGTTCTTCTAAATTCTAGCTTTGACTAAAATTTGATTTTTTTGGTTAAACAAATTGGTTCTGTTACCGGGAATCTGATAATCTATTTTCTTTTCGCTTAACTTTCCTTGTTGCATCAACTATGTCGAACAACAATGACAACATTCAAGAAAACCAAGAAAACCAAATAAACCAACAACTTCAGAGAGACTCTCAGGATAATAACGCACTAATTACTTCTCCACAAGGCTCTCCTCGGCGATCTCGTGAAGGCACTCCTGAGGGATCTCATACTGATGGACAAGCTCAATTCGAAAATGTTGAAGCTATGGATGAGGCTTTGCAAAAACTTATTACCGCACAGGTCAATAAAGTCGTTCAGGCCTTGGTTAGCCAGTTACCTGCTGCACCCCCACACCTACTCCAAATAACAACACTCTGGAGAACCCTCGTTCCGGGCTTGTTAATTCAGGCAGCGGTAAAACCCCCAGTGAATCGTAGGATGGAGAACCAGGTAATTTAGTTAATTCAAATTTACAAAACTTAGTACTAACCTTGCAGAAACAGCTCAAGGAGCAAAGTGAGCGCATAGAGCAGATACCCGCAGTGCGCCCATAATCAAAGGGATAGATTTGGATAGATATTCACAACAACCCTGGAAGCCTAGTACTGCTCCACTCCCAATTCCAAAAAAAGTTCAAAATGCCTGATATTCCAAAATATAATGGAAGAACAGACCCACGAGATCACATAATTGCATTCACGACGAGTGTAAAAGGCAACGATTTGACTAAGCAGGAGATTGAATCAGTATTAGTCAAAAAAATTGGTGAAACGCTCACCAAAGGAGCGCTAACATGGCATTCTCTTTTACCCAAAAATTCTATAAATTCTTTTGCTGAGCTTGCAGATTCTTTCATCAAAGCACACTCGGGAGCTCAAAAAGTAGAGAAAAGAATGGAGGATATTTTCAAAATCAAGCAAGGGGACTCAGAATTACTTAGAGAATTCGTGGACAGATTTCAACGAGAAAGAATGACATTGTCGCGTGTACCTGGCAACTGGGCAGCTATAGCTTTCACAAGTAATTTGAATGAAAAAAGCTCGGAAGCTACGAGGAGGCTCAAAGAAAACCTTCGAGAATTCCCAACTACAACGTGGAATGATGTTTATAATAGGTATAACACGAAGTTGAGGATTTAGGAAGATATTGTTCCACGATTTCAAAAAGACGAAAAGGTAAGTTCTTAGATGTGCGGATACCGAAAAACGATCCGGTAAAAATAGGTACGAGCCTTATATGGGACCTGCGGGAAAGGATTCACGGTCAAAACAGGATAATCAAAGGTACGATCATAGATCAAGAAACAGAGAATCAGGTTCTTCATCAAGATTCAGGAACGAGCGAAATAACTATGAGTCACGAGATGATGATAGAAATTTAAAAGCGAAATTCGGTGGTTACAAATTCAACGTCAGCACCTCCGAGATCGTAGCCGTTTTGAGAAGCATGGGAGATAAGGTTCGATGGCCAAAGGAAATGAGATCGAACGAAACAGGTGCAACCCTGACCATTGGTGCGAGTTTCATAATGACCACGGACATAAAACAGCAAATTGCAGATTTTTACAAAGTGAAATTGATAATTTATTAAAACAAGGGTATCTTACTGAGTTGTTCAGTGAGAAAGGCAAGCAAGCTTACATGAAGAATAGGCAGGAGCCTCCAAAACAACCTTCTACCAAAAGAACTGTCAAAATTATAAGTGGGGGTAAAGACGTCAATGGTATATCATATACTGCAGCTAACAAAATTTCCAAAGTAACAATTACCCAAGGGAAACGGGTGCGACATGTTTTAGAGGAAGACAACATTATGTTCAACGACGCAGATGCAGAAGGCGTATTAACCCCTCATAACGACACATTGGTAATATCTTTAATTATATATGATACTAATGTGAAACGAGTTTTGATTGATCCAGGTAGTTCTGTAAACATTATTTTATTGAGAGTATTACATGAGATGCAAGCTGAAGATAAAGTGATACTAAAGGCGCATACTCTATCTGGATTTGATAATTCTAGTGTCCTCACAAAAGGAGAGGCAACACTCACCACATTCGCTGAAGGAGTCGTGAAAGATACAAAGTTCCAGGTGGTAGATATGGTGATGGCTTACAACATGATTCTTGGGAGACCATGGATCCACGAAATGGATGTTGTTCCTTCAACCTTGCATCAAGTTATTAAATTTCCATCGCCATGGGGAGTTTGTCAAATTCGTAGAGATCAACATACAGCCAGGGCTATCAACTCTGTTGCAGATACAAGTACGAGAAATAAAGGTAAATAGCAATCACAGAAGGCAGTTGAGGTTACCACAACACAAACCTCAACTGAACAAGGGCAAACAGATGTAGATTCAAGGCCTGATACCATTCAAGAACCAGAAGAGAATGAAAATATCAAAACAACAATAGAGAAATTAGAGCCTGTCATGTTATTTGCTCAATGGCCTGATAAAAAAGTCTATGTTGGAGCCAATCTTAGCCAAGGTGATGACCCATAAACTAAATGAAGATCCATCATACCCTCCTGTCAAGTAAAAGAAAAGAAAGCAAGGAACCTTCAAGAATCAGGTGATTCAGGAAGAATTCCAAAAATTGCTAAAAATTGGTTCCATTCGTGAGGTAAAATATCCTAACTGGTTAGCTAACACTGTTGTAGTTCCAAATAAGAACGGTAAGTGGCGGGTTTGTGTAGATTACACAGATCTTAATAAAGTCTGCCCTAAAGATTCTTTTCCACTACCACACACAGATCAATTGATTGATGCAACTGCAGGCCACGAACTATAAAGTTTTTTAGATGCATATTCAGGTTATAATCAGATTAAAATGGATCCGGGAGATGAAGAAAAAACTTCATTCATAACAGACAGGGGACTTACTGTTATAAAGTAATGCCCTTTGGTCTAAAGAATGCAGGTGTAACGTATCAGAGATTAGTTACCAAAATGTTTCAAGAGCATTTAGGAAAGACTATGGAGGTATATATAGATGATATGCTTGTTAAAACTCAGTATTCAAAAGATCACTATCACACTTATCTGACACATTTTCAATTTTGCGCAAATTCAATATGAAATTAAATCCCAAAAAATGTGCGTTTGGCGTTGCATCAGGCAATTTTTTGGGTTTTCTTGTTTCTAACCATGGTATTGAAGTAAATCTTGCACAGATCAAGGCCATTAAGGAAATCCCTGATATACTTTCAAACAAGAAAGAAGTTCAAAGATTAACAGGGAGAATTGCAGCCTTGGGAAGATTCATTTCTAAATCATCAGAGAAGTGTTTTAAATTCTTCTCAGCCCTTAAGAAGTAGGATCATTTTGAATGGAATGAGGAATGTCAACAGGCACTCAGGAATTTGAAAATGTACTTATCAAATCCACCTTTGCTGGCAAAACCAAAGGCTGGGGAAAGACTACTCATTTACCTTGTTGTTTCGGAAGTTGCGGTAAGCGTTGTTTTAGTCCGAGAAGAACAAGGTAAATAATCCCCTATATACTATGTTAGTAAATCTTTGTTAGATGCGTATACGCGGTATCCTTAGTTAGAAAAACTTGCACTTGCATTAATCATGGCATCTAGAAAGTTAAGACCTTACTTTCAGTGACATCCTATCACCTAGTAACTGCCTACCCTTTACGTAATATATTACATAAGCATGAGCTATCAGGTAGGTTAGCTAAGTGGGTAATAGAGTTAAGTGAATACGAAATCACATACCAACCTAAAACTGCTATAAATCACAAGTGTGCTGATTTCGTGGCCGATTTTAGCCAAGAGATGCAATTAGAAGCAGAAAAAGAATTACAGGTATTCAATGGGGCTAACCCGGGAATTTGGACTTTATTCACTGATAGCTCATCTAATGTAAAAGGTGCAGGTTTAGGGATTGTCTTGGTACCACCTACGGGTGAGACCATTCGACAAGCTATTAAATGTCACTCCATAACTAACAATGAAGCGGAGTATGAGGCTATTATTGCAGGTCTAGAATTGGCACGAGAGCTTGGCATAAATCAGATTATAATTAAGAGTGATTCGTAACTCATGGTTAATCAAATGTTGGGGACTTATACAACTAAGGAAGCAAGGATGCAACAATACTTAGAAAAGGTACGGGAATTGATAAAGCAATTTCAAACCTGGAAAGTTATACAAATACCAAGGGATGAAAATGTTGAAGCGGACGCCCTAGCTAATCTCGCATCTGCAGCTAATGTGGCAAGCGATGCAAACACCTCAGTTATACATTTGTTTCATTCAGTTCTCGATCCTGATAAGAATGAGGTAAATTTTAATAATTTAACTTGGGATTGGAGGAACGAGATTGTTGCTTTTTGCAGTATGGTACCGTCCCTGATGATAAGAAGAAAGCTCATGCGCTTCGAAAGAAGGCTGCTCGGTACTGCTTAAAGCAAGGCAATTTATATCGTTTCGGTGGTCCCTTAGCAAGATGCCTCGGACCTTCGCAAACGGAGTATGTAATGAAAGAAATACACGAGGGACATTGCGGGAATCACGCAGGAGGAAGGTCATTGGTAAGAACCTTAATTTGGGCAGGTTATTACTGGCCTAAAATGGAAAAAGAAGCAGAAAATTTTGTGGCCAAATGTGATAAATGTCAAAGGTACGGTAACAATACGCATAGACCTGCGGAATTATTACACCCAGTCATTGCCCCATGGCCATTTATGAAATAGAAAATGGATATCGTGGGTCCATTACCACAAGCAAAAGGACAGGTAAAGTTTCTGCTTGTACTCACTGATTATTTTACTAAATGGGTGGAGGCAAGAGCATTTAAACAGGTGCGAGAAAAGGAATTCAAAGATTTTCTTTGGCGGAATATCATATGCCGATTCGGTGTACCAAAAGAGATCGTGTGTGATAATGGCCCTCAATTTATTGGAGCTCAAATCACGAAATTTTTTCAAAGTTGGCAAATTAAAAGGATTACGTCAACATCTTATCATCTGGAGGGTAATAGGCAAGCAGAATCAATGAACAATGTTATTATCAATTATTTGAAAAACGATTAGAGGAATCAAAAGGTAACTGGCCTGAAGTGTTACCTGGAGTTTTATGGACATATCGCACAACTGCAAAAACAAGTACATGTGAAACACCGTTTTCATTGGTGTATGGAGTTGAGGCTTTAATTCCAGTGGAGATAGGGAAACCAAGTACGCGGTTCACACAGGCGACACAAGAATCTAATGACGAGGAGATGCGGGTCAATCTAGATTTACTCGAGGGAAGGAGAGAAGCTGCATTGATAAGAATGGCAGCACAAAACCAAGTCATAGAATGATATTACAACCGAAAAGCACGCCTCAGATTCTTCAAAGTGGGGGACTTCATGCTTAAAAAGGTTTTCCAATCCACAAAGGCAGCTAACGCGGGTAAATTAAGTCCAACATGGGAAGGACCCTATAGAGTTCGTGATATTGCAGGCAAGGGAGCATATGTGCTGGAGACAATGGATGGCAAGATACTACCTTCACATTGGAATGCCGTTTATTTAAAGAGATACTATTTTTAAGGAATACCCACGGTCAGGTATCACTATTTCAAATTTAACTTTTGAATTGTTAAAATTTTACTAATGATTTTAGATGATAGGCAAAAAGCTAACCCGTACTAAATGATGAGTCACGACCTGTAAGGCACACGGAATAACCTAAAATTTCCGGCCTAGGATTACAATTATTCTGATAGAAATTCATACGGATTAAGCAGTCTTCGTCTAAAATCGCACCTCCAAATCCCGTATGTTTTTTCGTTTCAGGAAAAGGACCAAATGAGAGAATCTATCAAGTGCTCGAGGCTTCATACTTCAACACTCAAACACTTGGGGGAATATATAATATACACAGATATGTGTATAAAGAAGGCAAAGAAGATTAAGAAAAATCAAGCCTAAAAGAGTCAAGTGCAGAGTAAAAGTTACAAGGTCACGAGATGAAGCCACGAGCTAAGGCCAAATAAAAAACCTCACTATAGTTAGGGTAAAGGCTATGTACTGAAACGGGTTATAAGAAAAAACCACGTGTCTATTATTCTTCTTTTGAAAAAATCTGTTACAAGAAAAACAGTTACGAGAAAGTTATAGATGTACTTCAAATACATGTAAAGTATTATTCAAAACTAGTCAAAGTTATTTCAAAGAAACATTATTTACCATTATGAAGTTGAGACGTCTTCTTCATTAAGTGTCGAAGTATAAAAGGGCCCTCTTTTATAAAACTCATATTTAAATTAATTAGTCATAAGGTTAACAGAAGCATTTTCGAAAAACAAAAATGCAAATTATTCTGTAAGTCCTTAAAAATAAAGGCAAGAATAAAGCAAACAGAAGTTTAAGATAATAACCTGAAAAACTTCTTCATATGTAAAGAATCTAAGACTAAGTTCGAACTTAGTCATAAAACTATGAAATTGTTTATACAGATTGCCCCATAAAAGACTTGGGGACTTGCGTTTCCAAAATCAACCCTCAAATGAAGCCAAGGGTTTGATTGCAATTTTCCAAAATAAAAACAAGAACAAAATCATTCAAATGATTAAAACTGGTCACTGAGAGGTTTGTGGAACTGAAGCAGGAACACCAATAGCAGTAGGCTCAATTTGGGCAGGTGCATCAACAGATGTGGTTTCAACTTGGCTTGTAACAACAGGCTCGATTGGGCTTGAAAGAGTTGGGATACCCGTATCAACTTCAACATTCACGGGAGCTTCAACCACGGGAGAAGGGAAATCCTGAGTTTGCTGAGATTTTTCAATGGTTTCATTGATCTTAGCTAACTCCGACTCCAGGTTGAAGTTTTCTTGGCTAGCTTCAATTAGGGTATCTCGACGTGAATTCAAAAATGCCCAACTTACCTCAACAATAGATTTTTCTTCAAGGATCTCATAATCCTTTTCTCAATCAGCAATCTCATTCTTTAGCTCTTCATTTTCAGCCAAGGCGGAGTTGTAAGAAGCTTGAAGAGAGGCATGAGAGCTCTCTAAAGCACGAACCTTATCACCCGAGACTCGAAGTTCCTCTTGTGCTTGAGTTAAGCTTTGCATGAGCTCCCCAGCGTAAACTTCTTTTTGACTCAAAAGAGCCTTCAACTCTCTGTTCTCTTCGCTGGCCTTAGATAGTTGCTCTGAGAATGAATATTCGAGACGTTCTTTGTCTTTTTCTGCTTGGCTTGAGGAAGCTTTTGCAACCGCTAACTCTGAAGTTAAAGCCCGCACCTGCTGCTCTAAGGTACTCTTGCTTTCTTGTAAATCTTCCATATCAATTTGTGCACTCTCAAATTGTTCCTTCCAATTGATCGCCTCCAACTGAGAATCACGTGCTACCTTCTCCAAGAGAGGGATTCTGTTCATCATTTCTGTGCCGATAAGATTGGCCTAAAAAAAGGGAAGGGAAATAAGAATCCCAAAGATAAAAAAAATTTACAAAGTAAAGAAGGGAGAAAAGGAAAATACCTTCAAAGTGGCATACACAATATCATTCATTAGAGTCAGGGAACTATGGCTCTCCAACTTTGCTTTTTCAATTGGACCAATTAAAGGTTCCAGCCATACATCTGCCTGACCTGACTTCCTTAAAAGGCTGCTATCAGTAGGAACTTCAATGGTTACCCTCCTCATAGCGGCATTTCTACTTGAAGAGCCCACTTCTGTATAGTGAACGATAGGAGGGGGAATTGTCGAAGGAGGAGCGGTAGAGGAAGTGAAAACAGTAGAAGAAGGAACAGAAACAGCTGGGGCTGGTAAGGAAGGAATCACGGGCACGGGAGTTGAAAAAGAAGATAAGGGTATTTCATCTAAAACAGGCCCTAAACTTCCACTACCAAAACCACTGAAGAAAAGTTGATCAATAGACTCATGAGTATTATGGGGAGTGATGTCATCGTTAGGAATTATTACTGGGGTATCAACAGGTTCGGTAAGAGAAACATAAAGACGAGGGGAAACTTCAGCTTCGTCATCAGAGACGATGCGCCTCCTAGCTCGTGGCCTCATCACCAGGGAACCCCCATCTTCCTCTTCTTGAGAGTCTTCTTCTTCAACAGTTTTCTTTTTTGTAGAAGAAGAACCCAAGACTATTTCTCGGGCTCTTTCTAAAGAAATACGGGTTCCCGAAGGAGTACGGGTTCCCGAAGAGACATGAGAGGCCGCAACTGCTTCAGCAGTAACTCCTCGAATAGCAAATCCTGATAAAAAGAAGGATGGAAGTTATAACCATAAAGAAAAAAAAAATATATATATATATATATATGCGTGAAAGATGAAATAAAAGCTCTTACCATGATTCTTTACTTTCCAACAGTAATGGTTAGAAAGTATTTTCCAAGACCTACCATCTATTGGTGCGACCTTCATAAATTTATCTACCCAACCACGAAAATTGGAAAATATTTTCCGCCACTCCCATGGTTGCTAAAAAAAAGCAAAAATTAGAGAAATTGATAAACTTGAAGGAAAAATGTACGAGATGGATAAAAAGACTTACGTGCAAAATTCCACTTCTCAGGGAAGGGAACGTTATTCTCACCCACTAAACTAACAGTGGGGGCAGCAACAAATCGGGCGTACCAACCACGGTCTTTGTCATCTTCAGGGCTCACTAAAACCCTCTTACTCCTGGCCACTAGGATAAAAACGCCATTACAGAAAAGTCTAGGGGAGTAAAGATGAATCAGGTGAGGGAAAGTAAAGGAAACGTCAGCCAAATTGGTTAAATGCCTCAAACAGGCAACATCCCTCCATATGATTGGGCCAATTTGACCCAAACAGACATTAAAGAAATGGCAAAATTCAAGAATAACTGGGTCAATAGCTGGTTTGAACCCTAAAGTGAAAGGGTATGTATAAACAAAAGAGAACCCAGTCAAGTTCTCTGATTTGGATTAGAGATAATAATGGGAAAATCATTACTCCAATGGCAGTCTTTGCGAACTACAGGAGTCAAAACTTTTGTAATTTGAGTGGGGTAAGCGTCATCACAATCTAAGGCGGAAACCTGGTTTCTAAGAGATTCCCTATCATGGTAAAAAGATAATTTTATAGGGACTATCTCCTCTACTAAAGGTTCACGTAATGGTTCAGAAGGTTCTTTATTCCTAGAAGAAGATCTGTGAGAAAGGGAACCTCTAGTTCTGGAAGAAGGACCAGAACTAGGAGAAGGTATAGACAAACCACCACCGCTAGTAGACCCTAAGCTACAAAGTCTACCTCCCCTTCTATGTCTAATGGGGGCATTAGGGAAGGTATCAACAATGGGAACTCTCCTAGGATTAGGATTTGGTGAAGACATGGCGAAGAAGAATAATGTGAGGAATTAAGTGTTTAATAAGCTTTATGTGGTAAAAGACAAGGAAAGAAGTTATATTTATATTAATACGCCACCGCCAAAGGTAAAAGTGCAGTGATGGAAGGACCATAATAATGATAACTGGCACTTCGTGAATAGTGGAGCCGTAAAAAGCCTTGAAAAGGGCTGCAAAACTGCTGAACCAATGGGAAAAAACACGTGTGCGGAGCATTAAATGGAAGCGACAATTGAAGCGTCAATTTTGTCATAGCATTAATGGTGAAAAATATTCTCTTTTAATGAAATTTACTTCCCAAATATTCAACTAATGAATAAATGGAAAGTGGGGGGACTATCTGTATTGGAAAAAATTGTATTTGAATATAAAGGTAACGTGTCGAATACGTGTCGAAACACGTAGACTGGTCAAAATGGTCAAAGAATTACAACTAGCCAAGAGGCACGAGTTGCAACAGATATGAGAAAATGGCAGAGGAAGAGGCACGGGCAGAAATACAAATAACCCAGCACCCGTACCTATCTAAGTCATTTATGTCCGAGAATCAAAAGGAATGAATCTGACAATAGAAAAGAGTACAGATACGGCATTTAATAGGCATTAAATGTGGAATATGTTAGAGAATTTGTATTGAATATAATGATTATGTAACGTAGCATTAAATATCTTTAATTACTCATAATAGCCTCATTATGAGTTGGGCAAAATGTATATCTCCAAGATATCTATAAAAGGGAGACATCTGATCAATTGTGGGGACATGAAATGCTATTGATATAAACTTTGGTTTACTTGTTTTTCTCTTGATTACTCTCTTGCTACCTAAATTACTTCCTTTTATACACACTTTTGATTATCAGTAACCCGTGTTCTTCTAAATTCTAGCTTTGACTAAAATTTCATTTTTTGGTTAAACACCGGGCAAGTTGAAAATATTTTTGTTCCTTCAAATTTTGGATGAAAAAAAAATGAAGAGAAAAAACTCGATAGGGTACTTAGATTTATGGAGCAAAGACAAGTCATCGGATAACTATTCTTTCCTACGCCTTTATTGGTGAAAGTTTGTTCTATATCTCTACGAATTAATCCACCAATTAATGGTTTGTGCTCAGCCCGTTCTTATTTGCCCTGATGATGGATACACTAACACAACATATTCAAGGGGAGGTTCCATGGTGTATGTTGTTCGCTGATGATATAGTTATGATTGATGAGACATGAGGCGTCGTTAACGTGAGATTGGAGGTTTGGAGACAGACCCTTGAGTCTAAAGGTTTCAAGTTGAGTAGGACTAAGATAAAATATCTGGAGTATAAGTTCAGCGATGCATCGGAGGAAGCGAACATGGACGTGAGGCCTTACTCATGACAAGTCCTCCCCAAGAAAAGAAGTTTCAAGTACTTTGAGTCAATTATCCAGGAGGATGGGGAAATTGACAAGGATGTCATGCACCGTATAGGAGTGAGGTGGATGAAATGGAGGTTAGAATATCGAGTCTTGTGTGATAAGAAAGTGCTACCGTAACTTAAGGCAAAATCTATAGAGCGGTGGTTAGACGACCATGCTATATGAGGCTGAGTGTTGGGCAGTCAAGAATTCTCATACCCAGAAGATGAAAGTAGCAGTAATGAGAATGTTGAGATGGATGTGCGAACATACTAGGCTGGATAAGATTAGGAATGAAGATATTCGGAAGAAGGTAGGCATGGCTCCCATGGACGACAAGATGCGGGAAACGAGTCTTGGATGGTTTTGGCACGTGCGGAGGAGAAGAATAGATGTCCCGGTTAGGAGGTGTGAGCGGTTAACATTGGCAGGTATGAGGAGAGATAGAGGGCGGCCTAAGAAGTATTGGGGTAAGGTGATCAGGCATGACATGACGCGACTTCAGATCTCCGAGGTCATGGCTCTTGATAGAAAGGTGCGGTGGTCGAGCATTAGGGTCGTAGGTAAGAAGGGAGTACTCGTGCATTTTTCTACATTATACCGGGGGCGGGGCTAGGCTGATAATATTTCGCCTTGGGTTGTTAGTAGTTTATGTAGCTTTCACACTATTTTCTATGGCATTATTGATTATTGTTATTGTTTTTCCTGTCACTGACCTATTGTCTATTGTTTATTTTCTTTTTCTTGAGCTGAGGGTCTTTCGGAAACAGTCTCTCTATCCCTCCAAGGTAGGGGTAACACTACAAGAAATCAGGTGATTTCTGTCCAAGGCTTTCCGACCGAAATTGGTCAGAAAAATTTCCGACCAAAATCAGTCGGAAATAAGAGTATTTGGTTGCAAAAGTCAACGAAAATTGACTGCCGGCAAAAAAATAAAATTTCCGACCGATTTCGGTCGGAAATTGTGGACGGAAATTACCTTAATTTCTAGTAGTGTAAGGTCCACGTACACTCTATCCTCCCCAAACCTTATTTGTGGATTTTATTGAATTGATGTTGTTGTTGTATCTCTACTAATTAAAATGAGCTAGATTTTTGGTAAAATTTTTTGGAAAAGTTATCTAATAGAAAAAGTGTATTCCTGTTGTTCTGGTTTTAATTTATTTATTTTTCCCACAAAATATTTAGAGAAGTGCCTCGAGGCAACGTCAAGGCTTTTCTAAAAATACTTCGTGCAAAAGTGCCAAACAAATTCCATCTTAGAAATTTAGTAAGAAGGAAAAAAGCCCCTTTGCCTGAAGTCAGAGTGACGTTGTTAGTTTTGCTACTAGAGTCTTTTATGGCTAGTCTAGTAGATTATATTCTAGGTCATTAACCGAAAATTTAGATCTAGGTTTAAATAATTAGATTTTTTAATAAAATAGAGTTAATATTAGTTAATATTAATATTCAAAATATGTATTAACCGATTTTGTGCGGCAAGATAGTACGGATATAATCTAAGTAGCACTAAATGATGAAAACACTGTAATATTCAATTATCCAAAAATGAATGAGATAGCATTTCTTAACAATAAATAGCAAAGAATGACATTTACGTAAATAAAGGCATGGTCACCCGAAAAGGTTGATACTCTATATTATTCTTTCTGACAATGATGAATGATTAATGCGACTTTGAATATTCGGATTCTCCTTGGATCGTGGGAGTAAGTTAGACAAGAATCTCAAGAAAAAGGTGTATTTTGTATGCATATAATAAAGCAAAAATCCTTAGAGAATATTAATATGTTATCTTACAAGTGAGTGTTCAACGTCCCCTATAACTATGTCTCTTTCTATTTATAATTAGGGAACATATGCCAAAAAACAATTCTAATAGTACAGATGCAGAGAATATCCACTGAAATATTCTCTTTAGAGTCTTATCCTAAAACTAGCTGTTATTACTCTGTTTAAGATGAGTTCTCGTCCTCGACCTTGATCTATGTTGACTCCTCAACCCAGCTCTTCATCTCTTGTGAGACCACTTCGACCTTGATCATGCCTCTTGCTAAAGTCATACTGATCACACGTGGCAGCCCTCGAAAGCCCTCTTAATGCTGATATGATTTAATCTTTGGTCCATACAACTATAAACACAATAACGATCCAATCCTTAAACTTTATCCCAGCAAGATCTCAATGATTTTGAAAAATCAAGAAATTAAAATTAGAATTAAGGAGGTGGGACTTAGATAAATGCAAGATTTGATATGATGAATAAGAACAATTCCAAAATGTGAAGCGAACCCACAAAGAAGTTGGTCTAAACAAGAGGGAATAATCCATTTTAATTGGCTTTCCTACACCAAAAGGATAATTAAGCAGAAAAAAGGGAGGCAGTGGGGAATTAAAATAAACGATAAAACCATCAAATGGTGTGGTGGGATCAGAAAAATTCTTTAACCTTAATCGAACGTCGATCAAGTTATTGTATTAGTAAAAATTAGACTCGCCATGTGGGTCTATTAAATAGTGACACGTGTCAATAAAGTTTGAAGAAAAGTGAAGAATGACATGTAAAGATGAAATGTGAAACACCCCCGGGACTGAACATACTCATACTGTGTCTGTTAGCCCCGGAACTGATCATCATGAAATAGCCCAGATCAGGCGCGGGAGAATATCTCATAATTACAAATGAGGAAGGAATAAATTAATCCCGGATTATATGGGATTTACCATCATTACATCATCAGTTACAAATCAATTATTAATAAATGCAATAAATGATTGTAACGGTCAGAACAAGGCAATCAATTACGAGATTGACTCAACAGACACGAGATTGACTCATCAGTTATGGAATTAACTCATCAGTTACGAAATTCCAGCATTTACACAGCTGTTACAAGTCTTTCAAAAGTAATGGATGGATTGAGTAAATGCTCATAATGGACCCAAAATTCAAGGAGACTAGTTACTTAGATTTAGCCCTATAAATAGACATACTTTTACCACCATCAGGGGAATCTAATTTTATTCTCTACAATTCTATACATTGTAATTAATAGCATCTTGCTCGCAAGTTAGCCATAATTTGGCTCTTCAAGCTATGTTCGGCTCATTATCCTGTCAAGGATCATTCAATAAGAATTCTTTCTTCTCTGCTTTATTTTTATTATATTATCTGTAGTTGAATTTATTTTTCACTTCTCTATTACGTTGCATTAACAAAATTTTATATCTTTCGGATTGAATCGGTTGCTTGTGGCCTGTCATATAAAATTATTGCTTTGACCTTGAAAACCATTTTTTGGGTTAAACAGTTTGGTTCTGTTACCGGAAACTTAAACAAATTTGCTATTCATCCAAAGATAGTAACAATTTTTGTTAATATTTGCTTGTTTTCAGTTTAAACGTTCATCATGGCCGAAATTTACCAATCAACACAGTTGAGGACAACTAAGTTGGAGATGGCGTACCATGCAAAATAAAAAGGGAAGAATAGCCATGATAATGATATGTAAGTAACAAGCAGAGAAAAAAAGAGAATGTACATCGATATATTGGTACCGCAACTATCTGTACCAGAACTGATTATAACGGATCTGTACGAAACAATTCCGGAACAGGAGGTTCAGATACACCAGGTAATTTTAATTTGCAAAATTTTGTTCTAACCTTACAGAAACAGATCAAGGAACAGAACGAGCGGATAGGACACCTCCGGGAATTCCTATCTATCCTGCGAGAATGATATGCATAACTGTTGCAGCACCGGAATTTAAATAGAAGAAGACACGGTAATTTGAATCGACACTAATAAGTGTCCAAAAACAGGTTCGAAAACCAAACTGAGGTGATTCCGGATATGATTGAAGGAGTCAGAAGAATAACGCCGGACCTTCCCGGAACTGAGGAGTAAAATTTACATTCGATATAATACAAAGCTTCGAAGATAGGAAGACACGTTCATTCAATTGAAAGTCAAAAACAGGTATGGAGATCAAGTGGATGTGATTCTTGGGTGATTCGAATCTAAATGCAAAAATCTAAAAAACAGGTCCGAGCAAAGAGATATCAGATTTTCTTCACGGGCTGGAAAAGATCTGGATCTATCCGAACAGGTAAGGAATTACCTTGCTAAATTGTAAAATTTCATAGGAGAAGAATGATGTTTAGGAGGAACATGGGTAAAATACCCACGAGATTGCTTACAAAGATACCACACCTAGCAACTGAAAAAGAAGAGATAGCGGCGGGATGGAATAGACCACGATGAAGGAAGGTTCATTAATAACCTTAGACAATTATACAAATATTTTTGGAAGTAATCACTAAATCGAAGGCATTAGAAGCCACGAGGTCAAATGCTGAAGAACTAAAAATTATCATTGACTTCCCAAATAGGAAGGATTGCGTTGGTCGAGACTCGACACCGAATTTAAAGGTAAGGTGATTAAACTTTTACATGCTAACAAAAATTGTTTTGCTTGCCTCCATGATAACATAGCAGGTGTACCACCGGAGGAAAAGTTTTATATGCTCAATATTGACCCGCGGTATAATCCGGCCAAGCAAAAGAAGAAACTAAAGTCAAATCATAAAAGATAAAGTTACAGATCTTCGAAAGATCGGTTTAGTTTGAAAAGTCGAATCATTCGAACTTGCTATCTAACAACAACGCATCATTACTTTCAAAATTCCGAGGAGAAAGATGATTGTCGGTACACCAAATTGTCTCGGATGTCTCGGTAAATGCAATTTTAATTCAAGAAGATAAAGGTACACATTCTCCTATCTATTATAAAATGCTCTTAGATACGGAAACTACATATCTACATTTTGATAAGTTGGCATTAATTGTAGTTTCCCTAAATCTAAGGCCTTATTTTCAATGTCATTCACTTCCCGTAGTCACTATATTTTCATTACGCAATATTTTGCATAAACATGAACTGTCAGGAAGGCTAGCTAAATGAGTAATCGAACTAAGTGAATATGATATTATTTATCAACCACGTACGACTATAAAATCACGAATTTAGCAGATTTCATGATTAATTTTAACTCGAACATATTACCCGAATATGTTATTTCCGGGATAATTCTCGGGATCTGGACCTTCTACACAATTAGGTCCACAAGTACTAAACTTTCCGAGTTAGGGGCAATGCTTAATGCCTATCAGGGAAAGTAGTTAGATAATTCATAAAAGTTATTTTATTACTAACAACAAAGCCGAGTATGAAGCATATGCTACAGGGCTTAAATTAGCTTGGGGACTCAGAGCAAAAATATTGATTTAACGATTGATCAAACCCAAGAAAACTATGCAGCCCAAGAAAATCGAGCCGGATGTGTTAGTCTCAAACCTACTGCTGATATCACTGACTTAGAAAGCAACTCCGGGCACTTATTGAGAAATATCGTTTCCGGATCAAACAGTCTCGGGATCGAGCCATCTCTTATTTAGGCGACTCCTGATCTATCATTAATTAGAATGAAAATGAGGTAAGCCTGACTAATTTAATTTGGAATTGGCATAATAAATTCATTTATTACTTGCAGAATGAGACTTTACCCAAAGATAAGCATGCGCTCGATAACTCTGAGTGCGTCTCATCCCGTACTATCTGCCTTGTTAGAGGAGAATTATATTTGAGAATATTCAAGGCTCCAAAAGCTAATATGCCACATGGACCAAACAAACAAAATATATGATGCGAGAAATTTATAAAGAAAGCAGTAAAAATTACTCCGGTAATAAGGCTTCAAATCAAAAACTCATTAAAGTCAGTATGAATAACTCAAATCAAGATATGGCATGATCCTCGACAATATTTTGGAACCTCCGTAGTTTCCGGCCAGAGTACAAAATATTTGATAAAAAGATCTTCGGTACCGTCCCTATGTTGGAACTGGACCATTTGAAAGTTCATCAATATCGAAACTAACTATCCTACTGGGGACTATTAGACCGCGAACTGTCAAATTATGATTCTAGTGTTTGAGTTCTCATACCTTAAAACTCAAACACTAGGGAGATTACTCATACTTGAAGATTAGTCCATTTGACTACTAGGGAGATTACTCATACTTGAAGATTAGTCCATTTGACTTGACATTATTTATCAGCTCAACTCAGTTAGTTGTATTACTCATATCAAGCATAAACACTTCAAACAGTGTTGAATGAGTTCTTCAAAAATACATATACTACACGTACACAAAAAGGATCAAGAACTCCATGTCAGAGTCAAGAATCCCACGATAAAAAACGAGAGTGTTACATCTAAGTCAAGATAAATGCATGCAAATAAGCCACCAGAATAAAGTTCACTTTGAACAAACACGCGATTTATATTCGGTCCAACAACGATCATTCAAGCTAAATATCTAAGCCTTTCTTAATGGCTAATTGTATTATGACTCGGATCGATTATCCCGTAAATCTCAAATATTATTTCGGACATGTGTCCCTCTCTACTTAGAAGTATGTTCATATACTCCAATTTAGATTCAAAATCCAATCAGATTAAATGTCTCTTCAGGACAAATCTACTATGATATATATTTATTTGGGATCAATACTCCCTCAAACTCAATGTCTTACCGGGGTCAATACTCCCATAAATTTTAATGGGGTCAATACTCTTCTAAATCCTACCGGGATTAATATTCCCTCAGACTAAAAGTCTACTCGGATCAATCGATCCTATTTTTTTCCTGAATGAAAAGGAGACGTCCTCTTCATAGCGTTTAAAGTATATAAAAGAGCCATCTTTCATATAAAAGTTAGACACCCAAAGGTGCAACATTAAGACATCGCACATGTAATGATGCATCCAAATATATATTTTAAGTCTAAAAGACTAAGTATGAGCACTCAAATAATTTTTTAAAGTGCCAAGAAAAATTAGTACTCGGATAAATTCTCTAAAATACCAAATGATGATATTAGACCCGAAACACACGAGGAACACTGTATTAATCTTGGTCTAGGTTACAACCCTTTTGGTAAAAAAAGGGGAGTTAAGCAGTCATCATCTAAATATATACCTCCGAGTCCCGTATGTTTTTCCTTTTCAGGAAATGGACCACGTGGAAGGAATAATCAAATGCTCGAGATTTCATACTTCAAAGCTCTAACACTTGGGGACTATATATATGGAAGGCAAAGAAAACTAGAAAAATCAAAATTTAAGTCAAGCCTAAGGTCTACCCAACAAATCGAAAGTTAAGAGCAAAGTCACAAGCCAAAAACACAAGCCTGACTCGAAAACCTTTGAAAAAATATTCGTAAATATAAACGAATGTTTCAAAAAAGGTTAAAGGCAGAATATTAGTTACGGGTAAAAATGCACATTTTTGTACTTACTCAAAAACTGTTGTAACTGAAAACAGTTACGGATGAAAAAGCATTACCCTTGTATTCATTTGAAAACTGTTATCAATAAAAATAGTCATGGGTAAAAATTCATACCCTTATATTTAAAACTGTTGTAAATAAAAATAGTTATCTCCTTGGACTAAATAAAAAAAACTGTTGCAAAAGAAAAACAGTTATGAGTGCAAGCTTATATTGAATCTGTTAAAAGAAAAAACAGTTGCAAAATGAGTTATAGACGATACACAAACACATGTGAAATGTTATGAAAGTTAAATGTAAAAACTCTCTTCAAAACATTGTTAAAGAAAAACATGTGAAAATTCCTATCTCTCTTTTGTATATTTACACCATTATGAAGTTGAGACGTCTTCTTCATTAAATGTCATTCATAAAAGGGTCCTCTTTTATAATTCGTGCTTATTCAAAAAAGTCACGGAGCATTGAAGCATTTTTATTGCAAAGTTAAAGGGTGAAACAAAAACTCAAACATTAAAATAGGCAGAAAATAAAGCCGAAATATATATATCAAACTTTGCAAACATAAAGCAAAGATTTGTCTTCAAACCCCGAAACAAGACAGGGGTAAACCAACCGATTACTGACGAAAGGAATATAAGCGACGAAGTTATAATCTGAATATCTAAGTTTTGCACTTTTTTTTTCCTTCGTCCGGTTTTTGTCCCTATTGGATTTTTCTGGCAAGGTTTTTAATGAGGCAGAGGCAAGGATGAAAAGGATAAAATCTTCCACTTCCCGGTCACATCATAATTAGTAACCAAAAAGTGGGGGAACTATTTGTATTAGTAAAAATTAGACTCGCCATGAGTCTATTAAATAGCGACACGTGTCAATAAAGTTTGAAGAAAAGTGAAGAATGACATGTAAAGATGAAATGTGAAACACCCCCGGGACCGAACATACTCATACCGTGCTTGTTAGTCCCGGAACTGATCATCATGAAATAGCCCAGATCAGGCGCGGGAGAATATCTCATAATTACAAATGAGGAAGGAATAAATTAATCCCAGATTATATGGGATTTACCATCATTACACCATCAGTTACAAATCAATTATTAATAAATGCAATAAATGATTGTAACGGTCAGAACAAGGCAATCAATTACGAGATTGACTCAACGGGCACGAGATTGACTCATTAATTATGGAATTAACTCATCAGTTATGGAATTAACTCATCAGTTACGGAATTTCAGCATTTATACAGCTGTTACAAGTCTTCCAAAAGTAATGGATGGATTGAGTAAATGCTCATAATGGACCCAAAATTCAAGGAGACTAGTTACTTAGATTTATCCCTATAAATAGACATATTTTTACCACCATCAGGGGAATCTAATTATCTTCTCTACAATTGTATACATTGTAATTGATAGTATCTTGCTCGCAAGTTAGCCATAATTCGGCTCTTCAAGCTATGTTCGGTTCATTATCCTATTAAGGATTATTCAATAAGAATTCTTTCTTCTCTGCTTTATTTTATTATATTATCTGTCGTTGAATTTATTTTTCACTTCTCTATCACTTTGTATTAACAAAATTTTATATCTTTCGGATTGAATCGGTTGTTTGTGGCCCGTTATATAAAATTATTGCTATGACTTTGAAAACCATTTTTGGGGTTAAACAGTTATAAGAAGGAAGAAATTCCTAATAGGTAACGTTTGTCTTTTTAATAAGTCATACGGGGCACTCATTCAATTATATAAGGACAATATATAGGTGCTGAATACCTAATAATCAAAACAAAGGTATGAAAACTGACGAAATTAAATTAGTAATACATCAAAAATTGACCTTAATTTCTATTGGTCCCATGAGCACTAGAGGACAAATAATTGATAGAAAATGCTTTTGGCAGGTAGCAGTGTGTTATTAAATTTAGAATAGACAAGTATTATGGCATGATGTATTAGGACAAGGTGGTGAAATTTGATCCCTCGACTTGGGACAAATATTGACCCTTATAACATCTCCATTTGGATTTGTTGTTTGCTCTTGAAAATTGTTGTCTACAGTACTCCACACGTGGATGTGGTAACGTAGAAAATGACCTTTCACGAACAGATGTCAAAAATTAAAATAAAAAAAAATTGTTAGAAGAGAGATTTTATTTTTGTGTTGATTTTTCATATGTGGGAGGCCTATATTTCTTCTGTTCCCAAATATTAATTGTTTTAGCAAACCAATTTGTCTCAACATATTTTAAATTTTATAAAAAGGAAAAAAGTCCTAATTGTTACATTTTTTTTAGATTTACCCTTACTGTTCTAGTCAGTGAAATGTTTATTAAGTTAAATGTATAAAGTGAAATAAAATACTACAATCCACTCCCTCCTAGCTCTTACTGTTGCCCTACTTATTTTCCACTTTCTCCTAGCTCTTCTTATCCATATGTATAGGCTAATAATACTCGTTTTCTTTTTCGTTTTTGTTCTTTCCCAGTGGATGTGGTCTGCATTATTTTATTTGTTCTTGAATATGTATTCAAAAGAATGATTAAGTAGATGGAAAAAAATAGAAAGATTTCGTCCTCAAATTGCATTCACTTTTAGATAGCATCACGTAATTCTATATGCACTTTCTCATGGACTTTTCTATAAAATTTAACAAGAGACGTATCTATTGGAGCTTGAATTCATACTAATTTGAAGAAACTTTAAAGTTTTTGACAGTAATTAAAAATTCTTTTGCGAGAGAAATTTATTTCCAGATGGTTGTAGTATTTGTTTCAACTTTCAAGATTCAATTTTTCTTTCTCTTCCCCTTCAACATCAGTTGCCTTATATTTTAGATAATGAAATAGTACTACCTAGTCATATAAGCTCCCCCCTAAGTTTCAAACTTTCAATAACATTATAGTAAATATATTAGTACGTACTTAATTTATCAAATTTTTAATTTTCTTCTTCTATTAATTACTACTTACATATGAGTAATTTTCAATTGAACTCAAGAGCATGAGAATGGTGTAGGAGGAGGAATGGACGTGGTCCTAATCCAATGATTGTGCCAAAGTGGCATTGAGGTGTCAAAATCAAATGTATGACTGTAAAATCAACTAGCTGCCTTATGCCTAGTGACTTCCCAGCTTGGATTTCACATGTAAATTATTCATACCAAACCATATTTCCTACTAATTGTGTGCCATTCTCCCTATCTCAACTCAAAAGATCTTCCCTTTCTTTACTTCTTATAACCATAAATATACATCGTCTTATTATCCATATTCAGTGTTCCAGCGGTTAAAATTTGATATATAAACTAAATTCTCCGTCCAATTTTTGTTGCTACTGTATAATTTTCAGTGGACTCATGTGGAGTCAAAGTAAACAAACTTAAAAAAAGGAAGAGAAGAAAGGAAAAAGGTGGAAAACACAAGAAGGTGGCCTACTGGGGAAAAAAAGGAGGATGAGTGTCTTAGTTGAAGTCACATGGTAGCATGTGGGATTGTAGTGTTTGGATATGTTGCTGAATTAATGGAAAAGCCAAAGATATTATGTTTGTTAGGCTGAGAGGCCTACACGAACCAAAAGAAGAAAAAAAAACAAATCACTTTGTCTAAATATGTTGTTCATGGCCACTCGATTTATCCAAAATAATTTGTTTGCATCTAATATTTATATTAAATCAATTAACGTACGATACACATTACGTATATAAATTCTTTAAGTAATTAAGATTAAATCATATATATCTTTACTTTAATATGTAATTCTTAAAGTTAAATTATTCGGTTTAGTGTAAATTCTGAATAGAGTAAGTATTTTCTTGACGCTAACCTCGTCTTATTAAACTTTAGGTACTACTTTTGTGTTGCTCACACAATTGACCCATTTTTTGTCATGATTGTAGTTAATATCCTTATCGGTCTTTATGACCCTTTGTCATCTTACATTATTATTTATCCTAGATGTACAGAATAAATGAATGTGCAATTATCTCCGATATTGATTGATCGCAAGGAAGAAATTGTTTCTGAGATTTAACAGATAAATAGTTGATTTATTGAAGCAATATTTCAAGATTAATTACATCAAGAAAGAAGCTCAAGAACAAACCGAGCAAAAGGAAGGACTTTGAGGATAATGCTGTTTAATAACACACTAAATAACATGGTTCTTAATTGGTTAATCTGTGCATTTTCAACTGAAAACTAGTTAAGAATCTTGATGGATAATGATAATGACAATTAATAGACAAAATGCTTAAACCACAAAAATTGTTGTAATTTCAAGTCAAGAACCTAATCCGGACGGATAATGATAATGACAATTAACTTCTTGTCTATCATTCATTACAAGAAGAGTTACAAATAGATTTATGATCGTTGAGGTTTAATCACTAGAAAAACTTTTTTTTTTAAAAGGTAAACCAGTTTAGATGAAAATTATAACCATATCTATTTAAAAGGAGAAATAGTCCTTCAAAATTTATTGATTGTTCCACTTGGGGGTGTACAAAGGAAACCGACAAACCGCACCAACCCGATAATCCGAGTCAAATCGAGAAATAAAACTCGACTATAGGTTGGTTTGATTTGGTTTGGTATTGGAAAAAAAAAACCGACCATAATTGGTTTGGTTTGGTTTTAACTAAAGAAAGTCAAACCGAAATCAAACCAACCCGACATTACATATATAGAAATTTTAGATATATTTAATATATAAATATACTTATTGTGATGTAATTTATTAATATTTCTTAAAAGATTTCATAATTTTATTTTTTGAGGTATTATTTCAAGGTTGGACTTAGAATTTTTGAATGTTCCAATAAGTTTGATAGTCATTAACATTAGTAAATTAAATAGTGCTAACAAAAGCCCAAACCAAAATCAAATCAATATTAATGCTAACAAAAGACATTTAATTCAATACTACAAACGAGAATGTATTGAATATCTTTTTTTTTGTTTTGCAATAATTTAGATAAAATGCATAACCTATTTTTATTTTTTCTTTGCGTTTAGCCATGTATTTAATACTTCCGTATTAGTCTACTTATTTTAGCATGACTTAGTACTCTTAGATTATGTTTATTTTTATTATGGCTTTTTAATTAGCAATATTTATATTACATAATTTTATTGTTGAATATTTTAGGATAATGCCATGACATATCTCATATTTTGTATTATTTTCTTGAAAAATACTTTATATAGTTGTATTTTACTGGGACTAAAGAAATATTTTGAGCATAATTTATATGTTTTGTTCTACGAAGATTTTATCGGGAAAAAACCCGAATAACCGAGAAAAACCGAGAGTGAAACCCGAGTTTTATTGGTTTGATTTGGTCTTTAGATTTAAAAATCCGACACAAATGGTTTGATTTGGTAATTGTAAAATCCGAACCAACACCACGTACACCTCTACACTTCCACTTCATCACTTTTTTCAAAAAAATAGAAGGTCGGACTTGTAGTGGTTTAGTTGATGACTTAATATGCACAAAATTGACAGTATGAAGGTTAATGGCGGCACACGTGTTAGTCCTTTTTTGACTGTAGAGAAGGCAATTTACTTTGAGAGCATGATAACTTAAGACCACAGAAGACAATTATCCCACGCTAACAGCTCTTTCAATCACTTTGTATTGAGAGGCATCCTCTCTAATCTGTATCATCTAAGCAAAGGTGTATTCCTTGTATCACAATAACACACATATATATCATTACTTAATTAGTGGTAACTTCTAATATTCTGTTTTAGATTTTTCAATTATGTTTGTGATAACTGCGTTAAGCTGGGAGGATTTTGTTTAGAAAAATTTGCATATAGCTTCCCTTAATTGCGCAGTATGTAATTATTATTGATTTATTTTTATGTAAAAAAGAATTTTGTTATTAACGGGTAAGTGTGAGAAAATTTATTCTAATTCATGCCATCTATACGCATAAAGTGAGTATTATAGATAAAGATAATGGACATAAATATGGAGAAGACAATAGTTTATGTACATGCTATAAGTAGGTAGAGGGTGGAAAATTTTCAATGACTAACAATGATAGTGTTTTTTAACACCATACTATACCTGGTGGGATATTTATCAAATTATTCCACATTCTTAATGCGTTATGTCCTTGTAGTGTCATAAAAGTATAATATCTTCCTGGATTCTCATAATTTTTCAATCATTATAAGAAATTAAACAAGATTGGTTTGGGTAAGAGAAGAAGTTATGATGGGATATATATCTCTCATCTCCTAACTCCTTGTTGTAGAGTCCTTAATGTGTCATGTCCTTAAATAGGAAAATTTAGGGCAATCTTCTAGAAATTGAACCCCTAACTCTGCCCTATATAACACGCATAAGGGGCGGAGTTATTTCATTTAGGAATAGTGTTGAGCCCCTTGAGGTTTGAGAAGGTGGTTGACACACTTCTTTGTAGTGTTAAGATTTCATCTTTCTTTATAAAAATTATGCTTGTTGCTTTTTAGACACGAGTAAGTGTTGATGTTCAAAATTAAAGGGATCGATTACCATTTATTATTATGCACCAATAATCAGAGATGGCTGCAATGTATCGATACGTGGTTCAACTAAACTCAGTACTTTTGACGCGGAACATATATTTATATATAAAAATTCACTAATATTGTAATATATTGCAATATGAATCCATAACTTTAAAAATACAATGAATTCAATGTTAAAACCTTAAATGTTGAACCCATAAAACTTAAATTCTAGATCCGCATCTGCCAATAATGTCTCTTGACTTTTATCATAAAGGATGGCAGATATCACTTTTAGAAACCTCAAAGGCATAAGTGTAACAATTCAAACTTCAAAGGGGTTCAAGTGAAAATTAGCATGGTAATAGTTAGGGGTGTCATAGTTCGGTTTGGATCGGTTTTTCTCTAAAAAGAAACCAAATCAAGTAATTCGGTTTTTCAAATATTAGAACCAAACCAATTAAGTCAGTTTTTTCTCATTCGATTTATGTCGGTTTTTTCGGTTATTTGTCGGTTTTTTCTTAAATATAAGACATACACTACCAAACACATATTTCGGCGACCACATTTTCAATGTAATACTATCAAATCAATTGCCCTTTGAGAAATCTATTATTTACCAAGATATATTGATGATAATTGAATCAAATAGTGATGAATAATTTAAGAACTCAATTAAAAATATATTATTTTTAACATGAATAGATTCTTACACTTAACAAAAGAAACCTACCAATCGAACTAGAATGTAAAGGTAAAGAACTGTACTAAAAGTGCAAACGATTAATATTTACTATAAAAATTTTGAAACTTTGTATAAAAGTATACATATATATAGGTGTAATAATGAATTTAAAATATCTACTCTTATATTCAGTTTGGTTCGATTTTTTTTTTTATTAAAATTAAAACCAAACCAAACCAAATTTGATCGATTTTTACATTTCAAAACTAAAACTAAACCAAATCAAAAGGTATCGATTTTTTTGATCGGTTTGGTTCAGATTTTTATGAACACACCCCTAGTGATAGTAGTTAACATAGAAAGCATTCACATTACCGAAAATAAAGGTAGGGGGAATTGGGAAATAGGGATTAGCAATAGTAGGTGTTTCAACGCTTTACTTATATATATCACATGGGTGCTGAGATAGTGGGTGGGACGACTAGGGGGGCAAAAGATAGTTAAAAGGAGATTGAAAATGGAGCACATGAAAATGTGGCTCTCTCTCTCTCGCTTTTGTAGACTCTTGTTTTGGCCTATTCTCCTTCTCCCCCACTTGCCAGCTTTTCCTCATGTGCATTTGTGGGGTTTTGTTAGCCTTAGCCCACCCCTATCCCCTGTCCTTTTATTATGAGTCAAATTTTGTAACTGAAATTTGACATTTCAATATAGTTCGATCAAATTAGACGAATGATCAGTTTATACAGTAACAACAAAGATCCGCTCAATTCCAAACTACTTAAAATCAGCAATATCGATTCTTGCTATTCGTATATCAATTTCATTTCAATATTCACTAATTAAGTTCTGTGTACACGATAATTAACAAATATTGTTACCTAATTATATCGATTAAATCGTACTATGGTTAGTGAAAGAGAAAGGACGGCACTAGCTAGGCCTTCATCCATTTCCAGGAGTAAAAAAAAGGTAATTTCCCGTCCAATATAATTGCCTTATAATTATATGGCGAGTTTACCCAATACCTTATCTTTTCTATTTACTCACCTTGAACTTCTTGAAACATTTAAATTATTAGTTAATGAATTTATTAACAAATAAATTGAAAGGGAATCAAACAATTGTTTGTTCGATTACAAAAGATATTAGCTGGCATGTCTACTTAATCAGCCAATAATTAATGAATAAATTAATTAACAAATAAATATATAATTTTAATCCATAAGCAAGACATCAAGAGAAACAAAAAGTAAATACTACTCCAATAAAAAATTCAAAGAAAAATAAAAATAAAAAAGGTAAACAAAGTGGAGGAGAGGTAGAAGTTTTGAGAGCAAAAGAAAGGATAAAGAGGGGAGGGGGGACATGTATACAACAAAATACACCAATATAAAAACTCAATTATTAACAAAAAGAAGTTCAGAAAAAAATTAAAAAGAATTTAAAAAAAAAAAGACACCTCAGCATCGTAACGAGCCACTTAGCCGAGCCGATCGGGGTGAGATGCAACTGATCCGGCTCCACCGGCGGTGAGGAGGCCGGTCAGAACAGTCATGGCTCGGATTTGCATCTCTAAAGCTGCTATGTAATCCGTAGTTTCTTCTAAAAGGTTCGGAAACGGGAGTTTCTGACAGCCGGGAACTAAACGGCCGAGAACACGAACTTTCCGCTGCAAAGCCGGTAATCGCTTCTTCGCCGCCGCCGGTTTCTTCGACTTTATATTGCTGCTGTTCACCTTAGCTTTCTTATGCTTCTTATTAATTTGGCTAAGCCTGAGGCTGAGCCGACCAGTGAGAATCGCTCTACTCCAACGACTTCTTCCTTTGGCCGTGACGGCGAGGACTCTGTCGGCGGTGTCCCTGACGGCGCGTCCGGCGATAACTGGTGACGGACAATCATCACTCCGGCGGACTTGACGGAGAGCCTGGAGAAGTTTAGAAGAGTAGATCTGCTGCTCGTTTTGAGTTCTCCACCTCGATTGATCAAGGCTAGCGGTTGGCTCACTTTTGCCGTCATCTCCAATTTTTCTTCTCTTTTTGCGCTTGGATTCTCGGGAAGGGTTGAAGTTAGCATCGGGATTCGAGACGGTAGAGGATGACGCCATCAGAAGGGACAATTCTGTGATACAAATTCGGAATGATTCTCACGAATTGTACTTCTGTTAATAGATGCAAGCTGCAGAAAAAGAAAAAAAGAGGCGATGAGACTCTGAAACAGGTTATAAAAGCTTTTTCAGAAACTGATTCTCTGTGTGTAAACATGCTAAATCAGGTGAATCAAAAACAACGCTTTTGTGTCCGTACATAAACACCTATACACATAAGGTAGTAGTAACATGATACTCGTTTGACAGAATGAATTCAAAAGTGACTCAACTATATCAAATTCGATTCTCAGGAATCTCCGTGTAAACAAAAAAAAATTGAAAATCAGAGCAACAAAACGAGAAAAAGAGAGCACTAGTTGAGTTGAAAAACAATACCTGAGTAGTGAGTGCGGCGGCTGCGACGGCGGTAGGTGGCGGATGGGATGAATAATACGTAGAGAGAGAAAGAGGGAGAGAGAGAGAGAGAAATGGGGGAGGAGAGTTGAAGGAAATGGGGAGGGGGAAGGGGTGAGTTTTGTATAGGAAAAGAAGAAGGGGACAAGCCACGCGTCCTTTGTTTATTGCTTTCCCTTTTCCCATTTCTCTCTCTTTCATTTTCGTGCACCGAGGTTCTCTCTTCCCGCCCTTATTCTTTACTTTTCTTTTTTCCTTTTTCTTAATGACACTATTTTCATTTTCTGTATCTTTTGTTTCCCCTTATTGTAAATTTGTAATGTTAAATTTCATAAGAATTTCAAATTACGGATGCATAGGTTTCAGGTGGAAACTTAGATAGCTATTCTACCTCCCCTCAAAAGGCCGAGATGTAGTCAGGATTTCAATTTTAAGAGTTTTGAAGTTTAAAACGATAACTTCGAATGTTAAAGACTAAATTTTAAATTTAATATTTATACATATTTAATTAATTTCAAATACCAAATATATTATTTGAACAAGAGTTACTAGGTTCTACGAACCTGTAGCTAGGCTTGTGCCTAAACCTTTGAGTCAAAGACTTGCCTTTTCTATGTTGGTTATGGACTTTGACCTCTGCCTTCATCTTTAAAAAGAAGAAAAGAAATGTTTCATTCTTCTTTTGTTGAGGATTATACATGACTATGTTTCTTGAAAATAAAATTTTGTAACCATATAATATAGGGAAATTTTCTTAGATACTGGAAAAACAAAAGAAGAAATATTAGATAGGAAATACATATAATTAGTACTTCTACTTTTTGAATTAGAGAAGAATATTATTGTCATTTACTTCGCTGTCCATTTGTTGAACTGTTTCTTATTCTCCATATTAATTTACTGTGTCAGCACATGCATATATCGTATATGTGGCTATAATATCCATCTGTCTCTGTGTCGTGAATAAGTGAATTGACTGAAACATGCATCATACTCCATTAATAAGCAAATTATATGAATGAATTAAAGTTAATAGTAGTTGTCGCTTGGGACCCATAATTGATAATTTTGTTTATGTTACCCTTCCACAATATTAAATGGTGGTTAACCATGTTTCTTATCCGTTTCTTTTTCTCCGATATTAAATAAGTAACGTCGCTCCTACTTCAGCTAGCAGGACGAGTGATTTATCAATTACTGCACCTTCTTTTTGTCAAAGTAAATTTACTTAATTTTTCCCATTTAGGAAACATCTATATCTATATAATAATATAAAAAGATTACACTTGAATTTTGCAATTTTTGTACAAATTTCAGTTACAATTCCATAATCCATTTTATTTTATTTTCCTATTCAAATTCCACACAAAAATTTTCAGTTATAAAATAAGTTATCATCCTACCGAAACTTCTTTTTACCCTTGACCCATCTTTCTTTTTTGCCCATTTCTCTCTTAAATCCTTTACTAACCAAGTCTTTCTTCCAAATTTTTTCTTCGACCATGGTGACCAGGCATATGTTATTGATATGTCATTTTCATCTCTCTTTGTTATCCATTTTAGTTTATAATTCCGCTTTCTTATGTCAGAATGGTGTGAACAATAACCTGGATCGCTAAAAAGAAAAAGTTCTTGAAAGTTCTTCAACAATTCATTTTTCCTTTGAGGTTAATAATTTTCTTTATGAAGTTGAAATTTATATTACTGATTTTAATACTTTAATTTACTAATTTTGAAATTTTTATTATCATTTATAGTTATCTTACTTTTGGGATATATATGAAATATTGTGATGGAGAAATACTTTATTAGAATTTGATTGTTTGTTCATACAAAATATTTCATTGGTATTTTAATTTATTCACGGTATTTGTGCCCGTCTCAATGAATAATTTATCGTTATGTAGTTTTTTCATGATGTTTTGGTCAATTATTTTTGAGTTTATTTATATTCATCTTTTATTTCTATGTTCTAATGTTTCTTACCAGAATGCCAAGCGACTTCCTTGAAACCCCTTTACGGATAAGGTATGAAGATTTGTGCATTTTTCTTGCTCTATTTCTAAGATTAAACTTTTTTTAAAAAATAATTCTTTGTGCTATAAATTCTTTATCTATTTTATATCAACTAAATTTTAAAAATGAATTATCTTACCGCGCGAAATGCGGATCAATTAACTAGTGATCAAATAAGCTTGTACGTACAAATGCAACCTTTGATTTCATGTTGAATAATTCAATAATAAAGATGATTACAATTAAACATTTTTCTTGTCATTGAAAACTGTTTACTCGTAAAACAATACAATTGGATTTGTAACGTGGTTTATAGACAAGCGAATCGATTTGATTTAAAAATAATAAAGAAAATGGACTAAAATTAAGATGGAACGACTGAAATTAAAGAAAACAATAAGCTTGGCTCCAAACTCAACGTTTTCGAGAGGAGAAGCGAAAAAAATGACAAAGCGAAAAGAAAGTTGTTAAATTGAGAGCAAAATAGTAAAGTAAATCTTTTGCGTGCAGTATGTTTTCATGTCCCTCCAATGGATGTTAACCTCACTATTTGCAGCTCTACCTAGAGAAACACGATTCTGAGATCAAGCTCCTCTTAAATGAGAATAAAGGTATTACTAATTAATATATAACGGCAAGCTTTGAATGCAAATATTATTTGTAACGGCTGCTCATTTAATGCTAACAAATATTCTCTCATTGAATGCTATCCGATGACAAACTTTTGAACTTCTATCGCCGAATTTGTTCCCCTCGGAATCCATCCGGTACTGGTCACACGCGATGCATCCAGTATTAGTTGTTTCCCAAATCGTCCTTTGTCTAACTCTGATTCCATGTGTCATTTTACCATGCATTCGACCACGTGCTATCAACCAATGTTACCCCATACAAAAACTATTTCATTATTTCTCTTTAATTTAACTAAAATACTTTTTCTAATCAAACTACTAACGAAAAGTCAATTTATTCTTAGAACTACTCTCTTCTATAGTTCTAGAAGAAATCAACGTAATGACTTATCAATTACACAATGCTTTACAAAATGGAAGTAAAGCTAATTAATTAGTCTATCGACACTATCCACCTTGCACTTGTACTTGATTTATAAAGAATAAATATATAACTAGAAATGGATATCCCTAGGGAGTAGGCATGTTAGTTGAATCAAGTTATCTTGCTCACAAAGGTAGAGTAAGCCTGAAAAAAAAAGACTGATTAGGTCAACATAATCCTTCATTTGGTGTAATGTAATTATTATTTAAGAGACTTAAAGAGTTGTTTTGGTGACATAACACATAAATGTTCACAATCAATGTCATTATCCTATAAGGAAATTGATGTTTACGCATTTTATCACTTATCCTATTCGTTTAGATTGTGACCAATAAGAACCTATCAAACTTGACTTTTACCTTTCACCAAACCAAACAATGCCAAAAGATAGCCATGACTACGAAAAAGAAGAAAGAAAAATCACTACAAGATGAGGACTCCATAATATGTCAGACAAAAAAAAGAAAATTCATTGAATCTATTCTTGTTTGTTGATTGAAATGGGAAGGAAAAGTTGTGGGGGAGATATCGGTAAGGATTTGAGACACGACGTTATTATTACACCACAAAAAGTATAATATGTCTTAAATTGATCAAATCTAGATCGTGAGTATCACTTGCAATTTAATTTAAGATATTTGATATCACTTCAATTAAGTTATAAATGGTTTTAAGTACTAATAGTGAGATTCGTAATATGTGACCATGAAAAATAAAAATTGAAAAAAAGACTTCTATTGATAGTCAATGTAATGCAACTAGAGGCGGAGTCAGGATTTGAAGTTACTGGTTCGAGATTCTAGACTTTTCATTTTATTGTAAGGTAAGAATTTATACTTATTTAAATAATTTTTTAAGGCTAATATAAAATTTGCATTAAAGTTATTAGATTCGACCGAATTCGTTATCGAAGCTCTAACTTCGCCCGTGACTGCAACTTGCATCTTCTCTTTTTTGTTTTGGGTACATTATTATGAACAAATTCGCATAGGCAATTTTTTTTACTTCCAATCTATAGATTCGAGTCATGTTAGAAATAAGTTGCGAATATTTTCTATCCTTGAAGAAAGGAAAATGGGGAAAAAAGGGGGCAATGTGCTATAATCATATAAACAAATAAAAGCATTCATTTTGTTTAATTGTCATGTGCAAATGATGTGGAAAAGGTCTATTGAAGAAAGAGGAGGGTGGTGGCAGCCATTGATTGGTTGTCATATGGGGTCAACTGGAATTTGCTTTTAATTATTCTCAGCAATGATTATATCAGTGGGTGATGCACAAATACGAAATGATAAAAGGGAGGTGAGGGAAAAAGAGCATGTGGTTGTTTTCATGGCAATTCCTATCAAATTCTTGGCTTTTCCTTTTCTTTTTTTTTTTTGCCTTCTTTTTATTTGTTTTTCAATGAATTTGATGCCTTTGGACTCATCCATAATCCTGTTGTTGAATGTGGAGAAGTTTCATCCACATAAATGTTCTTTCTATAGTTTCCTATTTTTCTTTCTGTTCTTAAAAAAATAAAGATGATAAACAAATATTTGCATGTAGGCAACGGTGGAAAGGTATCTTGAAGTAATGATAAAGTTATCTTCGTGTGACTTAAGGTCATGATTTCGAGCCGTGAGAGCAACAATTAATATTTGTATTAGGGTATATTGTTTACAACACACCCCTTAATGTGCAGTCCTACCCCGAACCCTGCATGAATGTAGGATGCCTTGTGCACCGAGTTGCCCTTGCATGTAGGCTAAATAGTGAGGGAACCAAACGTAATAGAGAAAAAAGATCTTTTATGAACATGCTTTCACGGTGTAAAAAATTTACACAACTAAATTACTTAGAGATAAATATCGTAATAACTATAATTGATAACTTAATGAAAATTAAATTACTTGCTATTAAGGTTAAATTTACCGATAAAGTAAGAAAATAAATTGTTACACTATCGGAAATAACTTAAATGCCATAAACATACATATTCTACTTTATATCTAGATGTTGGAGTGGCATTCTCATTCTCATTCTCATTCTATTTATGACAATTACATTACGTATGAATAATAATAATTTTTGGACTCTCCACTAAGTAAGCAAATCTCATTCTCATTCCAAAATTCTTCTATATTCTTGAATGAGAATGATGTAATAGTGCAAATTGACCGTTAATAGTTACTAGTTAGTTGAAAAACTAGGTGCAGCACGCCGATTTACCTTTGCATTTACACTGAACAGTGATCGGTTTTTTTCCATTTTTGTATGCTATAAAAGTAGAGAAAGTAATCTCTTATTTTGCATTTTTCAGTAACCATTTTGTCATTACACTCCAATAACGTAAGCATAACAGTTCCCTTGATATTTCAATGAAATCCAAAAAAAAAAAAAGAAAAAAAAAAACTTATCATAATCTCTATAATTAAGATATACTTAGGAATTAAGAAATTAAATTTCGGTTTTCTTGAAATAGAAGTAGCATGCATGTATCTTACAACTCACAGCAATAGAATCCCTTAAATCCTTGTGTAGATATATGTATAAATAACCAAAAGAGATAAAAAAGGATAATGTAAAATACAAAAACTGGACAAAGCCAATTTATTAGGCACAGTGACATGCCAGAGTGTTTTGCCTCTTTTAGTGAGACATGCTTCAATGTCATTAAACTAATTAGAAATTTTCAATTGTAAGAGCAGTGATCAACAGCTATCACTCACATGCTTCTAGATTATCAATTATAAACTCCATATGTTGATTTACCACTTGCATTTTAATACTAATTATATGACAAGATAAAAGAAAATGATCTCTCTTTTAAAATTATATATATAGGAAAAGCTCAAACAGCTGGTTCGCAAACTTTAGTTACTGTTGGAAATCTACCAATTATGTAGTATATGTTTTTAATGTAATCATGGATAAGAAGGTGAGAACTACTGGTTAATTTTAAGTTTTGCCCATAATAAATTATTTCCTTTTTTCCCTTCATTATCAGAAGATAGGACTTTACTATATATGTTTTAGGCAAAAAATTTATTGTTTTTGCATCATGGTTTATAACTTTATATTTCTACTTTGATTTATACAAGAGAAGAAAAAGAGAATTTACACATTTTTTAAGGAAGATGGCAAACGAATTAGGGCAGTTTATAAATTATAATCTATATAGAATAAAATCAAATTAAAAATTTGTTTAAGATTAACAGAACAATAATATTTGTTACCGATTCAGTGCTCGAGTATACGCTTTTATTATAAGTCAAATGTGAGTTTGAAGTTTGAACTAATTAAAGTCAGAAAAACGAGGATCGTAATCTTAAAATTTCTTTAAAATTCAAAGATATCAAGCCAAAATTTGAGCATATTATTGATCCTCTTTTTAATTAATCATGTTCAGCGCCTTGTAAGCTGCTATATATTAGGCAGAAATTTCCTAACACTTTCACAAGAAAGCCTACACGAGATGGTATATATACTTTTCTTGCATTTGGTGAATGGCTAACCAACTCCCACATGCTATCTCTTAATTGTTGTTCTAATTAAATCATTCTTTCATGCTAATATTCTTACTTATCCATAACATTTGACCTTTTCGTGTTTTTGAAGATTATACCTATGCTACTAAATAATATAACGACTGATTAATTTCGTGTTTTTGAAGACTATACCTATGCTACTAAATAATACTAACAACTGATTAATAGTATTAATTAGCGTACTTTCTGCGCTCTTAAGAACATGGAGCTATCTCTGCAGCACTCTTTGACCATAACGGTAGATTTAAACAAAATTAGAGTATCGAGATAACATGGATAATTATTTAAGTATAGTTGTGATTAGAAAACTAGTTTTTAATAGTGTTTGAATTTGAGAGACAAACTCCTCCCCTTGCCCGTGGTGTCACGGGCACTTCATTTTCCCGTTTATCGGGTTATTAAGCTTGATACTAATAAATGTGGTATTATCATTTTTAGCTCGCGTCAGAAACTATTTATATTTGATAGCCGAAAAATATATAAAATTTGTATATAACATACAGAATATATATAAATACAAAAATCTATAAATTTTATATATTTTTTCGATTATCATTTCTACAGCAGTGTCATTTTTCCATAATAATAAACCCTAATTCGTAACTACCAATTCATGCTTATATTTTTAGAAAATTAGTTTCACACACTTTCAGATCAGACGGAAAGACTTTACCATTGTAAAGTATATGCAAAAATTTACCATCGTCCCTGCTTTGGAAGATAATTACACTCGTTAACCCCACCCCAACCCTCATATATCCAAGTACAAAATACAAATACAAATATAAATAATCATATAATAAAAACTAGAAAACCACCGAATATTTTAGGTTGATAGTCCTGCCTTAAAAAAAGGAATTTTACCTCCTATAGCAAAGGTTAACGCGTTATTTATTTTAAACAAATACAATTTAAAAAATTATATTCTATAGATACCTTTTGAAGTTTATAGCAAAATATTTAATTTTGGTTACTTCCTAGCCCTAAGCCACTAAATACACTAATCATTTACACTATTTTCTTTCTCTCTCTACTTTGATACATCTCATTCTCTTCCCCCGTCCCATTAAAAATTCTGATCTCCTCCTCCTTCCACTGGATTTGTGCAAAGCCCATCTCCTAGATTCTTCAACACAATGACCCAATTTAAAAATTTCAAGAAATTCAAATGCTTGAAGCTTTTTGAGCCATCACCAAGTGTACTTGGTTGCTTTTTTTTTTCACTGTTTGCTTATTCTTGTGTTTGCTTTTGTTGGATTACAGAAAAGTAAACAAAGGGCCTCGTTTGTACATCCTTGTTTGCTACGTGGATTGGGCTCAATGGATCGTCTGTTCCATATAACAAGACTGAAAATTTGGATTTTTTGGAAAAGGGAGCAGAAAGTTGTGATCTTTTTTATGGGAATTGGATTTGGGATGAAAGTTATCCACCGTATAAATCAAAGGATTATAAGTTCTTGGATGAAGGCTTTCGTTGTTCTGAGAATGGTAGACCTGATAATTTTTATACTAAATGGCATTGGCAACCTAAAGATTGCAAAGACAGCAGCCGCCGACATATAATCTGGTTGGTTTGTTCTTGAACAAAGACGATGGAGTTTGGGGCTGAACAACTTGATTTTCTGTTAATATATTTCAATGTATTTTCATGTATTTCATTGTATTCATTGTCTTTTTTTCATTGCTATTCAATGTGGCTCGTTGTATTTCATTGTATTCACTGTCTTTTTTTCTCATTGTATTTCAATGTATCACGCTGTATTTTATGTATTTCATTGTATTCACTGTCTCGCTATATGCCATGAATGTATTCACAAGTTTTTTTTAATTAATATAATTTATGTATTCAGGTGTATTATATAATTTCTCTGAAGATTGCTATGTTTTTGGGATATTTTCGGTTGAGAATCTTTTTTTATAACTGAAAATACAAAAATTGTGTGTTATAATTAAGTTTGTTGAGTTATATTATGAGTCTATTATGTTAATTGATTCACTTTCCGTTTTACAAACAGTATAATCCCTTATTTCACGCCGTGAATACAGTCGAATACAATAATCTGTCCAGCTGTACTCCCATGTTTCACTCCATGAATACAGTCGAATACACTCGAATATAACAACTGATTAGCTGGACTTCCCTGATTCACGCCTATTTTTGCTACTGTATTCATGAATACAATAGCTTAAATACATCAAATACATCTTATAACCACATAAAAGGTATTTATAATCCGTAATATAACAAATAATATCTATAAATAGCTAATTACTACTAAAAGATAATGCTTTATGAAAATTTCTCTTAAAAAAACCCTCCTAAATATGAAAAATAAATTGGGTGGTGCAAAGAATACAATTAGGGGTACAAACGAATGTTCACTTAATCATACTTATTGGTGTGCTTTGGAAGGAGATAAGAATGTTAGGCTTAAGAGTAGCATATGCATCAAATTAGCGCAATAAACGCGTTGCAAGCTGTCAATTAACAAATATAATATGAATATAAGCTATTCTTCTTTGCATTATTTTGATTAAGAGGGTTCCTAATTTTTTTCGTTCTTTCTAAAAGTACAATATTATATGATAAATCAAAGACTAACCAACGGTCTTTAGAACAATAAAAATATATCTAAAATCTGTTGAAGCCAAATAATTGATATTAGCATCTGCCAGCAAAATCATCATCCGACCAGTAAACGACAATTGCACACGAATGAGTCCCTTTCCTTTATCCTTTGCTTATCATGCAATTAATGATCATGTTGCTCGTTAACTCGTGACTCATGATTATGACATTATTAAATTAATCAATATTATCAACTCTTTTGAAATATATTCCAATATTATTTTGTAGGGTGAGATGGTACTATATCTTGAATTGAACGCAAAGCACAACAATTGAATCCCAAATTGTTGGCCGACTTGGCGCCTCTCTTTAGGCTATAGCGACATGAAAAAAAAAAATTATTTGCATCCGGTGTTTGAATCAAAACCAGTAAATAAATGACGTGTGACTTTTATACATCCATTTATCAATTAGTAATAGCTATAATACGTATTCACACTTTGTTTTGTAACTTTTAACGGTTAAAATGTTTAATTCAGTATAATTACAGAGTGCAAACACCGAACTAAACATTTTAATATAAATACATGTGTAACTATAAACAAGTTTGTGATCGATGAATCACTTCTCCGGTATCGGTAAGCTACTTGGGGATGTTTTTGGCTTCACATCAAAGGGAAGTGTGATCATGGCAGGGGCAGAATCAGGATTTACCTCTTGAAATGGTACTTCAAAGGTCAAAGACTGGTACAAGCAAACCTCATCTTCTTTGCAATAGTATACCTGAAATTGGTTTTACAAGTTTAAATTAGACAGTGCATCCTGTTCTTGTTTAATATTTAGCTCATATGTAACAGGTTTCAAAGTCGTAGGCAAATTTCACAGTAAAATGCTCGAAAAGTGATAATTCGCAGAGCAACATCACAGCGAGGCACATATACAACCACATTGTTTGATCCTATTGGCATGCATTGCTTCTGTATATAACTATTCTTTTCATGAGCTGTTACTAACAATTGCTAATAAAAAACATATATAGCAAGCCACTGTCAATGACATAGCACACGCTACAGAGGTCAAATTGTCATTGGCAAATTTGAAGCAACTGATGCTTCATTTTGCTTGAAACGTTGCCTGGTATCTGCGTGAGACATAATAATCAGCTACAAGCCTTCTATTCATAAAATTGCCGACAGATACACTAACCATGGCTTAGGGAAGCAAATGCAAGCCAGAGACTTGACTGAATTAAAGTCAAACTTCAAAGATACTATCTACAGATAACCGTACCTTGCAATAAACTCTGCCGGTGGATGTTGAAGCAGAAGATCTTCTGAAGTGCACTACTGCTGAACCTTCTTGGCTGAGATTTCCCTCCAAGGAATCAACAACAGCAGCAGCATCTGGATCAAAATCTATGCTAAATTTACTTTGTGCTTCCTGCATTTTGGTAGAAGGCAGCAAATTACATAAGGCAAATAAGCAAAGGTATCATAAACAATTTTTATTCATGAAAGAGAGAAAGAGAACCTTTGAGAAATGGTACCCTTCAGGTACCGAGATTCTTAAGTTTAATGTACCCTCGTTGGATGAACCACCATTAACAACAATAGTCTGTGAGTCAGCTCCAGAACGCCGTCTAAGGCGCTTCAAAGATCTGGATTTAAGTGGTGGCTGCACTCCTTTTAACTCCAGAGTAAGAACTTCAACTTCTGACTTGTTCAGGTCTAAGTATCTTATCACACTGTTATTCGTATCTGCTATGTATAATCTTCCTGAAAAAGATAACATAGAACAGAGTCAAACACAAGTTTCAGCTGTCACCTTTTCAAAAATGAATACAGAGATACATACAATTACTATTAGTTGAATAAAAGATATGATGAATTAGCTCCAGATTACTGATCAAAATTCAGTATGCATCACACAATGCAGTTCTAGAACTTTCTTTAGGTCTATCAAGGGTCAGATAAGAAAAATCATAAAACTGAACTAAAATCGAAAGTATGGTCTAACTCAAGACATGGATCTCAGATCTGGAATATCATTACCATCGCAGGATACAATTTCTTGGTTCAACTTGTCAACGAGACTAAAGTTCCTCAAACAATTGAATGCATTGTAGAAAGTATTACTGAATCTTAAGCAATTGATACTCAAGTGGTCAAAAGTGTTTATTCATCCCAGCCTTTCTCCCAGGTTTCTTCTCTTTGGCCTTTTCTGCTGTCAATACCCAGTCGCTCACTCACACACCAAAGAGGTATAGGAAACAGTTGCCTTGTTTACACCAATATTCTTTAGAACATAAGTGGAGTCACGCTCTGTCAGGAGATGTGATACGCCTTAGGTGCAAATTCTCATGCACCAAAATCCCAGTATGCACCTCCCTCCCTCCCACACATCCACACATTTGCATCTGATCTTTGGACAAATGTGGAAGAGAGGAGGAGGTCAGTTAAAATGTGTTCATGCAGGAATGAACACTTCAGACGTGTTCAAGAAGGACTGAGCAGTGCCACAATTTGATTTCTTTCATAGAAAGAACTCTTCCCACAGAAGGAAATACTTTAAACTTTATGCTTTAGCAAGAATTTCTGCTTGATCAATTATAAACTACTAGCATGCATAACTAGCACTCCTACGGTTTCTTGCTGGTGCAGCTTAAGATGGGTTTACAAAAATTGAACGTGATAGAGCTCCTGACTAAATTGAACTTGAAGGAAGAAGCAATTAGGTAATATCATCTGAACATATAGTAAATGACAAGGAAAGCAAGAATAGTGCTTTTCATAACGAAAATGCAACACTTGTCAAAGTGCTATATTAAATCATGAGGTCAACTTTTTGAGGATATTGTGGAAAAATAAACTTTTGAGGATAGACCACTAATTTCATTGAGATTAGTAACGTCTCTTATTCCTGCAAAGTTTCATGGCCCACTCTGAGAGTGAGCAATCAACCAAATAAATCGCAGCACATAGAAAAGAGAGTACCATTTTCTGCTTCAACGATTCCAGATGGCTCTGAGAACTGCAGGAAAAGAAAAATTTAAAAATAAAACAGAGAAGAGAATCACCAAAATTGCAAGTCAGAGATCCACTAACAGTAGAAACAAAGCAATTTTAGAATGACAGATTTAAGAATCAAAAAGAAATTCTCCCTCTAACAATGTAATGTGAAGCTTAATGGGACAAATCAGTAACTAGTATCCTATAGTATTTAACTTAAGAAAAAATGATATTCCCTTTTTTTAGAAGGTAAAATTTTGTTGATGTATGGTAGCAAGGAGTCTTCCAACATACAAGAAGTACACAAAGGTAGATAAGTAGGATTGTACAATTCAAGGAACCATTTATGCTTTTTGTGACCTCTTGGGGCAAGTATCAGGTCCAATAAGTGCAGATGATTGGTGCTCTTTGCAGAAATAGCAAAGTCAGTTTCTTGTTGCATGTAGTTGGGGTGTCTTTTATCTCTTCATTCAACACAACCTCAGCTGTTCAGCATTCACCACGCAGCCTCACCCCCTACCTCAACCACCAAATTGAATGCAGTAATGCACATACTTTCAAGGGAAGAGAGTTTGAGAGAACAATTAGCAGTACTGTAGTCTTAACATTTTTACAAAGAACCAACTTGTTTCTTTCATAAAGTTACATATAAAAGTAGATTCAAAAGAAATTTATTATGCAGGCAAAGAATCAAACAGAATGGCGCAAAAACTTCCATCATTTTAATACCAAGGATTTGACGTCCATTCTCCTGTAACTACAGTTAGGAGGATCCATCCAATAAATTAATAACTTGCTTGGGTCATCTAAGAGGTAAGGCCTCCTCCTATCGATCCTAACTTTCATTATTGAGTTAAAGGAGTCCCCTAGCCCTTCAAGTTGACGCGTTGATCCCTCTGTGTTGTCACTATCATCAATATCAATCTCATTAAAAGAAAACCTTTAGGCTTGTTATCCAGGAACTTGTTCAGAAATATCTACCACTACAAGTAGCTTTTATTGATTGGCTACAGTGCTCACATTCGAAGAACAAGCACGAAAACCTTCCTAAATATGAGACTCTAACATCGATCAAGTTCATGCTTATTGTTAGTTATGTATAGTCCCACATTGGAATGGGAGTAATATGTACTTTGTAGACTGGGAGAATGCACGGGAGAAAATATATTATTGATTAATATTGACAATGATACAATGAGCCATATATATATATAATACATGTTCTACTCCTAATACATATGGGATTAGGGTTATTTACTACTATTTAACTATCAAACTAACACTCCCCCTCAAGCTGGTGCATATAAATCATATGTACCGAGTTTGTTACATATATAACTAATACGAGGACCAATAAGGGACTTGGTGAAAATATCAGCAAGCTGATCATTCGACTTCACAAATTTTGTAGCAATATCTCCCGAGAGTATCTTTTCTCTAACAAAGTGACAGTCAATCTCGATGTGTTTAGTTCTTTCATGGAACACTGGATTTGACGCAATATGAAGAGCAGCTTGATTATCACACACAAGTCCCATCTAACTAATCTCACCAAATTTCCCATCTAACTAATCTCACCAAATTTCAACTCTTTGAGCAACTGTTTGATCCAAATTAGCTCACATGTGGCCATAGCCATTGCTCGATATTCTGCTTCTGCACTAGACCGAGCAACCACATTCTGTTTCTTGCTCTTCCATGACACCAAATTTCCTCCTACTAAAACAATATCCAGACGTAGAACGTCTATCAGAAGGTGATCCTGCCCAATCAGCATCTGAGTATCCAACGATCTGCTCATGACCTCGATCCTCAAATAATAAGCCTTTGCCTGGAGCTGATTTTATATACCGAATAATGCGGACAACTGCATCCCAATGACTATCACAGGGAGAATCCATAAACTGACTCACAACACTCACAGGAAAGGAAATGTCAGGCCTAGTCACTGTGAGGTAATTTAATTTACCAACCAACCGCCTATATCTTGCAGGATCGCTAAGAGGCTCCCCCTGTCCTGGCAGAAGTTTAGAATTCGGATCCATCGGAGTGTCAACAGGTCTACAACCTGTCATTCTTGTCTCCTCAAGAATATCTAAGGCATACTTCCGTTGTGAGATCACAATACCTGAGCTAGACTGAGCGACCTCAATACCCAGAAAATACTTTAATCTGCCCAGATCCTTAGTCTGAAAGTGCTGAAAGAGATGTTGCTTCAACTTACTAATACCATCCTGATCATTGCCGGTAATAACAATATCGTCAACATAAACGACCAGATAAATGCAGAGATTCGAAGCAGAATGTCGATAAAATACAGAGTGATCAGTTTCACTACGAGTCATGTCAAACTCCTGAATAACTGTGCTGAACTTACCAAACCAGGCTCGAGGAGACTGTTTTAGACCATAGAGGGACCGGCGCAACCGACATACAAGGCCACTAGACTCCCCCTGAGCAACAAAACCAGGTGGTTGCTCCATATAAACCTCATCCTCAAGGTCACCATGAAGAAAAGCATTCTTAATGTCTAATTGATAGAGAGGCCAATGGCGAACAACAGCTATGGATAGAAAAAGGCGGATTAATGCAATTTTCGCCACGGGAGAGAAAGTATCACTATAATCGAGTCCAAATATCTGAGTATATCCTTTGGCAACAAGATGAGCCTTAAGTCGATCAACCTGGCCATCTGGACCAACTTTGACTGCATACACCCAACGACAACCAACAGTCGATTTACCCAAAGGAAGAGGAACAAGCTCCCAAGTATCACTCGCATGTAAAGCAGACATCTCGTCAATCATAGTCTGTCGCCATCCGGGATGAGAGAGTGTTTCACCTGTAGACTTAGGGATGGAAACAGAGGACAAAGATGACACAAATGCACAATGGGATGATGAGAGACAATGGTAACTTAAACCGATATAATGAGGATTAGGATTAAGTGTGGACCGTATACCTTTTCGTAGTGCAATCGGTTGATTAAAAGGAGACAAGTCCACAGTATTAGCAGGGTTAGGTGCAGGACGTGAATCAGCTGGGCCTGATGTTGAGGGCAGACGACGATGATAAGTCAGGAGTGGTGGAGCTGTAGAAGGTTGAACTGGACTAGGTGGTGGAACTGGAGCTATAGTTGGTGGAACTGGACTAGGTGGTGGAACTGGACTCGGTGGTGGCACTGGAGCTATAGGTGGTGGAGCTGCAACTGGAACTGTAGGCGGTGGAGCTATGGAGGAAGATGAATGGGAGATAGGGACTGAACCTCCAAAAGAAGGAACAGGTAGCACCTCAGAAATATTTAAGTGACTAACTGGACCTGTGAAGTATGATTGGGTGTCAAAGAAGGTAACATCAACAGACATAAGAAATCGCTGAAGGTCAAGAGAATAACATCGATATCCCTTTTGCGTTCTCGAGTAACCCAGAAATATGCACTTAAGAGCACGAGGAGCTAACTTATCTTTTCCTGGAGTAAGGTCATGAACAAAGCACGTACTCCCAAAGATACTGGGTGGAAGAGAGAACAAAGGTAAGTGGGGAAACAGGACAGAGAATGGAACTTGATTTTGGATAGCTGAAGATGGCATACAATTAATAAGATAACAAGATGTAAGAACTGCATCCTCCAAAAACGCAGCGAAACATGAAATTGTATGAGTGGGGTACGAGCAATTTCAATAAGATGTCTATTCTTTCTTTCAGCTACCCCATTTTGTTGGGATGTGTACGGACAAGATGTTTGATGAATAATCCCATGGGAGTTCATAAACAGCTAAAATGGGGAAGACAAATACTCTAGGGCATTATCACTACGAAATGTGCGGATAGAAACCCCAAATTGATTTTGAATTTCAGCGCGGAAGGTCTGGAAAATAGAAAACAACCCAGATCAATTTTTCATCAAAAATATCCAAGTGCACCTGGAATAATCATCAATGAAACTGACAAAGTAGCGGAATCCTAAGGTAGAACTAACCCGACTAGGACCCCAAACATCTGAATGGACTAAAGTAAAAGGTGTCTCTGCTCAATTATCAAGACGCCGCGGGAAATGGGAGCGGGTATGCTTACCGAGCTGACACGACTCACACTCTAGAGTGGACAAGTGAGATAAGCCAGGTACCATTTTCTGAAGTTTTGACAAACTAGGATGTCCTAACCGTTTATGTGATAAATCTAGTGAATCTGTAACGGGACAAGTTAATGGAGGAAGATAAGATGCGAGTCTATGTGATTTTGCAAGGATAAGGTAATAAAGTCCATCTGATTCACGTCCGGTACCAATGATCCGCCCTGTACTGCGTTCCTGTATAAAAACAAGGTCATCAAGAAATAAAACAACAGATTTAAGTGATTTGGCTAAGCAACTAACGGCTATGAGATTAAAAGTACTACCAGGAACATAAATAACTGAGTCTAAAAGTAAGGAAGGAAGTAGATTTGCTTGACCTATTGCAGTTGCCATGGCTTGAGACCCATTGACCATTGTGACTGTTGGAAGAGTTTGAGAATATGAAATACTAGTGAAAAGAGATTTGTTACCAGAAATATGATCAGATGCACCTGAATCAATGACCCAAGGCTCAGAAGGTGAAGATTGGGAGACACAAGTCATGCTACTATTTGTTGGAACAGCGGAGGCTAATCCTAAAGATGTCTGTTTACGTGCTTTGTACTGAAGGAACTTAATATAATCTGGTAAAGAAACCATCTGGATTGGATTTAATGCATTCGATCCAACGAATTGTGAGTCTAAGGCTTCTAATGAGAATGACATTATAATGTTCACGCCGGAAAAGGTCAGAAAATTGTTTGAAAATCACTATTTCACTGTACTGTTCACCGGAAACACTGTAGCTCGCCAGAAAATAAAAAATCGTCGGAATCTGATGCAAACTTGATGGGTAGGCCCGGAATAATGTCCTGAGAAGGCTGTCCAAAAGGAGTTTCGTCAGAAACTGACCGGAAGGAGGTCCACGCGCCAGCACGTGGATAGATCTCGCCGGGAAAAAATCACTCCGGTCGGCGCGTGGATGGGTTTTTTCCGGTGGGATTTTGTGGGGTTTGGTCGCCCGGAGACGGAGAACACTATGGTAGTGTTAGTTTATGCACAACACCGGTAAAAAGTGGTTTTGATGCAAACAGCTACTCGAATCACCGGAAAATTGCACGGTGACGACTGATTTCTTCCCGGATGTCGTTGGAATGACGCACAACGATAATTATCTCACCAATGCTCTGATACCATGTGAGAATGCACGGGAGAAAATATATTATTGATTAATATTGACAATGATACAATGAGCCCTATATATATAATACATGTCCTACTCCTAATACATATGGGATTAGGGTTATTTACTACTATTTAACTATCAAACTAACATAGACTATAGCTATAAATAGGACATCTTGTATTATATCGAGTAACAAATATCAATAATAATATTTTTCTCCGTGCATTCTGACATAGTATCAGAGCATTAGTGAGCAACTTATCGTTGTGCATCATTTCAGCGAATTCCGGGAAGAAAGACCTCGTCGCCGTGCAATTTTTCCGGCGACTTAAGAGGCTATCCGCAACAAAATCAATTTCTGTTGGTGTTGTGCAAAACCCAACACCATCACAAGACTCCTTAGGCTCAGGCGACGAAACTCTAGTCAACCCCACCAGAAAATACCTTCCTACGCGCCATCACGTGCTAGAAAAAGAAAACAGATTTCGGCGAGATATGCTCCATGCGCGCCTTTCCGGACACTTTTTGAAAACATTTCCTTAGGACAACTTGCTCGCAAGAGAATTCCGAGTTTATCCATGCTGATTACGACAAAATCCGACAACTTTGCAATTTTCTGGCGAGTTACAGTGTTCTCCGGTATGAACAGTGTTTTCAGTGTAAAATAGTCTTCTGCTTTTCTACTGTAAATAGTATTTTCCCTGCTATTTCTTCAGTTCTCCCACGGGAGTTACTGATTTCCACTATTTAACAAGTTAACCCTACTACTACAAATTGCAGCGACATGGGAACCAATACTTTGAATAGTTGGATGGTTTCTTTGGTAGATTATATTGAGTTCCTTCAGTACAAAGCATGTAAGCAGACATCTTCTGAGATAGCTTCTGTTGTTCAAACAGGTAATAGCGTGACTTGTGTATCCCAATCTTCATCCTCTGAGTCTTGGGTCATTGATTCAGGTGCATCGGATCATATTTCTGGTAACAAATCTCTTTTCACTACTATTTCCTATTCTCAATCTCTTCCGAGAGTCACAATGGCCAATGAGTCTCAAACCATGGCAACTGCAATAGGTCAAGCAAGCTCACTTCCTTCCTTACCTTTAGATTTAGTTCTTTATGTTCCCAATAGTCATCTCATAGCTGTTAGTCACTTAGCCAAATCGCTTAAATGTGCTGTTTTATTTCTTAATGATCATGCCTTTATACAGGAACGCAGAACGGGGCGGATCATTAGTACCGAGCATGAATTAAATGGAATTTATTACCTTATCTTTGCTAAATCACATGGACTCACATCTTGTCTTCTTGCAACAACTTGTCCTGTTACTGATTCACCAGATTTATTACATAAACGGTTGGGACATCCCAGTTTGTCAAAACTTCAGAAAATGGTACCTGGTTTATCTCACTTGTCAGCTCTAGAGTGTGAGTCTTGTCAGCTCGGTAAGCATACTCGCTCCCATTTCCCTCGGTGTCTTGATAATCGAGTAGAGTCACCTTTCACTTTAGTCTATTCAGATGTTTGGGGTCCTAGTCGGGTCAGTTCCACCTTGGGATTCCGCTACTTTGTCAGTTTCATTAATGATTATTCGAGGTGCACTTGGATATTTTTGATAAAGTCGCTCTAAGCTGTTTTCTATTTTCCAGACCATTCACGCTGAAATTCAAAATCAATTTGGGATTTCTATTCGCACATTTCATAGTGATAATGCCCAAGAGTATTTGTCTTCCTCATTTCAGCAGTTTATGGAATCTCATGTGATTATTCATCAAACATCTTGTCCGTACACATCTCAACAAAATGGGGTAGCTGAAAGAAAGAATAGACATCTTATTGAAACTGCTCGTACCCTACTCATATAATCTCATGCTCCGTTGCGTTTTTTTTTTTTTGGGGGGGGGGGCTATCTTATTAATCGTATGTCATCTTCAGCTATTCAGAACCAAGTTCCATTCTCTGTCATGTTTCCCCACTTACCTTTGTTCTCTCTTCCATCCCGTATCTTTGGACACTTGTTTTGTAACCTTACTCCAGGAACAGATAAGTTAGCTCCTCGTGCTCTTAAATGCGTATTTCTGAGTTACTCGAGAACATAAAAGGGGTATCGATACTATTCTCCTGACCTCCAGCGGTAGCTTATATCTGTTTATATTACCTTCTTTGAAACCCAATCATACATCATAGGTCCAGATAATCACTTAGATATTTCTGAGGTACTACCAGTTTTATCATTTGGAGATTCAATCACTATCTCTCATTCAACTTCCTCTACATCTCCAGCTCCACCACCTACAGCTCCAGTTGTAGCTCCACCACCTATAATTCTAGTTCCACCACCTACAACTCCAGTTGTAGCTCCACCACCTATAGCTCCAGTTCTTTCACATAATCCAGTTCAACCTTCTGCAGCTCCGCCACTCTTGACTTATCATCATCGTCCACATCCAGCATCAGGCCCAGGTGATTCACGTTCCTGCATCAGATTCTGCACCTACTGCGGACTTGTCTCCTCTTAGTCAACCAATTGCACTCCGCAAAGGTGTACGATCCACACTTAATCCTAATCCCCACTATGTCTATTTAAGTTATCATCGTCTGTCATCACCTCATTATGCTTTTATATCTTCTTTGTCCACTGTTTCTATCCCTAAGTCTACAAGTGAGGCATTATCTCATCCAGGATGGCGACATGTTATGACTGACGAGATGTCTGCTTTACATGCGAGTGGCACTTGGGAGCTTGTTCTTCTTCCTGCAGGTAAGTCTATTGTTGGTTGTCGTTGGGTTTATGTAGTCAAAGTCGGTCCGGATGGCCAGGTTGATCAGCTTAAGGCTTGTCTTGTTGCAAAAGCATATACTCAAATTTTTGGGTTTGATTATAGTGATACTTTCTTTCCTGTGCCTAAAGTAGCATATGTTCGTCTCTTTTTGTCCATGGCTGATGTACGTCATTGGCATCTTTATCGGTTAGACATTAAGAATGCTTTTTTCCACAGTGATCTCGAGGAGGAGGTTTTTTTTATGGGTAAATAATATATTATATAAATATTTGCACCAAGCCAGTGCAACAGGCGTAATTACAGGTTGTGTAAATCAACAATTGCGTCTAAAATATCATCTACATCAGGTGCAAAAGCCAGTTTGCACCAAAAAGCAATCAACAAAATGCAACCACCTGGTTTTGTATGGAGCAACCATCTGGTTTTGTTGCTCGGGGGAGTTTAGTGGTTGTGTATGCAGATTGCGCAGGTCACTATATGGTTTGAAACAATCCCCTCGAGCTTAGTTTGGTAAGTTCAGCACAATTATTCAGGAGTTCGGCATGACTCGTAGTGAGGCTGACCACCCTGTGTTTTATCGGCATTATGCTCATAATCTGTGTATTTATTTGGTGGTTTATGTTGATGATATTGTTATTACTGGCAATGTTCAGGATGGTATTACTAATCTGAAGCAGCATCTCTTTCAGCACTTCCAGACTAAGGAGCTGGGTAGATTGAAGTATTTTCTAGGTATTGAGGTCACTCAGTCTAGCTCAGGTATTGTTATTTCACAGCGGAAGTATGCCTTAGACATTCTTGAGGAGACTGGAATGATGGGTTGCAGGCCTATTGACTCTCCTATGGATTCGAATGCTAAGCTTCTGCGAGGACAGGGAGAGCCTCTTAGAGACCCCACGAGATATAGGAGGTTAGTTGGCAAATTGAATTACCTCACAGTGACTAGACCTGACATTTCTTTTCCGATGAGTGTTGTAAGTCAGTTTATGGATTCTCACTGAGATAGTCACCGAGATGCAGTTGTTCGCATTCTTCGGTATATAAAGTGAGCTCCAGGCAAAGAATTACTATTCGAGGATCGAGGCCACGAGCAGATTGTTGGGTACACAGATGCTTATTGGGCAGGATCACCTTCTGATAGACGTTTTACATCTGGATATTATGTTCTAGTAGGAGGTAATTTGGTCTCTTAAGAGCAAGAAACAGAATGTAGTTGCTCGTTCTAGCGCCGAAGCCGAATATCGGGCCATGGCTATGGCAACGTGTGAGTTAGTTTGGGTCAAGTAGTTGCTCAAGGAGTTAAAGTTCGGAGAAATCAGCAAGATGGAACTGGTATGTGATAACCAAGCTGCTCTTCATATTGCGTCAGATCTGGTGTTCCATGAGAGGACTAAACACATTGAGATCGACTATCACTTTGTCATAGAAAAAATACTTTCTGGAGATATATTGTTACAAAGTTTGGAAAATCAAATGATCAACTAGCAGATATTTTCACGAAGTCTCTTACTGGTTCTCGTATTAATTACATGTGTAACAAGCTCGGTACATATGATGTGTATGCACCGGCTTGAGGGAGAGTGTTAGTTATGTATAGTCCCACATTGGAATGGGAGTAATATGTACTTTGTAGACTATAGCTATAAATAGGACCTCTTGTATTATATTGAGTAACAAATATAAATAATAATATTTCTCTCCCGTGCATTCTCACTTATTTTTTGTGCAGAACATCTTATAGTTTTTCCAGGCATCTAAAAACTCGGATACTTTATAAAATGTCCAAAACTTTCAGAGACCTAAGTGGACAGGTATCTGATACACTTATCCTTGCTGGATTACCTAGCGGCACTCATAGGTCTTACTAAAGTGTTTTGATCATGTCAAACAATGCAATGGTCCATGACAAATTTCTTTTGTTTCTTCTTTTCCTTGCTCCTTACGCATTAGATACAAGTCCACTACTCCACTTGAAAATAAACAAAGAAAAAGATGAGGAAAAAGAACAGAAATATCAACATCTGTTGCCAACATATATATATATATATATATATATATATATATAATAGATCCACATGCTACTGCTGATTCATATAAAATCTAAGGCAGAAAAAGGGGTGAAGGGATGTTGCACTTGTACAAGGGCCTTATAACCTTTTTTTTTGAGAAAACAAGGGCCTTATAACTAAAGAGGTTATTTACACATGCAACCACAGATTTAACAAGTAAAATGCTAAAGATTTAAAACGTTCACCTTCCAGAAGCTTATTATCATATTATGTCCATCATTTTGGAGAAATAATATGGTCTATGCGGTGATACTGTTACTCAATTCCATGCTAATGTTATCGAGTGTCTATGTAGACATAATATGTGCTTGGGTGCAGTGAATGCCAATTAGTGTAGCACTAGTATCCAGGACACAATATAAGTAAGAAAAGATATATGAACTCTTTCCAACCTGAGCTGCCACTGCCGCTCCATCTTTGAAACCAGCTTGACCAACACCAGCTAATGTAGTCACCCTTCTACTAACTGGATCTAATTTCTTAATCTGGCAAGTTAAACAAAAAAGAGAAGCTTCAACTTACATAGAGATGTGTCTGTTACAGTACGAAAACAAGTAGTTCATTGTCGAAACATAAGTTACATATGAAATATGAAAATGGATTCTTTGAACTTGAAACAGCAACTAGAAGCATATGAAATATCTCAATTCAAGCTCACTAGCTGATTGAAAGAAGAAGCTCACATATGCCATCTTAAAGCAGCAATATGGCCACAAACTTTTGAAACCTAATATTTCGCTTATGTTCTTCATATCTGCCATCAGGCACCACAATTTCAGCAGATAAAAATTTATTTACACATCTCAATTTTGGGTTAAGCATACTTATATTTATTGGCTTTTACATCTCAATCGTAAATTTATTCAAAAGTAGGAAACCAAAATCTACACTGTATGTTGTATCATTGTTGACATATGCTGTCACCTTGATATTGCAAGTCAAAATGCTATTTAACACTCCTATCAAGTGTTATCGACAAGTCGTTGCAACTAAATCTTTCACCGCCGGGTTTCAATCTCACCAAAGGCTCTTCCCTCTTCTATCTTCTCCTCCCCCACTTTTCACAGATCCACCCCCCATCCAAAAAGATTTTTTTAGACCAAAAAGGTGCAAGTTAATATGACGAGCTTTGGTCAAGTCCAAATAACTTGAAACAAGACTCTCCAGATTATGTATTAAAAAGAGCAAGGGGTCTCAAGGGCCTATTTCTTCCTTCTTTCTTTTGATGGACAATTGTTAATAAAACCATATGTGATTCATGCCAAAGCCCATCGAAGGATCTTATGATGATGGTAGAGAGAGAGAAGGATAGCAGTAATTTAAAGGGAGATGGGGAATGAAGAGTATTTTTTACTATCGCACATACATTCATGGCTTCCTACCAAAAACAAAACTAAGAATGCAGTTAGGCAACCAAATCTGATAATACCATCAATAATTGCAATTAATGTTTCTTCCTTTTGAGGTCTCTCTTCTAGAAGCATATCTGTTTGGTCTTTTCCACTTGAATCATACGTTGATAATAGTAGAGACATATATTAAAGTAGTGATTGAGAAGATAGTTTGACAAAGAAATATACGTCATAGTTAAAATTAAATTAATAAAGCAATTACATTTCTTCTGAACTAGTGAAAGTAAAATAAGATAATATTACTAGGAGAAGAGTGTAAAACATCATAGATGTCATAAAATTTTGTATTTACTGTCAAGAAGTTTGTTTTTTAAGTACCTTGTGATTATAAGAATCTGCAATATAAATTTGGCCAGACTTTCCACATAAAACACCTAATGGATGTTGAAGAAGAACTTCAGAGCCTATTCCGTCATGGTCTCCGAACTGCACCGGTAAATGTTTCTTTAGCAAGTTTTGTTGTGTCACAAATGTAACTTAAGCATACTAGAGAATCAAAATCTCATTTTTTGGCTTCAAACAGAAATACCCTAAACAAGTTTTCCGCCATTATTGGATCACCACCAGCCAGTAATCTTGAACCTCCAGTTCTTAGATCAACTGCCCGAATGGAGCTACTCTCACTATCAGCAATATATGCCTCCTTTAGATCTACAAAAAAAAAAAAGGTAAATCAATTGGTTTCAAAGGAAAAGGTAAAAACAGTATACCAGTAAATAAGAACAACCTATTACTCGTTAAGAGAATTACCACGTGATAATGAAATCCCAGAAGGTTGTGCAAATGATGTGTTTGTTGAGCTTTCCCATGCCAAGAAAGAAGAAGATACATAACAGTAGTAAGAATTTCAGCAAGTTCGCCTAAAGTGAGTGGAAAATGATATGAGATGTTCTCACAACTAGCACATACAAGGACAAGTCATACAATGAGAGAAGCTCAAAACTCAAAAACTAAGGGTACAAAGCTGGGTTCTTTTTTCTAAATTACATAATTGTTTCCCTGTTTGCTTTTGATTGCAAGCCCCTGCTGATTCATGGAGATCAACTATTTTCACCATATGTTACTAGGAAGTTATAGCATAAGTAGCCAACAGAGAAAAATTAGCTAGAGCTAATCAATTTTTCACTAGTAAGAGATCCAGAGCACATATCAAGACCAAAAAGGAGGTGTGTGTTCTTGCTTAGAGAAAGATGTTTCTTGTACTCTTCACGTTCAAACATATAAGTTAAATGATAACATTGGAAGTCCAGAGGAAAATGGTTCCACATTTATAATGGGAACTTTCAGTAAAAATTGAGGTTTAAATGCCAACCCAGCTAAATTCACATGTACTTTGACAACTAGTCCTATCTTTGCGTATACCACTCCAAAAGCTCATTCCATAAAACTCTTTCTGTTTCCAAAAAAATGAGAGAAATTTAGGAAAAGCCTACTCAGGCTATTCATCAAAAAGAAGAAACATATCCATGTGGTCCTAGAAAGTGAATACACCGACAGGATTACAATGCATGTGCAAAGCAGTGAATAAAAAATCACGAATTTCTGCTCATTTTTGGTCTTTATTTGTTGATCAGTGAAAGATCCTATTCTCAGTTGGCTTTCCCTCGCTCTAGATTGACATATGGATCTCTCTCTCTTTTTATCAAAAAGAGGAAAAGGTACCTTTTCTGCAAAAGGGCTTGGAAAGTAGTTTAAAATAGAAAACACCTCAAAAGAAAATGTGACAGGACTCCAACAGATGATAAATCAATAATCAATCAATCAGCTACACTTCATCCTCAAATAAACAACTAGCACAAATGATCAGCGTTCTGCTGCAACCCCGCTTAACCTAAAATACATGCAGATAAAAAAATATTACCTTGAACCATTCTGATTTCTCTCAAAACCATTCCCACTGAAAGCTCTTGTAACTCCATCTGATGTCTCGTGCACCCAGATCTGATGCTGACCGGCCATTGCAATGTAAATAATTCCGTTCTCAGGTTCAAAACAGACATCCCAGGGAGAGTTGAGAAGCTGAAAACATGACCAAAGATGTTCAGTTACAAAGAAAAAAGGATGATTAACCAGACTGTATTTGAGACTGATCTAAGAGAAAGATTGGATTAGAGAACGAAACTACATCATCATGGGAATAAGCTTGAGCTAACTGGCACCAGTTTTATCACCAAGATATTATTTATTTACAAGTTTCCAGATATCATAAATTTGATCCGATCTTGCCTGTGCAGTTCCAGTTCCTCCTCCTTCATAATCAGAACCTTTTGTTCCATTTCCAGCAAGGGTTCGTACTGTCTCATTCACAAAGTCAATGACCCTACAGATGTAAAACTCAATATGTTGTTAAAACTGAAAGATTCATCAAATTTTCCAGGAAAAGAACAAAGTTGTAATCTCATAAAAAAACTACAAGCACATGCCAACTAAAAATGAAAATTGAAGGGACAACTTTCATCTGTCAAAAATACAAAAATTGGGAAACAGAATGTTTAACCTCATGTTATCAATCCTACAGGGAAATGGGGTAGGTATGTTCAATGTGTTAAAAAGTTTTTAGAATGACTTATCACAGTAACTCTGATAATGGCTTGAATAACTATGAAATGGTTTCATCTAATGAGCAAACAGCATCAGAAGCCTTTAGACTTCTCTCCTTAGAATCATATTCCAACATTTCGATGGCCGATCAGAATTGTCTACACCTTTTAATCCATTAGATTAATGGCAAAATGAGAAGAGTTAACAAGAAATATGCACTTGTTCTTACTAACTGTTTGAAAGACATCTTTTGAATTTGAACAGAAACTATAGGGCTGAAAAACACAAATTTTTGGTACACCGGCAGAATAAAATGGAGTAAACTGAGGATTTTTATTAATGTTTAGAATGAGTGAGTAGCTAATACATGAAATAGTGAACCTGTTGCCTTACAATTCTCACAATAAACTTCAAAACCTAGTGAAGCCAAAGTTTCCCACGTACCAATGGTTAACCACTTGGTATCTTTTTGGGTGGGACAGATAGATTAGTCAAAACCAAACTTAAAATTAAATGAAAAGGAGTATCGCATTAAAAAGTACAGAATGGTTATCAACAAGTTACAAAAAATTGAAATATTTATATTCTGCCATTGTAATTTTCAGTTGAAGAATATTGATTCCAACTGTTATTTTTTTTTTCAGAGAGTTTTATTTTGAAGCTCCAAAACATTGGTTCTAAACTAATGATCAATGAATTTTATCACAAGTATCAAGTACTTGTGATACTTAGCATATGATATGGAAACAATGATGTTCTCCATTCAGACTACCTTCAACTACTTTACCATCCTGTATTCCACTACGACTAAAAAAATATGTAACTCAAATCAACATAACTCCATGTATTATCAAACTATTTCATGTAAACTGAGACAGAGGATACCATTATAGCGCAAAAATTTCCCATTTTAAGAAAGACAAAAACACATTTTGAATCCATCACAAAAGTCCAGTTTTTTCTCTTATAATCACTGAGGAGCAAAAACTTCTTCATGCAAACAAAAATGATGAGATTAGATTCCAATATACCCTTTGGTCAATCCAAGCTTTTCCCGGTAATAAAAAGCATAAATAAACCCACAACGTCAATTTTATCCTCCTTAACTTCTCCAAGATGAAGGCATAAGCATCTAATGGGAGGAAAATATGCATGGAAAAGGAGAATCCATAAAATAAAAAATAGATGAGACAGTCATTTGTATGAGAAGTAAAAACATATATGTCTAGCCCAATAACAGACATGCCTCTTCTGCCAGTACCTTAAAGCATGGTTTTCAGTATCTGCCACATATAAGAGGTTTTTCTTCGCATTGTAAGCCAGACCCTATAAAAGATAATAAGATGTAAGATATGAGATCTTTGCAAATGGGAAAAAGTAAACAATCCAACTTTTTAAGAGAACAAAAAAGTTATAACAATTACCTGCGGCCGATTGAATGTGGCATCATCAAAGTTACCATCACGAAGACCCTCTGCTCCTGTGCTTCCAACTTGGACTAGAAAATTTCCTTCTAGATCAGTTACTACCTGTTCACATGTGAAAATTGTCCGGGTTTACTAATTCTACCATTCAGCTCACAAGGAGAAAGTGGAAAGGAGGAAGGCAACTAACAATAGTATGATCATAAGGGTAATGCAGGTCACTCAGACAGTACGGGACATGCGGGAAAGTTCTGATTATGGGAAAAAGTATCAGAAGAAAATCAGGGCCTCATTTGTGAGACTGGGATGGACTAAGAAAGGAAGTGTAATGTAATAGAATGAAAATATTTCCTAGAAGAGAGCAAAGAAGAACCAGAACGTATATAGAAGGAAACACAATTTCCTAATCAACTTCTGAGTCCCCCACAAAGAATGAACAAGTTCTCTAAGAAAAGCAGAAGGGTAAGAAACGAAATCTACAACAGTTACACACATAACATGCAAACCCTTCCTTATCCTCCCCTAGCATGGTTTCTATCTTCCTCGTGAATTTTCATTCTAACATATTCTTTCCCATTGAATGCTTGTTTCCTGTGCAAATTTCAGGTTTTCCATTTTCAATTGTTTCCCCGGACGATGTATGCCAGAAGCTGTTATTTCTCTAGCAGGGAGAGAGTTTTCAGCACTCTGCATCATATCACTAAGGTACAGGACATCCCTAGCAGCTTCCAATCTTAATTCTTTGTTCTTCCATCACCAAATTTGGATAAAGAGACTGCTAAATCTTTCAACCTTATTTTCTATATTCCAGTTTGACATCACCCAAATTTCCATATTACCATTACTATACACTCACCTTAGCAATATTATCCCCTGCCTTCTAAACTAAATATATAAAGATTGATCTTATCTTGGCATAGCCCTAATCTTTTCATCATACTTTCCTCTTTTAATTTTCTGTAGCTTCCTCTTGTAGATATTTTACAGCACTTGTTGCCGATATCAATATACTACCTTTAAATATTTAAAAAAGATATTCCTATTTAAATTCTCATTTCCAACAGTAAATACGGAATTGGAAACTCCTGCAATCCAAGTGTTAGAAATATCTCGCTTTATTAACTATCATTAATGCATTTTGAACTTCAAGCTTGATATTGTTCAATAACCCCATGGTCAGTTCATAACTTCAAAAAAGCAGCATACCCTGAAAAGAGTAATCATAACAACTTGATGCTACAGACACCAACCACTTTCTGCAGTTCACGCATTTGAACATTCTCAAAATAATAAAATAACCATATAGAGAGAAAGATAGAGAGGAGAGATAGGAAGAACCTACTATTCGGTTATGATTGCTGTCTGAAATAAATAGCCGGTTGTTGAGGATATCAACTGCCAGCTTACCAGGGAACTTTAAAGGAGATGTTAATAAGCGGGGATCATTATCTTTCTCCAAGCGCAAGGGAATGGGTGTGCTATCCAAGAGCTTCTTCCTACCATAGAACAGAAGAGCAGCCTCGACTAAATAATCAAGATCCTACAAGCCAAAGCAAAAAACATCGAAATGACAGCTAGTTCTTGTCAATAATTTTCACTATCAATTGCCGGAGACCACATTGATTAGAAAGAAATATGTAAGAGGCCATTTGCAATAATCAAATAGCAAAAGAAACTCTCTGTTACAAATTATATCATCTGAAGGAAGTTTCAAGGCATAAAATAGCTAGAGAAGATAGGGAAAAGGGAGAAACTCCAATATGTAGCTTCCATAAGAATGTCTTCCATGAAGTTGCACATTAGATAACAGGAGATTTGAAGAGAGCGAAGCGCAGCATATTATCTCAGAAGTTTTCTTTCACAATGCACTTTGAAAGGTGTTCAAGAATTGAGTGTATTATATCAGTTGTCAAGTTAATAAGTGAACCATTTTCCATCATCTCATTGTAAATGTGTTAGATAATTCCAGTATACACACTACTATTGCATGAAACAAAAGAAAAAGGAAATCCATAAGAAACCTTTCTATGACCTTCACCAGCTAATTGTGCCAAGAGTTTGCCATTTGGCCCGACAAGAGCAAACGTTGGCCATGAATTTACACCTAATTCCCGCCATAAATTCATTTCTCCATCATTAACAACCTGATCATTCAAAAGAATCAATTAATTAAAAATCCATTGCCTGCTATAAAATACAACATATAATCCCTCAATCCTAAGACTAACCCCCTAAGGGATTGTACTAAATGGAAGCAGAGAATTTTCTTTAGAAAAAGGAAATGAGTAGACTGGAAAGATAGAATCAACTAAAAATTAAAGCTGATATTTTTGACATGATAACAATGTCAAATTTCAAATTACCCTATTCACCAGAATTTCAAATCTGAATTATAAACTTCAGGTATGAACAAAAGCTTCAATTGGAAAAATGAATTATATAAATTGTTACACAATCCTTAATCATTAACAATGAATTAGCATGTACTCCCTGCTGTAGAATTTATGGAGTCCCCAAGGCTCAGAAGGTTCCTTTGGATTAGAAAATGGAGGAAAGGGTGGGAGAGGTTGCCAAGACAATGTACAATAATTGGAAAGGCAATCTTAACATAGCCAAGCATGGTGTAGATAGCAGCGCTGATTCTATCTTAATCTACCAAAAAGGAGTAATATATAACCTAATATAGGTGAAGTGGTTTCTTGGCAGAGAAGAGGGTCTAAAAGGCTCTTGACTAATAAATGTGTCAACATCATTTAGAAGAATTAGTATACCTAATTTAGACGTGATTGCCATTATTTAAATGTTACAGAAGGCAAACCAAAACTCTACCACTGATTCATTTGGTTGAATTAGCTTGCATCTTAGAGTACTTTATAATCATATCCTAGCCAAAGTTTGTGCAAGTTGGTTATTAGGATCTCATGGTCAACAATCATTTTACAGTTCATCTGGTATACTTTATGTTCTAGTTAGAAGAAACAAATTCTTGGGCCCACTGGAGAAGGTACCAAAAGTACTAACTGAAAACCCAGGTTTTCCAATAATAAGCAGAATGAGGATGCTTTAAATTTTGTGCACACTAATATTGTTTCCAAATGTTCATGTCATTTCTTCCATCTCAAAAAAAATTAATTTCCATCTAAAAAAACTGTTCATGTCATTTCTTGGGCAACTAATAGATTCAAGACCCAAGCAGGTTGTGCTTATTGGAAAGAATCATCACACACAAAATCAGTAATACTCCAGCTCATGAATAACTACTTACTGGATGAGTAATTCCATAGCGCAATACAGCACTGCGGATGGCTTCAAGGTCCTTCTCGTTATCAAACTTTGCCGAATGCACCCCCACAACAACAAACTGCAAAACTAATGTTTGATGAATCAGCTACTGTGATTTAGAAGTGTGTATGCAAACCTTCAGAGGCATCTGTGGATAAGAAATACTAAATTGATAACCAATATTAGCTTCTTCTCCTGTTATTTGGATAAGAAATATTGGCTTCCTCTTAAAAAAAGATTCTTTTATGAAAGGGGCATGAACAATTATCTTATGTTCATTTCACGCATATGAGACTAGCAATTATTTGAGGTCGTGCTATCTTTATTAGTTTCAGGTTCTTTATTTATTTGTGTTTTACGCATGTCCTATATTGGTTTGACCGTCAGTATTAACTCAGAAAGCTAATAAATTAGCCCAATTAAAAGCTACTAAAGCTCCTTCTTCTTTGACAGCACTAGCAATCTGCAAAACTCATTTGATGCCTATTCTCAGACGATCAAATTGTAGTAGACAGAATAACATTTCAATAAAGCTGAGACTGAAACCCTAAAGGTGAAAGGGTGAAAGACAATCTTACAGGCATATCTTTATATTTTCTTTCTAGAAACTCCAGATCTGGCAGTACATGCATACAGTTAATGCAGCAGTAAGTCCAGAAGTCCAAAAGAACCACTTTTCCTTTCAAATCCTGCGCAAACATAGAAATGTTTCAGGGAACAGGTGCATAGTAATAGCATGAATATATCATCCAGAACTCCTCCTTTTTCCATTTCCTGGTAAATATATGCAACTTAGAAACATACCTCCAAGAAACAATAAGATTTAAAGTACTATTCAGCAGAATAGATATTTTTCAAATTCATAATGGTGTAATAGGCTATGTTGCGAGGATTCTCCAAAATGTAGCCGCACCCGTGTCGGATCCTTCAAAAATGCACTACTTTTGGAGGATCCGACACGTATCCTGCCACATTTTCGGAGAATCCGAGCAACATAGGTAATAGGTATTCATGGTTGTCTCACATCTGCCTAAGCCTTGAGGGGCGACGTCAGAGTTATTTTGTACATGTGTTGGTGGGAGGTAGTAGGTACCCGGTGGAATAGTCGAGGCGCGCACAAGCTGGCCCGAACACCACCGTTAGAAAAAAGGTATTCATGGTTGTCACCAAAAGCTTTTTGTAACCAATGCCCTAGTCAAAAGATCCTTAACATTATCTCAAAAGGATAATATGGTAATCCATTAAAATATTACAACATATTGTGAAACAACACTATTATATTTGGAAGGAATTTCTCTACAAGTTTCAAGAATTTTATGTACACATGTAGTCAATAGAAAACGTCATTTAGACAATTTCAAAACTGATAGCAGTAGATACCGAAAAGTTTCCAGAAGAATTTTTGCATCAAGACTGAAGAATGACAGAAGAACATAAATATGCACAAAAGAAAAATAAGTCATAAGAAAAAGAAATAAATTTGCCAGAAGAAGCAGAATTTAAAGATGGAATTATGTATTTACCCTGCGTAGCTGAAGGGGGGCTGTATTCAGCCAATCAAGTTTAGATGGGAACTCAGGCACAATAGCCGTAGATTTCCTAACAAAATGCAGAATATTAAACATGATAAAATAAGCCAAGAATCCACGATCAATTAAAGAGAAGTATATCAAGATGTAAGGATTCACAAGATGCCAGAATACATGCAACATAAATGATAGTGATTTCATAATGTAGGAAATCTGCAAACTAAAATTAAGCTTCAAAATACATAAAACCCTATGTTTACCTGGCGTCCACATCAGAAATATAGTCTACAAATTGTTGAATCCTCTGCGAACGGGATGCATCTGCAGTGGCAACAGACAATAAAAAATAATCTCCTTCCATTATATATTGCAAGAAATAAAAGGAAAAAAAGAAAGGAAAAAGAAGTAGCCCATGTTTCATATACAAAATGGATAGAAGCCATATTGGAAATGCACAAAAATAAGAGAAAAGATAGTGCTATTGAGAGAAGTTTTCTACAGCAAGAAGAATGGAAGAATGAAAATAAAGAGCAGATAACAAATACTTCATCGAAAGAGGAAGACCTTCTTTCTGTTCAAAAGGAGGACTGCCTGTGCCAAATAACAAGTTCCAGATAGCTTTTGGAGATGCATACTGCATTGCCTGCATGGGAACAGCAAAGCTTGCAAAGATGAACAAAGTAAATTATAAGGAAGCCTTCACTTTCTTTCTCCTACGCTCTGCTTTCTTTAATTTTTATACCTTCCAGTTTGTAATGGTGAAGAGCAGACAGGATGCAGCAATTCCTAAACTTCCATATCTTACAACATCGCGTCTCGTAACCTGCACCCTGTCTGACAAATTATTTCTGCAACCTCACGACAACTTTATACCAAATGCCCTAAATGGCAATCTCGTAAAGCATCATGAAATGGACCCTTTTTGGGGACAAAAGTATCCCACTTTGCAAACGAGAGAATTTCATTTGTATGAGCATTATTCATGTCACTCTCTAAGCATATTTGATCCTACATGCAGCAAAATAAAGCATGTAACTCAGTGATTATATATACATCAGGTTAGAATAGATTGATAAGGATATTGCCAGTATGCACTGTTCTTAGCAATTCGACTTACTCCAGGTAAAGTTTAAGAAAAGAATCTCAGAAGGGGAAAAAAGGGAAAGAGAAAAAAAAATTATGAAGCTACAAATGAATACAGCAATTCGAGGTATTAGATATGAAAAGTGGCCATGATGACAAAGATGATCTAATTTTGATGATCAAGATATTGAATCCCTCTTACCCTCCAACTGAAGATACAGCACCACTGGTTGGATAATTATCTGCAATACTCTCTGTCCTATTGGATTCAGGGGAAGAAACAGCTAGATCAATAATGGATTGGGATTCCTGCACCATCACATCTGCAATGTTTGTCATCATAAGATTCATTATATAGTAAGCATAGAAAGGAAGCCACTATTAACCACAAAGGATATGCTAGAGAAACATCAGAACCAGCAGCTTTCCATCAACTAAGTAAAAGACAATAGTTAGCAGCTAAAGCATACAGCTTAAGGGAGCAGAGAACAGGAAATCCTTCAAATAATAATTGAGTCAATACAAGAAACAACTTATTCGCAAGTTTTTTCATAGTGACACACAAGAGCTTCAGTATTCTACATTTGTCAATATTACATGAAAAGGGCAGTTCTTAACATGTTGGTGAACTACATACTATGGCTACCAGAGCCACCACCATTGAGGATATCTTCAATTGATATATTGCTTATCTCCTTTCTGATGAGTGTTGGCTCCGCTGCTTTTAGAGTATCTTCTGACAGAGTTGTCGTCACAGCGATACATCTGCAAGTAGGTCAACATACTTAAGAATATAGAATGGAATCAAAATGGTCACTAAAACGAGAACCAAAGAGGGAAAATTAGAATGATGTTGATACAACTCATTGATTCAGTTGACAAATGCAACAAATGAAGAGGAAAGTCCAAGTACGGTCAGTGTTACCTTTTTTGAGAGAAGGGTAACTATATTAAGAAAAATCAACACCAAGACAGCACTTAATATTTACAAGTTGAGCCAAAAAAAAAAAAGTGCCCTTTCTATTCTTCTAGGGATTCTAAGAGGAGTAGAGTCAGGGTTACCAACAAGTTTGAATGAGTGTATGTAGTCCAACTATATAAATAAAAGGAAAAGGCACTCAGATTGCAAATACCTCATTTTCGCAGCTTTGGCAGCTTGTACTCCGGCTAATGCATCTTCAATCACAATACACTGTCAACATAGAGGATTATGATAATGTCTACCAAGATCGACAAAAAGAATGCTTATTTGCTTAAAACATCAAGATTCATCAGCCTCGGATGATAAACCTTCAGCAATTCATAATGCGCCATCATTATTTTATAAAGAAAATGATGTATCCAAAATTAGAAAAACTGTTCCCACTGACAGAACGTTTGACAATTAAGCATCTCTTTCTGTCCAGAAATTTTAATTTTCAACATACAAAATAAGAACATACTTATTGTTAGAGATAGCTATGTAATTGTCCCACATTGGAATAGGAGTAGTATCCCCTTTGTATAGAGTAGCTATAAATAACACCTCTTGTATTGCATCACACACCATATATCAATATATATCATATTTTCTCCCGTGCCTTCTCACATGGTATCAGAGCTATCGTGAGAGATTTATCGCTGTGCATAAATTCCAGCGATTCCGGGAAGTAAAATCAGTCACCGGAACCCTTTTTTCCGGCGACTTTCAAAGTTGTTTTGCGTCTGTTTTGTCTCGGTCAGTGTTGTGCACAAAATCCAACACTACCACAAGAGTAGTCACTGTCCGGCGACCAAATCCCAGTGAAAATCTCCGGCGGTACTGTAGTTGTCCAAAGAAAATTTTCCGGCGAAGTTCCAACGTTGCGTGGGCCACCTTCCGGCCATTTTTTGGCGATGACTCTTCAGGACAGATTGTTTCCCTTGCAATTCCGAGCCTACCCATCCAGGTTACACCAAATTCCGACCACTTTTTTATTTTTCCGGCGTGAATAGTGATTTCAAAAAAAGGGGTGGACTTCCGGCCATTTTTTGAAAAAATTCTTTCAGAACAGTTGGGTCTTCTGGTAATTCCGATCCTAACCCTACTGTTTTTATTTCATTCCGACCACTTTGAATATTTTCCGGCTGCAACAGTAACGTTCCAACTGCTACAGTAGTTTCCTATTCTGGTTCAGTATTCCTTACTCTATTTTCAGTGGATTACAGTTGATTATTTCTCTTATTTGGTAATAATTTACAAGATGTCTTTGGGAATTGATGTTTTTGGGTCTAAAAGCATGAGTTCTGGAAACTCTAATGTTATGATTACCTCGGAACCTTTAATGGGAGGTTCAAACTACTTAGCTTTGGGCTTCATCTGTCGAGTTGTGGTGTAAAGGTCAAGGTGTGCAAGATCATCTGATTAAACAGTCTAGCGAAGGAGATGAAAAGGCGATAGCGCTTTGGGCAAAAATTGATGCTCAATTATGTAGCATCTTGTGGCGTTCTATTGATTCTAAGTTGATGCCTTTGTTTCGGCCATTCCAGACATGTTATTTGGTTTGGGCAAAGGCTCGTACGTTATACACTAATGATATATCTCGCTTCTATGATGTGATATCACGGATGACAAACTTAAAGAAGCAAGAATTAGATATGTCTACTTACTTGGGTCAGGTACAGGCAGTCATGGAGGAATTTGAGACATTGATGTCAGTTTCTGCTAGTGTGTCAAAACAACAAGAGCAGCGACAGAAAATGTTTCTAGTTCTTACACTCGCTGGACTTCCTCATGATCTTGATTCAGTACGAGACCAGATTTTGGCGAGTCCGACTGTCCCTACAGTTGATGAATTATTCTCTCGATTACTTCGCCTTGCTGCAGCACCAAGTCACCCAGTGATTTCATCACAGATACTTGATTCCTCTGTTCTTGCATCCCAGACAGTGGATGTTCGGCCATCTCAAGCTATGGAGAATAGACGAGGAGGCGGTCGTTTTGGGAGATCTAGACCCAAGTGTTCTTATTGTCACAAACTTGGACAAACTCACGAAATGTGTTATTCCTTAAATGGTCGTCCACCCAAAAATGCCTACGTTGCTCAGAGCGAGACTACAGGTAACCAGGGCTTTTCTGTATCTAAAGAAGAATATAATGAGCTCCTTCAGTATCGAGCAAGTAAGCAAACATCTCCACAAGTAGCCTCAGTTGCCCAGACTGACACTCCTATTGCTGGTAATTCTTTTGCTTGTGTTTCCCAGTCTAGTACTCTTGGACCATGGGTCATGGACTCAGGCGCTTCTGATCATATCTCTGGTAATAAATCACTTTTGTCGAATATTGTATATTCACAGTCTCTTCCTACTGTTACTTTAGCCAATGGATGTCAAACTAAGGCACAAGGAGTTGGACAAGCCAACCCATTGTCTTCTATCACCCTAGATTCCGTTCTTTATGTTCCTGGTTGTCCTTTTAGTCTTGCATCTGTTAGTCGTTTGACTCGTGCCCTCAATTGTGGTATATATTTTATTGATGATTCTTTTATTATGCAGGACCGCAGTACGGGACGGACAATTGGTACAGGTCGTGAATCAGAAGGTCTTTACTACCTTAACTCGCTCAGTCCTTCCACAACATGTCTAGTTACAGATCCTCCAGATCTAATCCACAGACGTTTAGGACATCCGAGTTTATCCAAACTTCAAAAGATGGTGCCTAGTTTATCCAGTTTGTCTAGATTAGATTGTGAGTCGTGTCAGCTTGGGAAACATACCCGAGCTTCCTTTACGCGTAGTGTTGAGAGTCATGCAGAGTCTGTTTTCTCCTTGGTTCATTCTGATATATGGGGTCCTAGTAGAGTCAGTTCAACCTTGGGATTTCGTTATTTTGTTAGCTTTATTGATGATTACTCAAGATGTACTTGGCTTTTCTTAATGAAAGATCGTTCTGAGTTATTCTCTATATTCCAGAGTTTTTGTGCTGAAATCAAAAACCAATTTGGTGTCTCTATCCGCATTTTTCGCAGTGATAATGCCTTAGAATATGTATCTTCTCAGTTTCAGCAGTTTATGTCTTCTCATGGAATTATTCATCAGACATCTTGTCCTTATACCCCTCAGCAAAATGGGGTTGCAGAAAGAAAGAATAGGCACCTTATTGAGACTGCTCGCACACTTCTAATTGAGTCTCGTGTTCCGCTGCGTTTTTGGGGCGATGCAGTTCTCACAGCTTGTTATTTGATTAATAGGATGCCTTCATCTCCCATCAAGGGTCAGATTCCACATTCAATATTGTTTCCCCAGTCAGCCTTATACCCTCTTCCACCTCGGGTTTTTGGGAGCACATGTTTTGTTCATAACTTAGCCCCGGGGAAAGATAAGTTAGCTCCTCGTGCTCTCAAGTGTGTCTTCCTTGGTTATTCTCGTGTTCAGAAGGGATATCGTTGTTATTCACCTGATCTTCATAGGTACCTTATGTCAGCTGACGTCACATTTTTCGAGTCTAAACCTTTCTTCACAACTGATGTCACTTCTGCTGACCACCATGACATATCTGAGGTCTTACCTATACCGACTTTTGAGGAGTTTAGTAATCCTCCTCCACCTTCAACCACAGAGGTTTCACTCATACCAACTTTTGAGGAGTCCAGTGTTATCCCTCCTAGTTCCCCAGCCACAGGAACACCACTCTTGACTTATCATCGTCGTTCGCGCCCTACATCAGGCTTATCTGGTTCTCGTCCTGCACCTGACACGGCTCCTACTGCGGATCCTGCTCCTAGTACACCGATTGCATTTCGAAAAGGTATACGGACCACACTAAACCCTAATCCTCATTATGTTGGTTTGAGTTATCATCGTCTGTCATCTCCCCATTATGCTTTTATATCTTCATTGTCCTCGGTTTCCATCCCTAAGTCTACAGGTGAAGCATTGTCTCATCCAGGATGGCGACAGGCTATGAGTGACGAGATGTCTGCTTTACATACAAGTGGTACATGGGAGCTTGTTCCTCTTCCTTCAGGTAAATCTACCGTTGGTTGTCGTTGGGTTTATGCAGTCAAAGTTGGTCCCGATGGCCAGATTGATCGACTTAAGGCACGTCTTGTTGCCAAAGGATACACTCAAATATTTGGGCTAGATTACAGTGATACCTTCTCTCCAGTGGCTAAAGTGGCATCAGTTCGCCTTTTTCTATCCATGGCTGCAGTTCGTCATTGGCCCCTCTATCAGTTGGACATTAAGAATGTCTTTCTTCATGGTGATCTTGAGGATGAGGTTTATATGGAGCAACCACCTGGTTTTATTGATCAGGGGGAGTCTCGTGGCCTTGTATGTCGCTTGCGTCGGTCACTTTATGGTCTAAAGCAGTCTCCTCGAGCCTGGTTTGGTAAGTTCAGCACGGTTATCCAGGAGTTTGGCATGACTCGTAGTGAAGCTGATCACTCTGTGTTTTATTGCCACTCTGCTTCAAGTCTATGTATTTATCTGGTAGTCTATGTTGATGATATTGTTATTACGGGCAATGATCAGGATGGTATTACTAATCTGAAGCAGCATCTCTTCCAGCACTTTCAAACTAAGGATCTAGGCAGATTGAAGTACTTTCTAGGTATTGAGGTTGCTCAATCTAGCTCAGGTATTGTTATGTGCGATAATCAAGCTGCACTTCATATTGCATCAAATCCGGTGTTTCATGAGAGAACTAAACACATTGAGATTGATTGTCACTTCGTCAGAGAAAAGATACTCTCAGGAGATATTACTACGAAGTTTGTGAGATCGAATGATCAACTTGCAGATATTTTCACCAAGTCCCTCACTAGTCCTCGCATTGATTATATATGTAACAAGCTCGGTACATATGATTTATATGCTCCGGCTTGAGGGGGAGTGTTAGAGATAGCTATGTAATTGTCCCACATTGGAATAGGAGTAGCATCCCCTTTGTATAGAGTAGCTATAAATAACACCTCTTGTATTGCATCACACACCATATATCAATATATATCATATTTTCTCCCGTGCCTTCTCACACTTATCAAGTTTCTCATTATCTTTTTTGCTTGTATTGTGTTTTCCAGCAAGCTTCATCTGATTACAGGCATAAGTGGATAACAATGTAGGGAAGTCTCGCTTAAACAAAATGTGAATGCAGAAATTGGTAATATCTTAAGCGACTAGAAGTTTTTCATCAGGTTATCATCACATACTACCCAGAGCTAAGTGTCTACAAAAAATTGTGATGGGTGGTAGCGAAACAGCATTGCACATTTTGGAAACTACCTCACTAGTGGGAACATCAAGAATCCGTGATGCAGCCAAGAAAATATCAGGAGCAGGCTTCAAATTTTCAAAAGCATCAGCAGATACAATTGCATCAAACCTGTCAATGAAAGAAACAGGAAATGAGGTCACATATAAATTAAAAGATAATTAAAGATAAAGGCGAGGAAGCTTTCAATTATTTCACTGCAAACCCGCCATTCTCGTCACAAGTGTACACTTTCACTTTTAAACCACAATAAAGTTCTATGTTCTTCCAAACTATGTTACCAACCAACTCATAGATCATGTGTTTGCATACATACAAATGCATGTACACTACTATGTGCCCGGACATACAGCTCTTTTGATACTTTTGTCTTAGAGCTAGGACCATCTACCAGGTATCTGTCTGATAAGATTAACAACCAGATATAAACTCCTAAATACAGACAACCAAGAAATTACTACTAACAGACAAGTTGAACTTATGAAGCAATTTTAAAGTTAAGAGTAATCATGATATAGAACAATAAAATAGTCACAGAAATCTCTACATCCACAGATCCAAGCATATTTAACTTTTTTGGAGTCTGAGCTCTATATTCCACTACTAAAAGATTCATTGTCTCAACTAGGAGTGGCAAACGGGCGGGTCGAGTCGGATATGGTTCGGGTTGAAAACGGGTAATGAAAAAACGGATCAATTATCCGACCCGACCCATATTTAATACGGATTAAAAAACGGGTTAACCGGCGGATAATATGGGTTACCCATATTATCCATGACTTCTTGTATATGATCACTTTTGGGAGAATTCTTAATTTCTCTAACTTGAGGAACCCCCAATTTGAGGCTTTACAAATGTAAAAGTTAGACTCATTGGTTATCCATTGGTTACTCATTGGTTATCCATTTTCTAAATGGATAATATGGTTCTTATCCATATTTGATCTGTCTTTAAAAAGTTCATTATCCAACCCATTTTTTAGTGGATAATATGGGTGGTTAACTGTTTTCTTTGAACCATATTGCCACCCCTAGTCCCAACAAACAGTTTATGTCCAGCAATTCCACAACAGCAGTTATACTCACAAAGCCAAGCATCTCAGGAATAGATATCAGGTAGCATGCAGCAATAAAATATATTTATACTGATAATTTCAAATAAAATGAAGTTCTCACCATGTGTTCATTCAGTACAATTCAGTGTCTCTTGTATGCTGGTTATAGAAAGAATGAGAGGCTACTATTCACAGCTAAAGTGCATTACGTTAACTCACATCGTTATTGGTAAACCTGCCGCAGCCAAGTTTGCATCAACTTTAATCCTATCAGCACTAGATGCAACAGCAACTTTGAGACCACTGCTTTTACACTGTTGTACCATATCACCAAATTAATGAAAAGCAGTAAAGAAGAAAGAGAAAGAACATAGAGCCAAGTTGCAACACAGGTCACATACCTGAGAGACAAGTTCATAAGCACCAGGGAAACCTATGCCAGAATTCGGTTTTGCGTACTACAAATGATTGTCAGTTTTGGGGTCAGTTACTATGTCTAAAAGGAAAGTGCTTTAAGAGTAGATATTCTTAACCTTATCAAAAAAAAAGTAGATATTTTTTAATAATATGAGAATTTCAATCACCTTTGATAAATATATCTCAAAAAATCTCTTCTTTGCAGCGTTGGGATCAAATCCTTCAACACTCTTAGCAGAAGCAACACCACCTAAGAAGTATGCTTCACCTGATTTATTTCGAGGACAACAGAAAATGAAAAAGAGAAGAGGTTATTGACAAAAGATGGCAAAGGAAAAAAGGTGTCATACACTCAAAATTTGCTTTCCTAAAGGATAGTAACATTACATCAACTTTTTTATGTGTCCGTTACTTGGGGGTCGAAAAATGAGTACTGGAAAAAAAAAAGTTTATGATCCGATGGCAATTAACTTGATAATGATTCACAACAACAAGTTCTCACAGAGAAAAGGAATGACTATGTAACGCAAGTGTTAGAGATGAAGCTTCACAAAAAACAGATATTCAAATGAGGTAGATGATGGTGCTCTTGTTTCTTACATAACAAAGTTCCCCGAAGAGGACCTAATCATTACTTCACCAAAGTCATTGGCATGGCTTTAAAGAAAATGACCAATTGCTGAGATAAGGATATAATGAGGCAATCTGACTGTAGCAGTGAACAATTGCTTTCTGCACAGAGATTTACCAACTTAAAAGTGAGGGACTAATGCTTTGTGCTTTAACCTAACTTAAGACGTGATATCCAAAGCAGATAAGGGAAGTCACACAAAATCTGTCTCTTTTTTTTTTAGAAAATTGTCTTGTTCCCAAACATATCAATCAAGAAACTACTTCTCAATCACAAACTTGTTGGGGTCGGCTAATTCTTTCCAGACATATGAAAAAAATATGATTCAACAATGATGATCTCCACCAGTACCCTGAACTAGTACACCATAGAACGCAAATAAATGAAAAGAATGTAATAATTAATAAAGAGAGTGTCCAAGAAGAAGAATGTTACCCATGCCCATGAACGGCACAAAGTCATCAACAGTAACTTGAACACCCATTTCAGCAAAAACATCCACAGCCGCTCTTCTTGAAGGTTCTTCACTATTGCAAAGCACTCCATCCATATCAAACAACACCGCCGACACTTTTCCCCATTGGCTACCCTTTTCTGATACGATCTTCTCATCCAATTTCTGGCAAGCATTCACCTTTAAACTCATCTTTCTAGATTCCAACTCCAAGATTCTGAAGGGTTTTGGACGAAATTGAAAGGAATATTTGGATCTTGAGGTGAAAAGTGTAGTGAGTCTGGGTTTTCCACGAGTGCACGTGGACACTGGAGATGGTGTAAGCCTTAACGCCATTTTCTGGCCTTTGGTAAGAGCCTTTGGTGATGTTTCAACTGAAACCTCAAATAAAACTCGTATTTGGTTGTTTAATGGGTGGCGGGGAAAAGGATTTAGTTGTGGTTCCGTGTGATTGGCCCATTACACCCTTTTATCCGACTCGGATACGACGGTTGTTTTTAGCGGATAATCCGAATTGAGGTGGGATTTTGTCTATTCATCCCATATTTATGTGATGGGAAATGTCGGTTTTCCTTATCAATTTGCTATCTCCTTTCTGTTTTGGCTTAATATATTGTTTACCCTAAAAGTGGGATAACAAATTAAATTTATAATGTGGTTTTAAAGATACTTGATTTCACCTAATACCAATTGATAAACGTAAAGATAATAGATGGAAATTGACAATAATATAAAGCAAACCAGTATTTGGACACGTTTGGACAGAGCCCTTGAGATCGGATACCCTCAACTAGTTATGTAAGAACAGTTAAAATGCAACGAGCTGATGAACAAGAGAGCGTAAACTAAAGAGAAAATATTTTATTGCTTTGATCTGTGTGAATGTGTGTCTACAAGTGATGGGGACTCCTCTTTATATATTAGAGGAATCTTAATTATGGTATAGCTCTAATTAGAGAAGTAAATCACATGATTATCCCAAACAACCGCCCTTGATCTGATTTGTTCCGGGATTTCCGCCATGATCTTTGACCGGTTATGGATATCTCGTCTTTTTGTTACTGCGCTTCATTCGAAGTCTGTCATATATGGTCTCGATCGCTATTGGCCTCGATCTCGACGAGCACCTCGATTCTCGAGCTTGATACTTTATCTTCGTGCTATGACCTGACCAATTACGAGACTGACCCTCGACGCGATGCCTCTAGTCTTCGATAAAATGGCAAAATCGAACAAGTTCCAATTCTATCCGTATACAGATAGTCCCCTCATTTCTTGGAGTGTAATGAGAAGAAACGAACTAAGCCTTCGATTTTATACCTCGATCAGTTATGACGTCACCCTTGTGACGTAAGCAACAGAAGCGACCGAAGGGTCGCATCGATATGGTTCCCAAGATCATTAATGAGCGTCATTTGATGGTCGGCCACTAGTACCTTTGAAATGTCGTCGTGAATCCTTCAATAGATCTTTTTCTCACTTCTTTAAACTTTATTTTGAATATTTCTTGCACTAATCTTCAAAATCCTTCTAAGTTTTTCAAATCTTTCTGCAAATCTTCAAAGTTCTTCACATGTTATCAAGCCTCTCCGTCCTTGCACAGTTTCTAGGCCTCGTTGTGAGTCCTGTATATGCTGACCAACCCTTTTTCCAAACTACAAATCTCATCTTTTTCTTTCCCTGAATCCATATAAAGATGGCAAAAATATCAAAAACCGATCCTCAAAAAGAGAAAGCTTCTTCATCGCGGTCAGCCGGCGACAAGACGTCGGTAGAGCCACGCATCGAGGAGTGTGTTCCCGGGGTGTGCAATTTCACTTCTGATTTCAAGGTTGAGAAACCCTCGTCGGTCTCTAGCCGATATGAGCCAATGTCGAGATATATATGCTCGATAACTGAGGGCGACCTTAAACAGGTGAAGAAATATTGTCATTAGGAGGGCAAAGAGGTGGTGATTCCGACCCTCGAAGAGGACATCGCCACTTACATGAAAGGGTTCTTAATTGTTTACACTTACCCTTTCACGTTGGGTCCAGTCGACCCCGCTATCCTCGATTTCTGCCGCCAATACCAAATAACCCTAGGCCAGATCCATCCTTCTTTCTAGCACATTATCATTCTGCTTTGATTTTTTGTGAGCAAAGTCGAGGGCATGCCTTTTACCCTCGGTCATCTCATTAGACGGTACATCCCCCGTCTCTATCGAGGCAGATTAATAAGGCTTCAGCGTCATGCCACCAAGGTGTTGTTCTCAAGCATAAATGAGGACAAGGATCAAGGATAGATGGGCCGGTTTGTCCAAGTGAGGACTTCCGACATAATTCCCGCCGAGAAGATGCCATTCCTCGAAGAGTGGAATATGAAACATAAGTACAAATCAACATATAGCTTCTGTTTTGCTTCTTTTGCCTTTTCTTATTGACATTCTTTCATATGATACAGCGGTTTCTTGGGTGCCCGGTGCAATCCTTAACTTTGAGGACTGGGTTCGAAAGCTGGCCTCGACCTCTTTGTATGTTGAGCACTCGTGGCGTGATTTAGCAAAGGGCCGATGAGAGGCCAAAAATCACGGTAAGTTTCTTTACCCGTGTTTGATGCTCTTCTCTGAAAATGTTTCTTTTTTTATTCCTACTTGATTTCCTTTTATACAGGTCTCTAAGACAATGTTGTCATGAGGCTCCCATTTGGAGAGGAGGAGGAGGCCCCGAAGCCGGCCAAGGATAAGAAGAGAAAAAGGGTCTCACCCTCCGATACTCTAAAGACCAAGAAAAGCAAGGTTCGCAAGTCAAAAAAAGATACCGCCGCCCTGCCTGCAAATGTAGTTCAACAGCTACGAGATGAAAAAGAGGAGAATGAATATGTCGCCTTCGAATTGGTGCCTCGAAAGAGGAGTGTCGAGGTCCTAAAGGCCGCTGAGCCGGTGATGATCGAAGAGGTTCAGCCTCGGACCGGGGGGATCTCGAAATATGGCCCGACAAAGTCCCTGAGTCATCGGAGGCCAAAGATACCTCCCGTCGTGATGGCCAACCGGTGGTCGTACCTGAAGAGGTCAAGTCCGAGGCCCTTCAAAATGAAGAGAATGCTCCAAGTGACTCGTTTGGGGCAATAGACATTAGCGACTCGCCCCTCCCCACATTTTTCGAGGGGCAAATTCAGGAAGCTTAGGCCATAAGGACCCTTCGATATGGGAACGGCCCACGAAGGGGAAGACCTTTTTCGTGGCTGATTTACGGGGGTCGAAGATTCCTCCGATCTAGGCGATGCATCAAGTATCTTCAGTGAGGCTCATCGATTGTTGAGTCAGGTAAGTCTTAGCTCCCTTTATCAATATCACTTTTGTCTTTTATTCCCTCTTGTATGATTTTATTTCTTTCTTCATAGGCCTTGACACTTCATTAGGAAGCGTCTTCTAAATCCTGGGGCAAAGCTGAGCTGATGTGAGGCTGATCTCAAAAGGCTTACGGAAAAGAGAGATGCCTTAAAACTTCTCATTGGGCAAAAAGAAGAGGAGATCAAGAACCTCCGAGCTGAATTGGCAACAACTCATAAAGTACAAACTGACCTGATTGAGTAGGTAATATTTTTTTTTGGAAGATCGATATATTGATTCGGTAACGACGACTAACACTTTGATCCTGCAGGTTCAGCAAAAGGCCAAAAAGATCGAGCAACTTCGCGAGGAGACCATGATGAAGGAGGCGGAGACTTTAGGGTGGAAACAAAACATGGATCGCCTTGCCTAGAAGAAAGAGGCCGCTCAAGCCCAACTGTTATCGGATGAACATCAACTCCAAAGCATGAAAGAGGAGAACTTGGCCCGAACCAAGAGAATTGAGGAGCTCGAGTCTCAATTGGCCGCCAAAATTGCGAAGACCACATCTGAGGCAGAAAAAGTAAAGGCTGGCGCGGAGGCAGTCATGGTCGTCTAACGAGCCGACGCTGAAGCTGCTCACGCTTGAGTAAAGGAAATTTTCGATATTGTTTAGGCTCGAGCATTCTGCATTTCCGAGCATGCCAGTCTTATAGAGAGACTATCGAGGAGATTCATGCTCGTGGCTTTGACCTTGCCATCGAGATCGAGAGTGAGAAAGTACTCAAGACCGAAGCTAGAGCGCTGCTTTCTTCTAATGACGATGTCTCCGGGAGTGCAAGTGGATCTGAGAGTGGAGAAGATGAAGAGGAGGTTGATCGCATCCTACTCCACACTACTAAAAAGCAGGAAGAGAGGGTCACAATAGCTTTTACCCGATTTGTGTGTCGGGATCAATTTTCACATAGAGCTAGGAATGGAGTCGAGTATCTATTTAGGCTGGAATTGCGTATTTGTTCCAAATATCACTTCTAATCATTTTTGGGTTTTCTTTATATTCTACTATTATCAAACTACAAATTATAATTGCTACTAGATTAACTACAAGTAAATTGCTACAAGTTGTATCTAATAGTTTAAAAGGCACTAGGGTAGTGGCATCCTCCTAGGTGGACAATTGACGGGTAATTGAACATAAGGCATGATTGACATGGTTGGAGAATATGCGATAGCCATTGCACAATTTTACCCACTCTCACACCTCTCGGTAGAGAGAGTGATTTTGCCCAATTGACTTTCTCAAGACCAATAGGGTAGGAACATTTGCTCAAGCAATTGTGGTTCAAGTCGGGTATTACTCTCTTGAGGTTTAACCCTTTAGTTGGGACTATCAATTCTCTTGAGTCCATCCCAATTCCTTGTTGGGTCAATTTCGGAGACTTACGCTCTCTTTCTCAAGAAGAACCCAAGTCAACTTAGTACAAACTAGTGTTTGTAACCACTAATTCATAGATTAAACCATGAAATTGACCCAAATAACAAACACTCATAGTCAAACAACCTTAAATCACAACATCCATCAATTACCCACACTAGGGTTGAGCCACAACCCTAACTAATGGGTTTAACTACTCATGCTTGAAGAGAAAAAACAGAGAAATGGATGAAGATAAAGACATATTAATTAATTGCTAAGGTAAATACAAAGATTCAGTGATAAAAACTAAGTAAAAATGCCCAAAATGACTAAGAAAAGTCTTCTCACGAGCGCAGCTAATGTCTAATAATATCTGATACCCTAAAAATGGAAAAAGGTTCTATTTATACTAAGCTGGAAAAACTGGACAAAATTGCCCCTGCAGGTTTAGTGCGGACCGCACAAAATGGTGTGCGGTCGCACTAGGCTCTTGAGCTTGCAATCTTGACTATCTGAACCCAGGCTTCGCGGACTGCACAAAATGGACTACGGCCGCGGAGGCTTCTAGCGCGGTCCACACAAACTCGACCGCGGACTGCACAGGCTTGAACCTTTGAACTTGGCATCTCTCTGAATCTTGTATCTGTGGACCACATAGAATGAGAGTGCGGCCGCAGAGGTCCACTGCGGACCGCACAGAGTGTAGTGCGGTCGCATTGCTTCGAAGCCTAAAATGTTGAGCCGCATTGCTTCCACTGCGGTCCGCACTAGGCCTGTTTTTCCTGAGTTTGTCTTGTCTTTGGTACTTGTGCAAGTTTCACTCCTTTTGAGCTGATCTTTGACATTTTGTCACTTTGTTGATCAAACTTGCAATCAAGCACAACTTATGAGCCTTTTGGGACTATTTTGTATGAATTTATAATCAAAGCGCAAGCAAGAAGGAGCATAAAATGCGTCAAAATCCCTAGTTATCAACTCCCCCAAACTTAAGTTTTTGCTTGTCCTCAAGCAAACAAAATAAGACCCATCCCTTAAGGGAAAATCCAAGAAATTTTCAGTTGTCCTAAAGCAACCTCAACTAGCATCAATTGGGACTAAAAATTGCCCTCAATACAAATGAATCATTAACAACATTTGACCTTTGAAAAACCATGGATCAAGTGCGACACAAGAGCATCAAGAGTTGACTCAAAGAACTCTCTCAATTACTTTGGTCATTGTGGAACCCAAACTCACACATCCTCAACTCTCCCTAAGCAAAACTCACCTTTTTAGAATATTGGACACAAACCGAGGTTAATGGAAATTCGCTCATCTCTCTCAAGAAAAAGTCACAAGTCCAGCTTTAAGTACCATATGCCTGCCCTTTATATGAGTATCCACTAATGTAAGCTTCATTCAACTCAAGATCATATAGGGCTTTTGTGGAGTCATTATGAAGGTTTTTGGTTCAGCGTAGGAAATGTTTTGGTCTAAGTGGGTTCCATCTTCCCTTAAGAACTTCTTTTGATTCATTTGGCAAACATTCTCTTGACTCTTTGAGTCATTTCACTTCTTTTCTAAGGGGTTAGAAAGACACATTGTCACTCTTTCTTATGCTTTTCAAACCTTTTCTCCTTTTTCAACTTTTCCACACCTTTCATTCTTTGTTTTTCTTGAATCCCTCTTTATTCCTTTTCACATTGACCATTCTTTTTGTCTTTTGTTTTTCTTTCTTTTTCATTGCCTTTTCTTTTCTTTGTTTTTTGTGTCTTTTTTTCCACTTTGTTGCCATCCTTGTCTCTCCCCCCAAACTTATACTTTTGCCATGTGCTAAAGGAAAGATCGGGTGCCAAGAGAGGGTATCTTTTAGCACAGGTATAGGCTTGTATCATGGTTCTTGAAAGATGAAAGTCTAAGGCTCAAAAGGGTTAACTAGGGATCATATCATTGGTAGGCTATGGATTTGTGCAAACTATCATTTGGATCAAGGAGAGCCTATAATCATTCCTCAAGTCAAAATTCACTTATGATTTCGCCTCAACAAACATTCAGGGCAAGTTCTAGACCAATGGCTCGGGACTTAGACTTGCAATTCAATGACTCACCACACAAGCTAAGGAATTGCTAAAGACATAGAGTCGGGGTCCCACAACGACCTTCGATACGATTTGAGCACACAATGGTCCCGAAAACCACTTGATAATTATCGGTCAACACAAGAGTCTCAAGGTCACGACTTTCACCATTCTAAACACAACAGTTTGTCTTTGACCATGGGATCAAAGGCAAATGTGCTAGGCCCAAGTGAAGCTTTGCTTGAGGTACCCTTAACTACAAACTACTAAAGCAAAAAGATAAACGGACTCAAACCCTTAAAAGGTTGTCACGCCATCCATCATTGGGAAGAGCCACCCGGTTCACACAACACTCCACCTTTGGAAAGAACCGTGGCATTAAGAAAACCAAAGGCTTATTGAAAACATCCAAAACAAAACAAAAAGCTACGAACATAAATAAGAAGCTAAAAACGAAAAATAGAATATATACAATAGAAAAATGAACATAAATTTTTGCGAAAAATAGAATGAATATATACAATAGGGGATTTGAATATACAACGGGGGATGAATATATACAATGTGATGTCACTTTATATACATACCCAAAGAAAGATAAAAAGTGCGATAAAAGTAACTAAATATCAAATTATATACAGACCAAATGTGAAAAATCAAGAAAGCATAAAAAATATCAATATATACAGTCATCCAAAAAAATGTAGGGCCCACCCCCTCAAATGAAAGCTGGCATTGTCCCCAATGCCAACTAGTCTAACTAAGCACCAAAAATATATAGAAAAGGGATATAGAAGACTTCTTAAGTCGTGTCTGTCTGCATAGGATCATGGGTGATCCCTGGGTCCTCTGTGTGCCTGGGAACCTCAGACTGGTTCCCAGTGGTCTGCTCTGCTGCTACTAGGACCGGGGCCTGGACCTCGACAGGCTGTGGAACTGGTACATCCGTTGGCTGACTAGAGTAAGTCTCCGGTGGGTCCGCCAACTGGATGATGGCATCATCTTCTATAGGAATCCTCCTCCTCTTCGGAGGCCTCTGGGTCTGCTCCGGCTGTGGATGAGCTGTTGGGACTGGATCATCAAGTAACAGGTCCAAAGGCAGCTGGTCTGCCTTCAGTCTATCAACATCTGCCCGCAGCTCCTTCACGGACTCCTTGGAGGCCCGTGTCTTCCTAAGCTTTTTGTGCTCCCAAGCAAGCTCCTTGAGAGCCTTGCTGTGTGAATCAACTGCCTTGGCCAATGCATCCTGAGTGGTGAGGATTTTCTTCTGGTTCTCAAGTATCTCCTTCAAAGCATCTTGTATCGACTGTGGGACCTATGTTGGATGAGGTGCCGACTGAGCCTCTACAGTAGTAGTCAATGTGGACAACTTGGATGAGGTAGTCTGCATCCAGTTGTTTATACTCAGCATGGCTTGGCTTAGCCAGTGGGCAGTAATGGGATGGGCCCGGGTAGATGGGATCTCCGGGCCTGCTGATGTGGAAGGGCCGGGAGGATTGGCTGAAGATGTGGAAGGTCCAGGGGGTAAGTCAGCAAAAGTGGAGGTAGGCGCAGCAGGGACTTCTACATAACTAGCTCTTCAGACTAGCCAATTGGGGCAGAAGCAGGGGCTTTGTAGTTCTTGTCCTTGGGGTTGTCATTCCCGTTCAAGCTATACCAGGAAAATGAGGTTGTCGCCTTGACCTTGATTGTCATATAGCCTTGGCTTCACCTCTAGATCTGTGAAGTATTCAGTGAGGAAGCTGGGGAAAGGGTAGTTCCGGTCATGCTTTGCTTCCACAATGGTGATAACTGTGGACATCACATTCCCCACATTGATAGGGTACCCCGCCATAACGGAAGCAACCAAAATAGCCCGGTGGAGAGGAAGGGTCTGGTCATGAGTGGTCGGGTCCAACCGGCTGCAAACAAAGGTCTCCCAACCATTCGCCTGAAAGTTAGGGTCCTCCGCAATATTTTGACCCCAACTGTCAACCAATCAGGAACAGTACCTGGGATTGCTAGGTACTGAGCTAACCATGGACGTACCTCCTCGCCCATCTCCATCTTCACCATATATAGAGTCTCATCCTCCTCATTGAAGCCTAAGTATTCATTAATTGACTTACCATCGAACAAAACTTTCAAATTACGAACTTTGGTCACTTTGGAGCCCTTTTTGATGTGGGCTACATTACAATAAAACTCTTTGACCAAATGCTCGTTGGCATCCACACAGTTATCTAAGAAGTGCTCCCAACCCATTCTAGTTCTGAACTGTCTCTGCACGTTAGGGTTGTGGGGTAGTAGATCATTGTCAATGAAACTCCGCTCCGGTATCAACTTTTTCACCGGCCACCACTCCCAAAATTTGTGGTACGCCATTTCGCTCACGAACCTATCCTCCCAGACATCAGGTTTTCTTGTTCTGGTAATACCTCCCACCTGAGTCTCATCACCTCCAGTTGCCTCCTCATCTCCCTGTACCTCCTCTTCACCTCCGCCTGCACCCTTCCCGGATAATGAAGTTGTGGGGGAGGTAGAGTATTCACCACTTCCGACTGTTGAGCCCTCAGATAACTTAGTAGAAACATGCCCTGGTGCTTGGGCAGTGGGTGATGAGGGAGGGGTGTTTCTACGTCTGGCCCTCTCCGGATACGGGATGTATTTTGGGACTGAGTCCAAAGAGATCTCCCGAGAGGGCTCGTACTCACTCCCCAACATGTCAATGGCTCTGTCAACCGCTTTTATGGCTTTCCTCATGTTCTTGATATTTTGCCTAGCTTGGGGAGTGAGTTTGACCATTTTCTATTTTCCACCCCGGGAAGATTCACCTCTACCGGGTTGTTTTGATCTCTTGCCTCTTTGTTTTACCATTGTCTGTAAACATCATTCAATATATTTGTTAGTGTCAATCAAGGCAGTTCAAGTTATTGCAGCAGAACAAATTGCATAACAGAATCAAAGTGTTATAGACAGTCCTCAGAGGCTGCCCAGTGCGGACCGCACACGGTCCACACAAAATGGTAGTGCGGCCCGCATAGGGTTAGGGTTCAGAATACCCACCCTCTGAATCTTGATAGTGCGGCCCGCACAAGGCCGCACTGGCCCAGTACAAACCGCACAAAATATAGTGCGGCCGCACTGCCCAAGGGTTATCTTTTAGAAGTTCATCAGTGCGGTCCGCACAAAGTGGTACTGCGGACCGCACTGGGGCACCGGGGACCACACAAAAATGACTGCGGTCCGCATAGGGTGCCTAGAAGTGGCACTAAGTTAGGGCTTGAGATTTTGCTTTTAAGGTCAAATTTCCACCTAATTAGAGGCCCTAATCGATTACCCAGTCCATTAAACTACTAAGTTCACAGGAATCAACATTTAAACTAATCTAACCTAGAAATCGAACTAATTATGGGAGGAAAAAGAACAGAAGTTAAGAAAAATGGAATTTAAACAAAATTACAAAATTAAACAAAGAAGAAATGAGTATAATGTTACTAGATTATGAGATGAAGTGAAGTTAAACAATGCCAATCAAAGAAGAAGAGGAACATTATTTAGAGTCTCTGAGGTTCAATTTTTTGAAAAGGGTAAAAGGAGGCCCTCAGGGTCTATTTATAGAAAAACCCTTGGGGCCCATTCTCACCTACCAGTGCGGATAGCACAAAATGGACCGCGGTCCGCACTGAACTGTTATGATCAAACTTGACCAATTATCCCACTACGGTCCGCACAAAATAGACCGCAGCCGCAATGGTCCACTATGGACCGCACAAAGTGTAGTGCGGCCGCAGTAGCCAACTTCAGAGAGGTATCACTTTGGCCTTCACCACTGCGGACCGCACAAGTGTAGTGCGGCCGCACTGGCAACTTCAGAGACTGAACAATTTCTTTATTATGTCTTGCACTGCATCAACACAATCCCTGCAGCATCTCACAACTAATTAGCCCAAAAATCAATCCTATTCTACAAAGAAAATAAAAGAAAACAACAAGAAGAAAAACACTTGGGTTGCCTCCCAAGAAGCGCCCGATTTAACGTCGCGGCACGACGCAGGTTACCATCATATCATTTGAAATGAAGAAGTGCCACCACGTGGTTGTCATCAATTTTCCCAAGATAATGCTTGACCCGATGCCCATTAACTCTGAAGACTTCACCATTTTTATTTTTCAAATCAAGAGTACCAAAAGGGGTCATAAACACAACTTCAAACGGTCCACTACATTTGAATTTGAGCTTTCCCAGAAACAGACGTAACCGAAAGTTGAACAAGAGAACTGAATCACCTACGTTGAACTCCTTTCCACGAGCATATTTGTCATTAAGGTACTTCATCTTGTCCTTATACAAGGATGAACGGTAGTAGGCATGGAATCTAAATTCATCGAGTTCATTGAGCTGCTCTACACGAAGATTGGCTGAAACATCCCATTCAAGATTCAACTTCCTCAAAGCCCACATGGCCTTGTGCTCTAACTCAACCGGAAGATGGCATGCTTTCCCAAACACCAACCAATATGGAGACATCCCAATCGGAGTTTTGTAAGCTGCCCGATAAGCCCATAGAGCGCCATCCAACTTCTTCGACCAATCGGTCCTATTTGCATTGACCGTCTTTGACAATATGCTTTTGATTTCCCGATTGGAGACTTCCACTTGACCATTTGCTTGAGGGTGATAGGGGGTAGAAACTTTGTGATTGACACCGTACTTAGAAAGCAACTTGTCGAAAGCTTTATTGCAAAAATGAGATCCCCCATCACTAATGATCGCACGAGGAGTGCCAAACCTTGTGAAAATGCTCTTCTTAAAAAATGCAACAACACTTTGGGCTTTATTGTTAGTCAAAGCCATGACTTCAACCCATTTTGAGACATAGTCAATCACCACAAGAATGTAAGTATTCCCACAAGAGCTAACAAATGGACCCATGAAATCGATGCCCCAAACATCAAAGATATCCACTTCAAGAATCGTATTGAGAGGCATCTCATCCCTTTTTGAAATTCCACCCGCTCTTTGGCAATCGTCACACCTCTTCACAAAATCACCCGCATCTTTGAACAAGGTTGGCCAATAGAATCTACAACTAAGAACTTTTGAGGTGGTCCTCACCCCACCGTGATGGCCACCATAGGGTGAAGAATGGCAAACCTCTAAGATGCTCAATTGTTCTTCCTCTAGGACACATCTACGAATCACACCATCCGTGAAAATCTTGAACAAGTATGGCTCATCCCAATAGAAATCCAAACTATCCCGCTTGAGCTTCTTCCTTTGGTTAGAAGAGAGCTCACACGGGATTACTCCAGTCACAAGGTAATTGGCAACATCGGCAAACCATGGCATATTATTCATTGACACCCCAAGGAGTTGTTCGTCGGAAAATGAATCATTGATCTCAAGGCCATCACAAGGCCTCATCTCCTCCTCCAAACGGGACAAGTAGTCTACCACTTGGTTCTTACTACCTTTCCAGTCCATAATTTCTAGATCAAACTCTTGAAGTAGTAACACCCATCGCATCAATCTTGCCTTAGAGTCTTTCTTTGTCATAAAGTAACTAAAAGCGGCATGATCGGTGTGCACTATGACCTTGGCCCCAATAAGATACGGCCGAAACTTTTTCATTGCAAATACTATAGCCAACAACTCTTTTTTGGTAACTATGTAGTTCCTTTGAGCCTAATTCATGGTCTTGCTTTACACCGAATGAAACATCTTGTTAACCTTTTGACCCAAGACAACACTAACTGCAACGTCACTTGCGTCACACATGATCTCGAAAGGCAAGCTCCAATTTGGTGCGGTAATAATTGGGGTAGTGGTCAACTTAAGCTTGAGAAGCTCAAATGCTTGCATTCATCCCTCATCGAACACAAACTTTGCATCATTTTCTAGTAGCTTGCACAAGGGGTTTACCACCTTTGAAAAATATTTTATAAACCTTCGGTGGAACCCCGCGTGCCCAAGAAAGCTCCTCACCCCCTTGACGAAAATGGGGGAGGAAGCCTTGAAATCACCTCTATCTTGGCTTTGTCAACTTCAATTCCATGATTTGAAATTTTGTGACCCAACACTATACCCTCTTCAACCATGAAATGGCATTTTTTCCAATTGAGTACGAGGTTTGTGTCTTCACATCGGGCCAATACTCTATCCAAATTTCTCAAACATTCTTCAAAGGAATCACTAACCACACTGAAATCATCCATGAAAACCTCCAATATATCTTCCACCATGTCGGTGAAAATAGCCATCATGCATCTTTGGAATGTCGTCGGAGCATTACACAATCCGAACGACATTTGAGAGAAAGCGAAGATTCCATACAGACAAGTAAATGTGGTCTTCTCTTGGTCCTCCGGGGCAATTAAGATTTGATTATACCCCGAGTACCCATCCAAAAAGCAATAAAAAGCACGCCCCGCAAGATGATCAAGCATTTGGTCAAGAAATGGCAATGGGAAATGGTCCTTTCGGGTCACCTTGTTTAGCTTCCGGTAGTCCATGCAAACCCTCCAACCTGTAACTGGCCGAGTGGGAATAAGTTCATTGTTGTCATTGGTCACCACAGTCATACCACCCTTCTTCGGTACACATTGCACCAGAGAAGTCCATGAGCTATCAGAAATGGGGTACACAACCCCAACATCCAACCATTTGATCACTTCTTTCTTCACCACTTCTTGCATAGCCTCGTTCAATCTTCTTTGATGCTCTAAGTAAGGCTTTGAATCATCCTCCAAGATAATTTTGTGCATACAAAATGCGGGGATTATTCCCCGAATGTCATCTAGAGTCCATCCAATTGTCCTTTTCCTCTTTTGAAGCACCGCCAAAATGGCCTCAACCTGCATGTTAGTAAGGTAAGAAGAAAGAATAACTGGTAAAGTGGAGTTTGAGCCCAAGAATTCATACCTGAGGTGTGGAGGAAGTGGTTTCAACTCCAACACCAGCGGCTCCTCAATTGATGGTTTTGTTGGTGGAGTTTTCCGGTTTTCAAGATCCAAAGACAATTTTCTAGGCTCATAAGAATAAGAGTCCATCCCATGTAAGGCATTCACGCACGATACTCTACTTGCATCCTCATTGACATCAAGATTTAATAGCACGGCCTCAAGAGGATCCTCCATGTTGATCATAGCACTAGTATCATCCACAATCACGGCTATGACAAGGTCTACAAATGAGCACGTCTCGGTGCTATTGGGTTTCTTCATAGACTTGCAAACATGGAAAACGACATTTTCATCTCCTACTCGGAAAGTGAGCTCACCCACTTCAACATCAACCAATGTCTTCCCTGTTGCAAGAAAGGCCTTCCCAAGATAATAGGAACCTCATAGTCCACCTCACAATCTAGAATCACAAAGTGGGACGACAATATGAATTTGTCCACTCGGACAAGCACGTCATCAATAATGCCCAAAGGTCGCTTCATCGATCGATCTGCCATTTAAAGTCTCATTGAGGTTGGCCTAGGTTGCCCGATACCCAAAGTTTTGAAAACTAAGTAGGGCATTAAATTGGTACTAGCTCCCAAGTCACATAGAGTCTTGGCAAAATCCGCACTCCCAATAGTGCAAGGAATGGTGAAAGCACCGGGATCTTCAAGCTTTGGGGCCATTGAATGCACTATAGCACTAACTTGGTGAGTCATCTTTATAGTTTCACAATCCATAGAATGCTTCTTTGTAACCAAGTCTTTCATGAATTTTGCATAACCCGGCATTTGTTCAAGTGCCTCCACCAAAGGCACATTAATAGATAAGTTTTTCATCATGTCAATGAACTTTTTAAACTAATTATCATTCTTGTGCTTCGCGAGCCTTTGAGGATAATGTGGAGGTGGCCTTGGCAAAGGAGCCTTGGCTTTTGGCACAACCGGCTCCGACATGTCAATTATGTTTTTCCTAGACGGGTTCACATCATTTTAGGTTTCCACCTCGACTTCTTGAATATCAATCCTCACTTCATTGTTCACATTTTCATCAACCACATCTTCAACTACCAAATGGACTTCGTCATCTTGCAACTCAATATCATCATCCACGACTTGCTTTTGCTTAGAGGCATTCACATCACCACCTATCCCACTTCTTGTTGTGACTGCCATAACATGATTGTTTCCACCCTTTGAGTTCACTACCGTATCACTTGGTAGAGCACCCTTCGGGCGAGTATTCAATGACTGAGAGATTTGGCCTAATTGCACCTCCAAGTTTCTGATAGAGGTGTTGTGAGAAGCTAACTGTGCATTAGAATCCACATTCCTCTTCATCATCTACTCGAACATCATTTCAATTCTACCCATATCATTACTAGAAGAACTAGGACCTTGAGAGGGGAAATGGGGTGGATTATTCGATTGTTGGTACATTAGGGGCCTTTGAAAGCCTTGCCCCCGGTTGCCTTGGTTTCCATTGTTGTTCCACCCGCCTTGATTGTTATTGTTGCCCCAATTGTTGTTATTTCCATTCTAATTGCCTTGGTTGTTGTTTTGATTACCCCAATTGTTGTTTTGGTTGTTGTTGTTCCAATTACCACCACCTTGTTATTGATTGCCCCAATTTCCTTGGGGTCGCCATTGTTGGTTTGAAGAGTTGCCTCTATTGCCTTGATAGTTGTTGACATATTGTACCTTTTCACTTTGATCATCATAACCATCATTTGGAAACCCACAACATGTATCATCATATTGCTCAGAATTCCCTTGATTTTTCCTTTGTCTTCTCTTGTTGACAAACATACTAACACCCTCCATGGCATTCACTTGGCAAGGATTCTGAACTTGTTACAACTGCGCCTTAGCCAATTGGTTCATAGTAGTAGTAAGATCAGCTATCGCTTGCCAGTGATCATGTAATTCCTTGTGCAAATGGATAACCGTAGGGTCACCTTGAGGCGCATTTGCTCTACTCTGCCATGCTGAAGAAGTGTCCGCCATTTCATCAAGTACATCACATGCCTCATCATAAGAAAGCTTCATAAAACTGCCCCGACCAATTGGTTAACAATGCATTGATTTGTAGTATTTATACCCCGGTTGAAGGTTTGTTGGATCATGGCCTCGGTCATATAATTATTTGGGCACTCCTTCACCATCGTTCTATACCGCTCCCAAATCTCATTCAAAGGTTCCGTTGGCTCTTGCTTGAAGGCTAATATTTCATCTTGAAGTGTCGTCATATGACTAGGAGAGAATAATTTGGCAATAAACTTATCCGTCAACTCATCCCAAGTTGTGATGTAATGGTTGGGGAGTCTCTCGAGACAGTCTAATGCCTTCTCCCGAAGTGAGAACGGGAAAAGTCTCAATCTCATTGCATCCTCAGATACATTCGCCTGCTTTCTCCCCCAACATGTATCTACGAACCCCTTGAGATATTTGTAGGCATTTGATTCGTAGCGCCCGTGAAGTACCCACGCTGCTCAAGTAAGGTCAATATCACATTAGTTATCTGAAAGTTGCCCGCCCAGATTTTGGGTGGGACAGTAGCACTTGCATAACCCTGGTTTGGAAGTATTCTGGGAGCCACTCTTGGAGGTGGCAGAGGAGGGTCTGGAATATTGTTATATGGATTCGCATTGGCATTGTGGACTCTACGTTGTCCTTGAGGTGCAAGAGGCACCTCATCTTGCTCAAGATCATCTACCTCCTTCCCCGCTATCACGCTTTCAAGAGGGTCATTAGCGTTGTTTAAAGCCATATTGGTACCTGAGTAGTGACACAAACAAGTAAGTAACAAAGAAGGAAAGAAGAACAATACACAAAACTAACTAAATAGATAGCCAAAACCGTTAGCTCCCAAGCAATGGAGCCAAAAAGTGATCACAACCTACTCCACACTACTAAAAAGCAGGAAGAGAGGGTCGCAATAGCTTTTACCCTATTTGTGGGTCAGGATAGATTTCCACAAAGAGCTAGGAATGGAGTCGAGTATCTATTTAGGTTGGAATTGCATATTTGTTCCAAATATCACTTCTAATCATTTTTGGATTTTCTTTATATTCTACTATTATCAAACTACAAATTATAATTGTTACTAGATTAACTACGAGTAAATTGCTACAAGTTGTATCTAATAGTTTAAAAGGCACTAGGGTAGTGGCATCTTCCTAGGTGGCCAATAGATGTGTAATTGAACCTAAGGCATAATTGACATGATTGGGGAATATGCGATAACCGTTGCACAATTTTACCCACTCTCACACCTCTCGGTAGAGAGAGTGATTTTGCCAATTGACTTTCTCAAGACCAATAGGGTAGGCAAATTTGCTCAAGCAACTGGGGTTTAAGTCGGGTAATACTCTCTCGAGGTTTAACCCTTTAATTGGGACTATCAATTCTCTTGAGTCCATCTCAGTTCCTTGTTGGGTCAATTTCGGAGACTTAGGCTCTCTTTCTCAAGAAGAACCCAAGACAACTTAGCACAAACTAGTATTTGCAACCACTAATTCATAGATTAAACCATGAAATTGACCCAAATAACAAACACCCATAGTCAATCTAACCTTAAATCACAACACCCATCAATTACCCACACTAGGGTTGAGCCACAACCCTAGCTAATGGGTCTAGCTACTCATGCTTGAAGAGAAAAATAGAGAAATAGATGAAGATAAAGACATATTAATTAATTGCTAAGGTAAATACAAAGATTTAATGATAAAAACTAAGTAAAAATACCCAAAATTGCTAAGAAAAGTCTTCTCACGAGCGCAATTAACGTCTGATAATATCTGATACCCTAAAAATGGAAAAAAGGTTCTATTTATACTAAGCTGAAAAAACTGGAGAAAATTGCCCCTACGGGGTTAGTGCGGACCGTACAAAATGGTGTGCAGCTGCACTAGGCTCTTGAACTTGCAATCTTGACTCTATGAACCCAGGCTCCGCCGACCACACAAAATGGACTGCGGCCGCGGAAGCTTCTAGCGCGGTCCGCACAAACTCGACCGCGAACCGCACAGGCTTGAACCTCTGAACTTGGCATCTCTCTGAACCTTGTCTCTGTGAACCGTACAGAATGGGAGTGCGGCTGCGGAGGTCCACCGCAGACCGCACAGAGTGTAGTACGGCCGCATTGCTTCGAAGCCTGAAATGTTGAGTCTCTAAACCTCTCTAGTGCGGACCGCACAAAGTGTAGTGCGGCCGCACTAGGCCTGTTTTTCCTGAGTTTGTCTTGTCTTTGGTACTTGTGAAAGTTTCACTCCTTTTGAGCTGATCTTTGACATCTTGTCACTTTGTTGATCAAACCTGCAATCAAGCATAACTTATGAGCCTTTTGGGACTATTTTGTATGAATTTATAATCAAAGCGCAAGCAAGAAGGAACATAAAATGCGTCAAAATCCCTAGTTATCAGAGGCCCCCGGGGAAGATTAGGCACTTAGAACTTTTTTCTTTTTTGGATTTTTTTGTGTAAGACCCTGAGTGGTCTTTGTAAATATTTTTGCATATATGAAAGATCCCTTTTCTTTCTAGATTGTCTCCCAATTCTGTTTTGTGAAAACTCTACTTTGCTTTTCGCCTGATGATAATTTTGGTATACTTTATATCTTTCGAGAATTTTGACTCACTTTGTTGCCTTGCGAAAATTATGTCGAAGTCAGATTAGAATAGTCTCTATAATCGAGCGAGTACTTGCTTGAACTCAGAGTAGAAAAAACCCTTAGGTTTCAGTTGAGCGAGGGTGGATCCTCGAGCTCAACAACATGATGGCCCTTAGGCTCTTGAATCGGGCCGATATGGCCTTAAAGGAGTGGCTCTTTCCTTTTTCAGCTTAAAAAGTTTAATCATATAAATGCCTTAGCACGAGATAAATCTGTATCCATTAGGATTCAGTGTTATTGAAAACCTTTTACTTTGTTACTCCTTAGCATAAGTTTGTTCGAGAGTTCGAACAATTTGATACCCCTTAAGGCTTTTTAGGGTTGACGTTATCGAAACCCTTTGTAACTTTGTCGAGGTTAGCCTTTTTTTTAATCGGTTTTATGAAAATATTTGAAGGCCTGTTTTATTACGAAATTCGAACGTTTTCAAACCGTGTTAGTTTGTTCGTAGCCTTTAACTTGAGATTTGCCCTTTGGGCTTGTTTATTGATTACACTTCGAACTTGTTCGAAGTGTTAGTCCCCGAGTAGGGTGGTTGTGGACTATAAACTGAGGATTGCCTTTTCAAGGTCTTATGGTCTCGAAGTTTAATAATTTGAACATGTCAATTTTTGGATAGCAGTCCCCGAGTACGGTGTTGATAGCTCGAGCTTTACTTTCGATCGGCACTTGAGCCAACTTCTACAATAGATCATAAGTAAAGTAGAAATTTCGCTAAGGCATGGAACATCTGGTAAGGAAAAATACTTCTTTCCATAAATCATTCATGCATATATGTTTTGCCATCGGGGCTCGAGTAATCTACAAGGACATGGTTCATTTCACTGTTTGGCCCTTTTACAAAATTTTACCTATCAAGACTTGTTGATACGAAGTATTTTCTTTAAGAACATAACATTCGAGAGTGATCACATCCGAGGGTGATGCCCCCTAATATTCGAAGTTGATTGTAAAGAAGCCTCAATACTGTTGAATTGTCCCCAGGTAGCACAAATAATTGGTGCCTCGTTAAAAACCTCGTCGGAAAACCCCATTTGGGACAAAAACCGATCTAAGGAAAAAAGAGTGCAATGTATGCTTTAAAACCTGAGGTCTTCGTGTTGAAAAATTCCCCGATGTCTTCGATCGAACACATGTAATAAGTTAGTATCAATATAAATGAAAAAAGGGAGTGATATGTTCCAATTATTTGGCAATTGTTCGTCGTTTATCGCGCCAAGTCTGTAAGATCCCTTTCCGATGACACAGAGGACTTGATATGGTCCTTCCTTATTTGGGCCGAGTTTCCCCTTGTTTGGATCTTGAGTGTTGAGGGTGACTTTTCTCAAAACTAAGTCCCCGATTCAAAAGTGGCGAAGATTGGCTCTTCGGTTGTAGTATCTTTCGATATGATGTTTCTGTGCTACCATTATAACAAGGGCGGCTTCCCATTGTGTTCATAACCTTGTGATTCGATTCTTCCATTGTGTATCGGCACCTGACGATTGGTTTCCTGACCTCGATTGGGATCAGGGCTTCGACTCCATATACTAAGGAGAATGGTGTTGCCCTCGTACTAGATTTTGACGTTGTTCAATATGCCTAAAGGACTTTGGAAAAAATTTCTCTCCATTTTCCCTTAGCGTCGTTCAATCTTTTCTTTAGATTCTGAATGATGGTCTTGTTTGTAGATTCGGCCTGTCCGTTCCCACTAGGATGATATGGCGTTGATAATATCCATTTTATTTTGTGATCCTCGAGAAACTTTGTTGTTTTGCTACCGATAAATTATTTTCTATTGTCGCATACTATCTCGGCAGGTATCCCGAATCGACATATGATGTGATCCTAGATGAAGTCTATAACTTCTTTCTCTCTAACTTTCTCGAAAACATATTCTTCAACCTACTTAGAGAAATCATCAGTCATAAATAAAATGAACTTAGCTTTACCTGGGGTTGATGGCAGAGGGCCGACGATATCCATTCCCCATTTCATGAATGACCATAGGGACAGGACTGAATGAATTTGCTCCCCGGGCTGGTGGATCATCAGTGCATGTCTTTGGCATTTGTCGTATTTTCGAACGAACTCCTTAGTATCTTTTTCCATATTGTCCCAATAGTACCATGCTCTGATGACTTGATGAATCAGTGATTCGGCACCGAAATGGTTCCAATAAATACCCTCGTGAATATCTTGTAAGACGTAGTCGGTGTCTCCCGGACCTAAACATATTGCCAACGGCTCATCGAATATCCTTCTGTACAATGTTCCATCTTGGGCCAATGTGAATCGTACAACTTTCGTTCACAGAGTCCTCGATTCCTTAGGGTCCAACAGAAGCTTCCCGTTCATTAGATAATCGATATATTTGTTCCTCTAATCATAAGTTAGGCTTGTGGAGTTTATTTCGGCATGACCTTCTTCGACTAACGACTTTGAAAGTTGTACGACAGTCCCCAAGCTAATTTCGTCATCTTTGATTGATGATCCCAAATTTGCAAGGGCATCGGCCTCACTGTTCTGCTCTCGAGGTACATGTTGTAGGGTCAATTCTTTGAATCGGAGTAGGGTTACCTGTTGTTTGTCCAAGTACCTCTGCATCCGATCTTCTCAAACCTCAAAGGTTTTGTTGACTTGGTTAACCACGAGTACAGAATCACAGTTGTCCTCGATGACCTCTGCTCCCAAACTTTTAGCCAACTCGAGACCTGCAATCATAGCCTCATACTCGACCTTATTGTTGGTAAACTTAGGGGTTTTGATAGATTGTCTAATTGTATTGCCTATGGGTGGCTTTAAAATGATGCCTAGCTCGAACCCCTTCACATTCGAAGCACCATCTGTGAAAAGGGTCCACACCCCTAATGATGTACCTGATTTTAGCAATAGTTCCTTTTCGACCTCGGGTACGAGGGCTGGCATGAAGTCGGCCAAGAAGTCTGCCACTATTTGAGACTTGATGGTTGTTCGGGATTGATATTCAAAATCGTACCCGCTAATCTCAACGGCCCATTTGGCCAGTCGGCCCGAGAATTCGGGCTTGTGCAAAATGTTACGAAGGGGGTAAGTGGTTACAACACAAATTGGGTGACATTAAAAACATGGTTTTAATTTCCTATAGGTGCTTATTAGAGCAAGCGCTAATTTTTCTAAGTATGAGTACCGGGTCTCGGCTTCACCTAAAGTTCGGCTAACATAGTAAATAGGAAATTGCGTAACTTGCTCTTCCCGAACTAGGACTTCACTTACTGCAACTTCCGAGACTGCCAAATATAAGTAGAGTTGCTCGTCCGCTTTCGGAGTGTGAAGCAATAGGGGGCTCGAAAGATACCGCTTTAACTCTTCTAACACCTGTTGGCATTCCGGGGTCCAGGTGAAATTGTTCTTCTTTTTGAGCAGTGAGAAGAACCTGTGACTTCGATCCGAAAACCTCGAGATGAACCGGCCGAAAGTCACTGTCTATGACTGTGATGTCTTTGATCACCTTGATTTTGTTGGGGTTGATCTCGATCCCCCGATTTGACACCATAAAGCCGAGGAATTTTCCCGAACCGACCCCAAATGTACATTTCTCGGGGTTGAGCTTCATGTTGTAGTTTCTCAATATGTTGAATGTTTCCTGCAAATGTGCCAAATGGTCTTTTTGCGCACAGGGACTTAACTAGCATGTTATTAATATAAAACTCTGTTGATTTACCTATTTGTTCTTCGAACATTTTGTTTACAGCATTGGTAAGTAGCACCAGCATTTTTTAGTCCAAATAGGATTACATTATAGCAATAAGTACCATACTTAGTAATAAACGAAGTCTTTTCCTGATCCTCCGGGTTTATTTGTATTTGGTTGTACCCGCAGTAGGCATCGAGAAAGTTGAGGATCTCGTGGCCGGCCGTAGCATCGATCATGCGATCAATATTCGACAAAGGAAAGGAGTCCTTAGGGCATGCTTTGTTTAAGTCTTTGTAGTCTATGCACATTCTAAGTTTATTCCCTTTCTTGGGGACTACGACTACGTTTGCTAACCATTCATGATATTTTACTTCCCGGATGGATCCAATTTTGAGAAGTTTGGTTACCTCATCTTTGATGAATGCATGTTTTATCTCAAGATTGTGGCCTTCTCTTTTGCTTTACCAGTCTGAACTTTGGGTCCAAGCTCAATCGACGAGTGGTAATCTCTGGTGGGATCCCTGTTATGTCAAGATAGTACCAAGCAAAACAATCCATATTTTTAATAAGGAATTTAATGAGTTTTTCCCTGAGCTCGGGAGATAACCCCGTGCCCAGGTATACCTTTCGATCGGGTAGATGCTCGATCAGTATGACTTGTTCCAGCTCTTCAACCGTTGACTTCGTGGCGTCATAATCATCGGGAGTTACAAAGGTTTGAGGTATCATACAATCATCATCCTCGATATTTTCCTGTTGTTCCGATTTGATCGAGGCCGACGACTGTGGTTGCTATTTGACTTCTTGTTTTTCCTTTGATTCTGGTCCCTTCGTTGATGTTAGTGTCGATACTAGTATTACTCCATCAATTGCAAACATCTCTTTGGCTGCTGGTTCTTTGTCGTACATCGTTTTGATTCCTTCTGGTGTTGGGAATTTCAAGACTTGATGAAGTGTTTAAGGTACTGCCCTCATATTATGGATCCAAGGTCTTCCGAGCAGTGCATTGTACCTCATATCACATTCGATTACGTGGAACTTCCTTTCCTAGATAGTTCCGGACACGTTTATTGGCAACATGATTTCTCCTTTGGTGGTTTCACTCGCCATATTGAAGTCGTTGAGTACTCAAGCTGCATGCATGATTTGATCCTGGAGGCCGAGTTGCTCTACGACCCTCGATCGAATAATATTTGCCGAGCTACCTAGATCAACCAACACACGTTTAACTTGAATTTTATTCATGAGGATAGATATTACCAGTGCGTCATTGTGAGAATGTCCGATCCCTTCTGCATCCTCATCGTTGAAAGATAAGGTATCTCTAGTAAGTAGTCCTGGGTACGCTTCTCCCTTATGATTGTAACTTTGGTGCATTTAAATATCGGGCCCTGAGGAATATCAACCCCACCAACGATCATATGAATCATGTTTTGCGGTTCCTCCTGTTCGTTTTTCCTATTTGCATCCCTGTCTCTGAAATGATTTTTAGCTCAGTCACTCAAGAACTCTCGAAGATGACCTTCGTTGAATAAACGAGCTACTTCCTCCCTCAATTGCCTGCAGTTTTCGGTTTTGTGACCATAGGTTCCATGGTATTTGCATATTTGATTAGGGTTTTTTGAGCCGGGTCGGATTGTAGGGGTCTGGGCCATCTAGTATCTTTGATCCATCCAATGACTGATACAATACCCAATGCATCGACGCTGAAGTTATATTCCGATAACCGTAGCTCTTCCTTGGGCTCGACATGTTTATTGAAGCCACTCTTACTCATGAGTCCTCGGGAGTTTTGCCCTTGATCATTCATTCGATCATTCCGAAGGGATTACATCCTGGTCCACTATTTCTATGATATGCGTTCTATGGTTGGTACCGATATCTGTTTGATCGGGGCTATCTGTTGATGTCTCTTTGAATCCTACCTTCGGATCTATTCGGATAAACGGAACCGGAAGGGTCTCCCAACTGATCTTCCTGGACTCTGATTTTTTACTGGTATCAATTGTGTACGCCGGCCCAGGTCACAACTGGATATTCAATGAGATTTTGTTTAAGTTGTCGTGATGCTATCGAACTTCACTTGTTCAAACCTTGGGTGAAGGCTTGGACAGCCCAATCACCAGTGACCGGGGGCAAGTCTATATGTTCCATCTAGATCCCAGATACGGATTCCCTTAACATTTCGTTGTCCTTTTGTCTCACCTTGAAGAGGTCTGATTTCCTAGTCGCGACCTTTATTGCCCCGACATGTGTCTTTACGAATGAATCATCGAGCATGACGAAGGAATCAATGGAATTGGGCAGCAAATTGTGGTACCATATCATTTCCCTCTTCGATATAGTTTCTCCGAAATTTTTCAACAAAACATATTCAATTTCATCATCTTCTAGGTCATTTCCTTTTATTGCGCATGTATAAGAAGTGACATGCTCATTAGGATTACTGATTCCATTGTACTTGGGAATTTCTAGCATGCGAAATTTCTTCGAAATGGGCTTCAGAGCTGTACTTGGTGGGAAATGTTTCTGTACGAACTTCTTTGAGTCCAAACCCTTTAAAATCGGGGGTGCCCCATGTATTTGATCAACCTGTGAGTTGTATGTTTCTACCTTTTTATCGTTAGCCTCAATCTTCTTTTTTCCCGATTCGATCCGTTTAGGGAGCTCCTCGAGCATTTTCATGATGACGAGGTCAATTCTCGATCTGTTTTCGTTTGATTTTTCCGGTATAGGCTTGACCCTGTGAATCACTTCATGTGATACATCGAGTTCGATTCTGCTTGGTGCTCGATTCTGATTTTGGAGCTGCGCTATCGCATCTTGCTGAGTCTGCAATATTTCAAATATCATTCGAAGGCTAATCCCGCCTTCTTTACCACTCTGTGTGTTTTGATCGGCTACCCGGGCATCTCTGCGGACGTTATTTTCAGGGTCGGTGCCTAAATTTCCATGAATCGCAACACGAGAATTGATATCGACGAGATCTACGGCTTGTGGTCCTTCGAGATTGACTGGAGGTACTTCGTTTTCTGGGGCGAATGTGCTCGTTTTCGCCATGAAGACCAAGGTCGGTGTCTGTGTGAGTAGGCACTGCTTGAGAGTTTGACATGTTCCTAAAATCAAAGATACTTACGAGAACAAGTGTAAAAGCAGTGTGTGTTGTGATGATTAATACTAGGCAATTACTATTATCCTTGGCCCCACTGTGGGCCCTAAACTGTTTACCCTAAAAATTGGATAACAATTAAACTTATAATATGGTTTTAAGGACACGTGATTTCACCTAATACCAATTAATAAACGTAAAGATAATAGATGAAAATTGACAATAATATAAAGTAAACCAGCGTTTGGACAGAGGCCTCGAGATCGGATACCCTTAAGCTAGTTATGTAAGAACAGTTAAAATGCAATGAGTTGATGAACAAGAGAGCGTAAACTAAAGAGAAAATACTTTATTGCTTTGATATGTGTGAATGCGAGTCTACAAGAGACGGGGACTTCTCTTTATATATTAGAGGAATCCTAATTATGGTATAACTCTAATTATAGAAATAAATCCCATGATTAGCCCAAACAACCACCCTTGATATGATCTATTCTAGGATTTCTGCCATGATCTTCGACCGGTTATGGATATCTCACCTTTCCGTTATTGCGCTTCGTTCCAAGTCTGTCATATATGGTCTCGATCGCTACTGACCTCGATCTCGAAAGCACCTCGATTCTCGAGCTTGATACTTTATCTTCATGCTATGACCTGACCCATTACGAGTCTGTCCATCGACACGATGCCCCCCGTCTTCGATAAAATGACAAAATCGGACAAGTTCCAATTCCATCCGTATACATATATATTTTGCCCCTCCATCTTATAACAAAATGCCTTTACACATCTTTATTTCACGAAAAATATTTTATACGTCAAATCTTTCCCTTACCCTTTCTCATACAAAACATCTTGATGCAAGCAAAGTCAAGCCGAACTAGTACGATCAGGAGACACATGAAGCATTTTTTGTTGTTCCGTTGATTATAAACGGATGTGACAGAAAGAGCTTAATAATGATTGAACGAAAGTGGCTTTAACAAGACCTTAATAATTTCAGAATAGATCTTGTTCAATGGGTTTAACTAAATTCAGTATTTTCGATATAGAGAAATAAACTTACAATTTTATAAGTAAAGCAACTTCAATAATAAAAATTTACAAGTTAAATTCATCAAATTAAACTCGCATCTGTCTTCGCCAACTCGACTAATCAAATTAGTTAGATTATGGCCCGATATTACATTGTGACGCGCCATCAATTTGTCATTGCCTCCACTTTCATTTTTTAACAAGTGCTAACATTTCCTACTAAAACAGCGTTGCTATACGTACATTGAATCTGATGGTAAAAGGTATATTATATTCTGGAGGTAAATGCAAAGAGCGAAAAAGATCGCAATGCTGAACATGTACCAGAAACATAACGAAATACTGACAATATCGACAATTTTAAAGCTTATGTCAGTCCTTCTAGGACATCCACTGAGACTGTCGTAGTTTCAATGAAGAAAACCTTCAAAGTAGATGAGATTTACAATAAAATCTGTCGAGCTAAAAACGACCCAAAAATACTCTTAAGATGACGTGATATTATCCGTTTTAGACTAAGCTCCCAACAATTTTCCTCTTAGGCTAATTTGGAAATTATTTGTATGTGCCTTTGAAACTATGTGTAAAGATAGTGAACCGTGAACCGGCCCATAGAAGGGCAACGACACTAAGCCAAACGGCACAAAGATACTCTTAACATTGTGTGATATTGTCCGATTTGGGCTAAACTCGCACGGTTTTTCCTAAAAGGCCGCACATATTAAAAGTATCTAACTCCTAACTCCTAACTCCTTATAAGTAGCTTATTTTTTCTTTTCTACTGTCTCCTAACTCCTTATAAGTAGCTTATTTTTTCTTTTCTACTGTCCATGTAGGACTTTGTTCACGCTCCCAACAAAATCTAAAGCATTTGTAAAAAGAGATCGGATGATCCATATATATGGATTCATATACAATAAAAATGTATGTGTAGCAACTAGCAACTCTAGTTCTGGTTTGTTCCTCAAGATTCAAGAGTTGCGCACTTGCATACTTGTTGAGGTGTAATGTGTCTGGCCATCACCCCTGTGGTGTTCTAATTTAGTATCTCATTGTAATAAGGTGTTTTAGTCATTCTCTCTTCTAATGAGGTGTACCAGTAAGTATATATGTGATCTCTGTTCTTAACAATAACAAAAAATCAAAGGCAAACATGTATACTAGTTTATGGCCCCTTTCAAGGTCTAATACCAATTATTTTACAAAGTTTTGGACTTTAAGGGAACACTTTAGCTGCTTTATGGCATATTTTGTTAATCCTGGATCATGGAAGTGAAATATAAACTGGAAACAATATGTGAAATACAGATTCCTGCCGATAAAAATAGCTTATATATACACAAAGTTTATACACTGCTTGTATATGCAAAAGTGGGAATTGCTTATACAAAATCTGTGGAAACTTCCCTTAACCAGAAAAGCACATGGACCCTTTTACAAAATTTGCAGGCACAAAAATGCAATTTTCAAGTGCATTATGCTAAAAGCTATACATCCTCAAAACACCATGCTAAGGTTCTGAGCCATACATCCTCAGATACAAAGATATGCATACCTTCCAAAAACCACTAAGCAGTAACACGCCCTTATCAAAAGCTGCTAGCAAAAGACCACAGCACATATGATTTTGCCTCAACTATGTAAAACAGCCCCAATTATCTATCTGAAATATAGGATCACTTTGGTTAGCGTTCTCCAACATTTGTGCCGTGGACTCAATCAAGGATTCATCAGGGACAATGTTGCTTCCAGCATCAGCTTGCAAAGTTACATAGTACGCGTTATCAGTTTCTGGTGGTGCACCAAAGTTGATAATACTAAGGGCTGAACTGCTGTAAGAGTTTTGATCCTTTACAGTTTCCTTCTTCGTACGCTGTTTATAAGCAGACATTTCTCTGTAATATCTTTCCCTGTCCTTGTTACTTGCCTCAATATAAGGCTGCAAAAAATTTGAAGGAAACAATCAATAAGGACAGAAGCTTTAATCCCCACTTGTTACATGAAGCGATTTAAATTTGTGCATGTTAAAAAATAGGAAAGAAACATGAATGCTTAATTGACAAACAAAGTACATAAATGGCCAAATATGAGAAATAGATTAGGGAGTCATTAGAGCTGCTAGCAACAGTATGATAAGTACTTCATTGTACCTTTCGGTCATTTTCAGATAAAGTCCTCCAACTACTGATTGCCATTTCTCTTATTTTCTTAGAACCAGAACTCTCCCCGAGTACTTTCTTTAGTCTTTCACATTCCAACTTGAGGTATATCTGATATCCACTCCTTGTTCTTATTGGGGCACTGGGGTCTTTCTTCAGATAAGTGTTGGTTGCTGAAACCTGAGATTTTTGCTCTGGTGTCTCTGGCCCTACTAAAAGATAAATTTATGATCAACTTGAGCCTTAACCTAAGCAAAAATGAAGCTGTCCTGAGGATACAAACTCAATAATTGGACAGGCTTGTAACTTTAAGATAACTGCAAGAACTAGTATCAATTCCATGACTATGCAAAGTAATTTCGTTAGAAGAAACTTATCTCCAAACAATAGCATACAGCTGAATAGGACACGTACTTAAAATAGTACCTGTTGTTGCAGGTTATGGATGCCTTACAAACGGAAACAAATCTAATTTTCTACTTTATCGCGCTAACGATTAATTTTGATGCCATTGTCTTGCATAATTTCATTAACTGAATTGTGTGTCTCACTTTTCATCTGTTTTACCCTCTCTTTCCTCTTCATTTCTCCTTTTCTTTTCTTTTTGGATAAGTCTTCAGCAGTTACATCATATGCAACAGAAGAGACGACCAAGGGTGACAGAAGAGTAGATAAAGTAACTGCAGCATAACAGATCACCAGCCTATATTTTCTTTTTTTGAGGTGTGACTTGTGAGGTTGGAGGAATTGCCTTCTCAGTGGAAAAGATCATCCAAGAAAAATCCATGTCAAGACACTTCTGAGGTTTTGAGCTTTTTAATGTTTCAGCAATGGAGAAAGATGTTCTAGAAACTTCCCCGAGGGAAAACCTATAACAGCTTTGTATAACAAGCAAGGTAAAACTGAAGATAAATCATTTTCTTTGTCTAACGAAGTCTTTTTTTAGAAAAGCTTTTGAAAAGTCCATACATATTCTTATAATTTACATAATTAGAAATTTATTGTAGTAGTTTTTTTCACAAACTCTCTTAGACAAAAAATAGTAATTCACTTCATGTCAACTCTCCATAACTGACCAACGTTGGAGAGTTAGCATGAGTGTATGTTGATGCTTCAATTTATCGACTTTCCTCGAAACTGACATTTTGATGAGAAGTTTGGAAGCTTATAGAACTGTAAGTCTCTGAGATAAAGAAGAATAACAAACCTGTTGAAACTGAGCAACAATCATTAGTGCACTTCCTTTTTTCTACTGGACCGTTCTTATCATCAGAGTGTGGTAACACCACAGGAGATGACCAATCACAATATTTCCTTTTCCCCGCCGAGTCATTTATGCTATCCCCAGAACCTAAAGAAAGATTATAATCTTCAAACAAAGAAGAGAGTTATCAACAACTAGTACTGGACTAAGGATTAAAAAGTTCAACTTCTAGAAACCATAGGCCCCCAAACTTTCAAGAACAAAGTTTACCTTTTAATGAAACTGCCCTAGCAGCACCAGAAACTTGATGACTAGGTGGTGGTATAGTTGCTTTTTCTCGACTTCTATAGTAATACATTTGCTCAAATTGGAGAAGAAGATTTTCGTAGACCTTCTGAAGTTGAGTAGGGAACATTACGACGTTGCTTCTCACATGCAAATAAGATGCAACTTCACCCCACTTGGCATCCCTAGTAACCTACTCATTGTAAATCAAGTAATTAAACTCATACTAATAATGGGAATGTCACATGCATATCCACATTCAGTGCCATAGGGGCTTCATTTCATCTACTTCAATTAGAAACTCATATGATCTGAGACTTAATTGATAGTGGGGCCATGTCACTGACATTTTCAGCCGTACCTCTTGAACACACTTCTCGGCTGAATGAACTATGATACAGTGAATAACATAATGTTACAGTAGACAACCCTTTTTCGAAAAAAACAAGGGCAACAAGTTTTTGGAACTCGTTTCAATATTCCAATATGTTTTCCCCTTAACCCTCTCTTTCCAGAAATTACTTACCAAATAGGGAAAACTAAGGTATAAAGCAATTAGATATCAGAAACCAGTAGCGGACCCAATTTTTTAAAACATGCGTGCTCAATTACTTTTAATCCGAAGTTGCTACTAACATTGGGTGCTCAGACAATCTATTTGTACACATTACTAATTTCCTAAAAAAATAAATAGTGTTTGGGTCCAAAGCATCGTGCACTGATAACGTCCGAGTTGTCAGAAACACATAAGTATAAGTAACTACTATTTGAGAAGGCCCAATCATAAATGACTATTGACTACAGCGCATATGCTCCACCTGCCTACTCTTTGCAGACTACTTTGCAGCGTAATATAGAAAACTATATCCAACAAAATAGTTTGTAAATGTTTTCAAATCATACTTAAATTTTGAGAAAAATATTCCTGGTTATTTCATGGATCTAAGAATACTGAGTCATGAATCATCTTCTGATGTGGCAACCTGGGGAACCAAATAAATAGAGACCAAGTATGCTAAAACTGCACTCAATTTCCAAGGACATGATCGAAGGATCATGTCATAACATTGACACAATGAAGGTAATCTTTTTCCTGGAGCGCAAAATGAACACCACTCCCCTTTTCTATTTAAGTGATTAGCAGTAGACCAGCACATGCATATGTGGGAACAGTAAACATGGGTTGTTGGTATTGAGATAAACTAATTCACATAACAATAAAGTGGGAAATTTTAAAAATACCTGATTAAATCCACCTCTTTTAGTGACTTCTTCATAGAAAAGATACAAATCCAAGGCTGTTTCTCTAAAGTTAAAGCTGCATATATAAAAGTAACTTCCCTTTAGGAAAAATTCACCCTCTCAGCTATGTTGTGCTCATGTCGTGCCCTCCAAAAATACACTATTTTGGAGGATCCGACATGCACCATGTGACATTTTCGGAGAGTGCAACAGCCAACTTTCAAGTTTCAATTTGCAAGCCACAAAAATTAATAGTACAAGATAGTACTGCAAATTACACCACTTCAAAATCAAAAGTCACAAGGCTCTATCTAATGTTTGGGATTACCTAATTAGAGAAACTTATATTGGTCCAACGACTATCAGACCTATTTCTGATTTGCATGCAATTTAACCTTTATTTCTCATCAACTAATTCTACAAAATTTAATACTGTCCTCTCAAAAGCATTTCATATATTCCACAATGATTAATGTAATAAAGTGTCCAACAGAGCTTGCTAGTCATGACAATTATTTCCATGAATATACATTGCATGATATAATGAAGCCATTATTCTTAGGAGTAAAACTTGTTCTCTATCCATTACTAACACATTCTTGTCTCATTTTCTGGACCTTAATTAACAAATGTTTAAATTAGTAATCTTAATTAAACACTCCACCAAAGAGAGAAAGCTTGAGAAATTGTAAGAAAGCCTCACATGAGACTAAGTCCTGAGGACTCGTTTAACTTGTTAAGCCTTTCATAGAAGCCATCCTTTCCATTATAGGAACTCTGTCCACTCTGCATTGCCGAGAGATTGCCGGTAACTACAGGCGACCAGAAGCTACATGCATAATTACTTCCGGCACCGGAATACTTATCTTCGCCGTAGATTTTCTTCTCCGTTATAATGGTCTTATTCTTCTTGTTTTTCTGATCCTCTGCCGCCATGCTGAGAAACTGCACAGTAGCAGAGAAACACACTTTCATTCCTCCGTTTTCCAATGCGACTGTGCTTTTACTTTATGGGGTTGGTTCATCATCCACTTAACTCTCTGTGGCCCCACTGTTGTCTGACGTGGTAATGTTTGTGGGGCCATTTGATGGTTCTTTGCTGTCAAAGAGGTGTACGTGTGTCATCCATGCAAAGTGGTGAAGATATCCACCGTTTATAGTGGGATTCAATCACAATCTCAGCCGTTGTTCAATCCATACTGTCATATTTCCTTTTTCTTTTTTGTGATTTTGGAGTTTTTAAGTTTTAATTTATTACTCATCCGACAAAGATAGAGTTTTTTTCCTCACAATTATCCTTTATGTTTGGGGTATACCTAAATGATCCTCTAAATATAACCTTGAGCACCTTTTATCCTTTAATTTGTGAAATTTGAGTGTGAACAGTCCAACTAACAGAACAGACCAAACAAATAATTATCTAACGACAACTTAATTTCACGTAACATACACATTAGATGCTCAAAGGTTTTCCCCAAGCTTTGTGTTCTCCCATGCGAGCAAGTTTTTATCAGCTCTGCTTTTTCTCCTGCGACCACATCAAACGCCTCCGTGAGGAGTGGCACAAGTTAGAAGAACACTTAGTGACATTTTGCAAATGGTGTCAAGGGGATCACATAAGTAAATAAAATGAGGAAAAAAAATATTTGAAGGGACAACGAAGGATCATACATTTTTATATTTCATGTGTTAATTATGTCACAGAAAGTAAAGGCACTTTCATTCCATTGATCATGTGAGCCTTTATTACCTTTTACCAATAATTTTGCTCATGATTTTAGTTGGTTAGGTCATGTACCATAAATAGGAGTACTACTTTTTTAAATATAAGAGCAAGCTCGAATTTGCTTTAGTAAGTTCAAAACTACTATGAGAAGCATCTTCAGCTATATAGCATCCAACAACTACTTATCTATGTGCACCCCATAATAATCTATATCTATAAATATATTAAAGGAATAAAGTTACCATATATAATTGGCATTATTATTAAGCCAAGTGGCAAGCTAATAAATGTCAATAAATATGGTAACTTTATTCTATATTTAAATATGTTAGTCAAATACAAATATATATATATATATAGAATAACAAAAGCAAAACTATCTTGGGCTGCCAAGTGGAATAACCACAATTCTAACACATATAAAAAATTATGATAATTCTCCAAGATAGTTGGAGTTTCAAATTCAAACTACAAATCAGAAAAATAAAGTTAAATTTATCAAATTTCAAAAACTTCCAATCCTCCCCCGATTGTGTTTTTGCAGTTAATCTCATTATTATTATTATTATTATTATTATTATTATTATTATTATTATTATTATTATTATTATTATTGGATATTAGATTATTAGACTTGCCTATTAAAAACAGAATTCCTTCCCCTTTTTTTGGTTGGTTGTTATAAAAAAAAATCCTCCCACTTTCTTAGTTGGACGTTTTTTACTCAACCACTACCCTCTCATATTTGTAATTATATTTTTATAAATAAAAGTTAACAAAAAAACAAAGGAAAACAGTTTTTTTAAAAAAAAATTCGTCCATGTATGAAGTTGGTCGTTTTTCTTTAACAACTGCCCACTCAAATTTGCAATTATTTTTTTTATACATAAAAGTGAAAAAAGGAGGAAAACAGTCGGATTTTATCCCACGACTGATCGTGCTCCCAAACGTGGGCTTCCAACCAAAAATCCCTATTTTATCTATACCTCCATAACTGATTGATTTATGCGCTTTATATTTTCAATGGCTTTTCAACTTCATATTTTATCTACTCAATATACCAGTCTGATTACAATTGCTTTGCAAATATGGTTACACAACTTCATGATATCAAACAAATTCCAAGCAACTCGATGCAATGAAATCTCAAAGTTAGAGTCGTTCGAATGTGGGTAATGTCGGCTCACTTTAAGCCGGAAATACCGTATTCAATTGAATTGGCTTTACATGATTCGAAGGTAACATATTCAACTTTCTCATATTTTTAAACTTCCATTTCTCTAAGTATTTCTTTTGAGTGAAGAACGGTGCATGTATGAATGTTATGCTGCTTTTTTTTCACATTAGAACAATGGTGGACACGAAGAATTTTCGTAATTAAACAATCAGTAACTTCAAAGACTGCTTTACTAAAGCAAGAAGTGTAATGTATTTGGTCAATTACATACTAAAACGCTACCGATGCACTATCCATGTCTGTTAAAGATGTCGATAGGTATCCAATTATTAAACATTAAGCAGCCAAATTGTTGATTCTCATAACATATGCAACTTCTTAAAGATTTTTCAAAGTAAGAATCACTAACTGTCTATTTTTGTATTTTTTTTTCTGTATAGTTATGCATCTTCACATAATTGAATTTCATCTCTTCAATCTCATTATTTGATTCTATTCATATAATTTTCTCCAGTACTATACGGTCTTTTGTCATACAAGACGAGATATTCTCATATAGTATTGACAAAGATCTCATGTATTGTGAAATCTTCAGAGAATCGATTAATAATAAGCGAAAGCTTCAATTTTTCCATTTGTTAAGCATAAATATTATCAGGTCTAAAATCGTTACTATTTTAGTATAATCAAAATTTCTTTTTTCTTTTTCCATTTACTGTTCAGTTATGTCAATTGCAACAGATTATAAGCTGGATTTTTAACATTCTATTCGAAACGAGTAAGTAAATGCAATTTGTTCTGGTTTTCTTATATTCTGCATTTTTTAGTTTTGTAATGTCGATTTGAAAAAGTGGGATTCTATTTTCTGAGATAATATGAGAAATTTGATGTCTGGTCATAGAGTATTGACAAAGATCGAATGATTTACTTTTTTAACAATGATATGTGTTTGTATAGTCAACGATTTATTTTGTTTTGCAGACGAATTAGATGCAAATGACAGTAAGGGAAAAAATTTCAATCATTATTAAAGGTATATTGATGGTCTTAATCTATACAACTCCTTGCTTTCCTTCTATGATTGTAATGCAATAACAACTTGGATTGCATAAGTTGGACATATTTAAGTATGTTATACAACATGTCAGCATCATACTCTATACTTAAAGTTTCGACTAAAAAAAATACACCCTCAATAGTCAATTCTGAACTAATATCATAGAAGGCTATACCATTTTTCATGACTTCAAAAATCATGTCGCAGTAGTATCTGAAAGGAAACACCCTCGTGACACGACAAACATACTCCATAAAGTGATATGGAAAGAGCTGCAACAGAACATAATGACATTAAGTTATTGTACATTATTCCCAATTCATAAGGTGCATATCCAAGATATAACTTTATTGGTCTTGAAGGTAATAAAAGATCAGTATTTGACTAACTTCTATAATCTAAAGGTTCAACTTGCAATTGTTGAAGCCAAAAAAGAGCTCCTGGAGAGGCATCATAGCTTTATTTTTCAAGTTGGGGAGCAGTATGCTGAATTTGTAGCACATGCTATGTTGTTGGAATCTGATATTCAGACTGCTGCTCCGAATCAACTACTAGACTGCTTAAGCCACTGCTTCAAATTTGGCAGTAGTACTGGAGATGATGTTCATCGTAAGCTTTCAAAGGTGATTGGATATCTACCTTGTGTGTGTTTATGATATCATATCCTCATTATAATATAGCTAGATGTTTTGTCTCTTCTTTTTCTAAAAGATAATTGAAATACTAATTTCAATTCGTGTCATCTTTTCCATTCACAAACCTTATTTTGCCAGGTGCTCTGCTCATTTAATTTAAACAGTTACGTTGCTACCTTGCTCTCTTTTTCTTCGAACGTATGGAGTTTATACCTTGGCGCAAAATTTAGTGATTCTTATGGTTGATGTAGAATTACTTAAACATTAACTTTATGTATCTCTAACGCATGATTGTACATCTTTCTTTGATAATATGTCACTGAGGCCTGTATGTTTGAAATGAAGCTTCTTATGCCCTCCAATATAATGAATTTACTTTACATATAGATTTTGCATTAACTTACCATTTGTTGCTGTAGTTTTCTTCGTCCTTCTCTATTTAGAATATCAAAAAAGTATTTTCAATTTTCTTTTGCCAGATTTGTTTGTTACTTCCAGTAATAAACATCTGCATATCTGCATATGGAAGGGACGATATGTACATAGGAACTGATCTTTCTGATATTCATGATATTACTTTTAACTACGCAAATCATTCAGTTAGAGTTAGCTCTTTTGTTCTGATTGGACCAAAGTTTTGAGCCAAGAATTGTATTCACAGGAAAACTATTATACAAATTATAAACACAGCTAGAAGTGTATGCACTAAACTTTGAAATAGAAACTATACATTAACAATATAACTTCCTATATTTTTGTATATGACTTTTTATATTTAATAAAATTGAACTATTACCATGAAACATACACGAGGAACATGATTTCAGCAATTTTGTGGGATGAACTTGTGGATCAAATTCAACCATACTTTAATGGATCTATGATGAGTAAGGATTTAGTGAATAAAGGTGTGGAAAGACTGAAAAGTTGTGGGGTACAATTGCTATGCATGTGAAAGATTGATTTTTTTTGCTGGGATGATAAAAATAGTACTGAAAAAGCATTGAAAAATATAAACTTTGGGATTAAAAAATGAGAGCTTGCAGCTGTATCGTAGACTGTTGGGGCGGAGAAATCTTTCCTACTTGCATAAGTACTTGGTTAGGTGCACAAGTAGTCGGGTCAGGTATAACTCTCTTCCTTCTATTTGTTTGATTAATACAAAGTTAATGTAGGGTGCCAATTTTTGCTTCTTATTGCTACCTCTTTTATGTGTTACAAAAAAAAAAAACAATATAGACTATTAAGCTATTACCTCTACAATGCAATTTGCCTTCTTATTGATGGTCTGCTACATTCTCATTTGTGTATTGTTTGGTCTCCACTGAATCAGAGGTTTTACTGGTCAACAAAGTCAGACTAATGTGCTTCATTCCTTTGGCTCTAAACCTTAGTACTCTTTCATTCTAATGAACTTAAGGCGTGTAATGGAAACACCATTACATTGCATTAGCTGATTAGTTAATCTACACTTGCATAACATATTTTATAATTTTTTGCTTAGTTGTCTATTGTTATGGATTAATAGTCCTAAATGCAAGCAAACTCAATTATTTTGTCGGTCTTGAGCTGAAATTAGTTCATGTTGTCCCCAGCTGAAGCTCTTGGTTCTATTGCATCCAGTAACTATCTTTAAAAAATTAATATTTTTATAATGATACTTACCCTCAAATGTAGTCCCTGATAATTGGTTTGATATGGTGAAGTATGTATCCAATTACAATAACAAGATACTAAAGTAAGCATGGATATTTTATTTAAAGTATTCTTATTGAATATTCTGTCAATTGTTCTTCGCTATAATTTCTCACGTTTTTTTGTAGTATAATTAAAGAACGATGGAGGTAAAGTTACTTTGGCTTTTCTGGCGATTGGTGTTGCAGAAACTACTATAATGTTGTTTATATATTACATCCATAATATTTCCAACAGTTTATGAACAATTAATGTTTTCTTATTAGCTCTTACATTCCATGAACTTGCATAGTATACAGGCGGACCACTAAAGTATCAAGGTGTCTAAAATTAGATTCTAGAATGAGATTCATATCAAGGCGGACCACTAATTTTTTTGACAATCCATCTGCTATCATTACGGTAATGTGTTATGTAATAAATGCAGCCATACTTTCCATTTTGATAGGAAAGATATAATAAGTTTATAAAATTTATATATGTTTTATTTGTGATTATATTTTTCGTTTTAATTTGGTCATTGACAAGGAGGTTTGATTATATGTTCCAAAAAATAATAGCATTTTCATATTCTTTTGTATCTACCGTCTTTCCCAACATATATTTTCTTATAAAAAATTCTTATATTTATTATTCTCTGCGCAACGCGCGGGTACGGATATTAGTATATATATTGAATTAAAAATAATTTTGAATTTATAGATAAAGTTTTAAATTTTAAATTTTAAATTAAAAATTAAAAATTATCTTTTTTTTAATCATGTTATCATATTTAATTCGGTTAATGACCATATGCAATCATGTTATAAACTTTTGTTATATTTTCTAATTATTTAAATACTACTTCGCCTCTGACAAAATTTTTTTTACTCCATATAACTATAAAACTCTTTCACATTTAATACCCTATAATTATAGTTCTTTAAAATACTATAACTAGATTTGAATAAAGTAGATTTATTTTAAAATAAATGTAATATATAGGGTACACGTCTATGTTTATCCAAATAACAAAAAAGACTTTAAAAATCGAATAAAAGTTTACTTATATATATAATGAAGTAAACATATATGCTGGAGAAAATACATCACAAAAATTAGTCAATATTTAAAAAAAGTTTTTTTTTTCTTTTCCTTTACGAAGAATATTTGTTTGAAGAATCAATTCGTATAAATGGACATCAAACAATTAACAAAATTTTGGTTATATAATTGCTATTATTAATTCAATTTAGCATATTTTAGGGATTGAAGAGTATAAGTTGGAACCCCTTCATTTAGCTGTAGTCAAGCCAATATTGCAAGGGTATAATATTTTTTTCGTTGAAGAATATTAGTTTGGAATCATTAGATTATGTGAAAGGTTTTTTTCCCTCGAACTCAACAAGAGAGATATTGGTTTTTAATTGATAGTTTCTATAGCGATTTTCAGTGTAACAAAAAATATATTTTATAAAAAAAATTGGTAAGACGAGAAATATTTTTTTATAAAATGTAAACAAATTACTTCGAAAAAACTCTTTACTTTTGTCTACTTTAAAGATAATAAAAATATAAGATATTTTTGAACATTAGTAGAGAGTTTTTAAAATTATTATAATAGAATTCGTATCATGGATAAACTCAAAAAACTAAAATCTTATGGAATATTTCCATAAATATCATGCCAGATTTATTGTTTACTTTTTATAGCTAATATAAGTAGATGATATGCTGACAATACACGATTATACATATATTATATATGGCTTGTATAAAAATTACACATCCTTCGATTGTTTAATTTAAGTGGTCGGATGAGCACCTATTTAGGCTGATTAGACAAAGCCAGAAGAAAAATATGAAAAAATTTAAACCAAAGACTAAAAATATAAATAAAATTCTTATATAGACAATTTCTATTAAAACTCATTTGAACTAAATTAATTTTTTGTAACAAAAGAAAGAATATATAAAAAAATAAGATAAAAGAAAAAAATATTAAAAAAATGTATGAAAGATCTAAAAACCAGAAATAAGAGATGACAACGAATTTCTTCTGATGATTCATCTTTGTTGAGTATAAAAAATTTGGACATAAATATCATCGATTTCAAATATTTTTTTCAACTCGAGTACACAAATTTTAAAGTTATTTACATATAAATCAAATAACTTAGTTATTTAACATCGTTAATATCAAATATCAAAATGGGGTCATACTGAAAAATAAATTCACTGACATTATTATAAAAATAATTTTGCTGAAAAATAAAATTTTAGAAACTAAAATTTTAAAAATGAAATATTTTTAAGAGATATCGACATACCAAATAAAAGTTCAAGTAGTAGTAAAAAAGTCCAGTCGTATCCAAAGAGTCATTCATAGTCTCAACATTTGATTGTTTTGCCATAATAATGAGTTATTATTTCATTTCATGATTACTTTTAGGATCCAATGACATCGACGAGAATGGTATCGAAAAAGAAAAATAGAAGAAATGGTTAATTTTTTCATGTAGTGTTTTTATTAATATCCAATGATGATCTATATTTACCAAGAAAGTTTAAATTATAAGATTATTTACATATAATTTAAATAACTTAAATAATTAACATGATTAGTGTTCGCGCATCCGCGCGGGTGCTAATACTAGCGAATATCAAAGAGGCGGCTATTTATGAAACATCCTAAGTGAATTCTTTTTCTGTTTTAGACCCTAAAATCCTCACATTCAGTAGTTTGGGTTTGTTTCAGGCACCAATAATGACAAACAATAGATAAGTAGTAGTATATATTTTGAGAGGGGAAAATATACACACACCAAAAAAGAAATACTCCTATGTAGAAAGGCCAAGTGTAAGGAATTGAGGACGAAAACAGAAGAAACTAGAACTATGGGGAAAGTTTCATAACTCCAACCACGGCTTAGGGACCAATTGAACAACTTTCGGCAATGAACAAACACGAGCCAACAGTTTCTAAAAGTTTTCAGCAAGTGGGCACAGCATTGGAGCAAAATCAAAACACGTCAGCAGCCAAAATTCTGGTCTTAAGGCAATCCATTCGCGAGAGTTTTGAGTTGTCCGCCTCCGTATTCAACCAGATAACAATCCAGTTCCTCTGAGATTTCCACAAATACATTGTCCACACACACACGTCTCCATAAACGAATGACCCTAGGATTTACCGGCTAGGTGTTTCGGGCTGCATGAGTAGTTATCTAGAAATATCGGTAGAAGAAATCCGTTTCTTCAAAGTTGTGAAGCAGTTAAATAAACCATGGCGGTTGTTGTTTCTCACGCTTTCCTTGCTGTTCGTCAAGTTCCGTTCACGTCGTCGTCTTCCTTTAGAATACGCCCTTGCTTCTCTTCTCGTCGATGGTTAACTACTCCTCGCTTTACCCCTCAAAGGTGCCTCCTTTATGCTTTTATTTTAAGCTCTTGACATTCTGAATCACTGATTTGGTACTGTATATCTGCGTGTGGGCATTGTGACTTTACCCCTTTTCCCCAATAAATAGCTTAAATTTGGTATTCGGACAAGAATGTAGCACTCGTATAGGATAGTGTGGTCATTGTTGATTCTCAAGGATCAAATGCCTGAGGAAAGTCAATCTAATTTACTACTAGCTAAACAGAGGAAAAATAATGTGATACAGTGCAAGAGTTGCTGAATTCTTTGGTTTTAATGCAGGGTTGGAAGTTTTAGCTCTAGATGTTCCATAAATACTGACGTCTTAACTGACATTGCAACTGATGAAGAGGTTCGGGATGATGTTGCAACTGATGATTTCGGCTGTTCAGTACCTGTTATTCATCTCAAATCTGATATCCTGGAAACTGAAGCACTAAACCTGCTAGCTAAGGGCACATTCGTGGACACTCTCTTGACAACATTGCCTGTAGGATTTGTTATGATTAATTCTACTTAGTCATTTGACTGCCCCTGTTCCCATCTAACTATCACTTTGATTTTTCTATTATTAATGTTGACCAGGTCCTAACGGAGGAGGAGCAGAATATTATTGCTGCAACACCTGCTCATCCAGCAGGGTTATACGGTTAGTCTTTTCCTCTTAGGTGGAGTGGCATTTCATATTAGTGTGGTAGAAGCTTAACTTATGGTTAAAAGTGAATGAATTGCTGTCTGCTGTACGTTAAAATGCTGATAAATGCATAACCTCAACCTGGTTTGGAATTAACCAAAGGATACTTCTGTGAAATACCAATACATCGAGAATCTGGTGCGGTCCTCTAGAAGTTCGTATGATATGAGGCTGAGACACAAATATCTAAAAAAGGGTAGCCCGGTGCACTAAGCTCCCGCTATGGTCCAGGGAAGGGCCAGACCGCAAGGATCTATTGTACACAGCCTTACCCTTTATTTCTGCAAGAGGCTGTTTCCACGGGTTGAATACATGACCTTCTAATCACATGGCAATAACTTTATCAGTTACGCTAAGGCTCTCCTTCTGAGACATAAATATCTGTTCTTTTTTAATCAGATTTCATATGGTAGATGGATTATTTGGAGTAACAAAGCAATGTCATTAAACAAGCTGAAGATTTGAATTTTGGGAGCTCCCTAAGAACTCAAATCTTTTATCTTCATTAACGGAATATATATATATATATATATATATATATATATATATATATATATATATATATATATATATATTTGTGTTTCCTACGAAAGTTATTTTCCATATGCTTTGAGACATTAATTTAACAAGACCACCACTATTGTTGTTGATGATTCATGGAATTCCGCTAGGGGTCGTGTGGTAGGGTGCATAAGAATAATGTTGAATAGGTTGTATTACTAATGTTGGTATTAGTTATGCTTGCATTACAACAACAACCCAGTATAATTCCACTAGTGGGGTCTGGGGAGGGTAATGTGTACGCAGACCTTACCCCTACCCTGGGGTAGAGAGGCTGTTTCCAAATAGACCCTCGGCATCCTTCCCTTCAAGAACTCCCCACCTTGCTCTTGGGGTTATGCTTGCATTAGTTATGCTAAAATATTTCTTATCCATTGTTTGGTTTGATGTCAGACAAAAGGGGTAAGCAACCTCCACTTCCAACCAAGAGGTCGTGAGTTCGAGTCACCCCAAGAGCAAGGTGAGGAGTTCTTGGAGGGAAGTATGCCGAGGGTCTATTTGGAAACAACCACTCTATCCCAGGGTAGGGGTAAGGTCTGCGTGCACACTACCCTCCCCAGACCCCACTAGTGGGATTATACTGGGTGGTTATTGTTGTTGTTGTTTGGTTTGATGTATTAAAGCATTGCACAATTTTTTAAAGAATTGTTTGTTTACAAAAATACCCTCATAAACAGTCCATCACTTTATCTTTTTATAGAAACATATGTTGAGGAATGTTTAATTATGAAAAGATTTTAAAAAAATTATTTGATTTGTCTACTTATATTGTAGTATAGAACTGAATATTTGTTTATAAAAAAGGAAATATGCTAAGTATTTATTTATCACTTTCTTGGATTATTAGGCAAAGAAAGTTTAAATTAAAAAATAAAAGGAAAATGAGTTGATTATAAGTGCATTCCAATACGTAGTAATAGAGTACAAATTTATAAATTTACAATGAAGAAATTGGCAGAGTATAGATATAAATAGCGGGAGCAATTTCAATATCAAACTTTACATCAAACTTGCATTAATATAATAGCATATTTTAATCAAGCATAAATTTTGAAGGGCAAATTTGTCTTTAACTAATCTAATGCATGCATTGAAACCCATTGCATTGTTAATAACATGGTTTCCTATGCATTAGTTATGCTTAGGATAATGCTAAATAGGGTTTATAACTGATGCTTGCTTAACTAATGCATATGTTCAAAAAGTGTACCAAACAAGGTATTATTAATATACAAAGCTTATGCATGCATTATTCCACAAAACCCCCCGGCACATCACCAGGGTAATTTGTTTGATAAGTAGTTTGACTTTGAAAACATGACCAGTTAATGATTAGTCGAGTTATGCCGGTAATCTCTGAACATTTTATAGATTTCTGATGTCAATGCATTCGAACAGCTTTATATGCTAGTTGCCTGGCTGGGAATTTGGTGGAACAACTTTGGAATATTGCCTCGCCTGCTGCTATTGCATTGATTCATCCTAGTCTTCTTCCTGTAGCACTAATGGCTTTCGTTGCTAAGGTATTAAATTTTACTTTCTTGGATAAGGTAAGATGTTTTATTTTATTAATAGAAAGGTATCAAGAAGGTGCGAAAGAGGTTTAAAAAGAGCAGGACGGTCCTTGATTAGAAGTTACAGGAAGACTAAAGGCTTGAAGATAATTATTTACCTTACATCCTGCTATACTTTGTACAGCTTGCTGTAATTGGTGGAGGTCCTCTGGTTGGCAAGCTTATGGATCACTTTCCGAGGGTACCTGCATATAATTGTCTATCTATAGTCCAGGTATCCTTTTCGGGGTGTGTCGCTAAGGAATGGTGTATGCAAAACTTTTTCCTGCAAGTTTTCTAATACTTCTTTTCTGTCAGACAGCTGCCCAGTTGGTGTCTGTTGGAATGATTATACATGGTCATACTCTTCATCCAACATCTGCATCATCTTTACTTTTCCGTCCTTGGTTTGTTGTGCTTGTTCTAGCGGGAGCTGTTGAGAGGCTATCTGGGTTGGCATTGGGGGTCGCAGTGGAGCGTGATTGGGTTGTTTTGGTACTGCTGTTTGAACTTTGTTTTGTCAACTATATCTTACTTTTTGACTACTTAACGGTGCTTGAGCAGTTTCCTAATTTTAAGTCATGTTTTTACAGTTAGCTGGAACTAATCGCCCAGTTGCTCTTGCTCAAGCAAATGCTATTCTAAGCCGTATTGACCTCTTATGCGAGGTAATAGGCAATTCAATGGCAGCTTTTCCCCCCCTCTTTTGCAGCGTAATGATTATGAATGATCTAAAAAAATATATTCAGATGTATTGATATTTTGTTTCTATTGAGTTAAGTTTATCAAACATACTTTACTTGAAATTTGCAGTGATTGTCATTTAAGTTAAAAATTTGGTCTTTTATGATTTATCTTATAGCTCTCTTTTTTTTTCCGGGATAATTTTAGATTGCTGGTGCGGCATTGTTTGGCATTCTTCTGTCTAAATATGAACCAGTTTTATGCTTAAAAATTGCTGCCGGTTTGATGATTGGGGCACTTCCTGTTTTGGTAAATCTTAGTTCTGGTTCTATTTCATTCTGTGATTTGAAGTTTAGAACACTGTGTAGCTCTTAAATGTTATCACCTTTTTTACTAGGTATCTCTGACATGGCTAACCAACAAGCTTTCCTCTGGGGTTCTTGACCGTGCTGTGCAAACTTGTTGCAGTTGTTCCTCCGAGCGGTCTTTACTAGAATCTGAAAATATAGGTATCTTCTCTTGAGTTGAGTTACAATGAAGGTGGAAATAGATTTTACTTTATACTGAGCCTGTTGTTTGTTTTCAGTGAGAGTGGGTCTGGAAGCTATAAAGCATGGATGGTTTGAATATGTCAAACAACCTGTTCTTCCAGCAAGCATAGCCTATGTGCTTTTGTACTTCAATGTTGTTCTTGCACCTGGTGGTTTAATGACAGCATTCTTAACACAGCAAGGTAATTTCTGCATTCTAGACTCGTGATATTCTCACCTTTAGATTTTGCTTGTGTCACTAATTGGATTTTGATAATGTAGCTACTCTTAATAAACCTACCAGTGGCTATAATGATAGCTTTCTTGGTGTCTCTAAGCATGGTTGTTTTGGATATGATGATGGTTTACTTGGTGGCTCTACATGAAAACTGATTTGAGATGTATGATCATCTATTTGACTCTTGCAGTGTACTGAATCTTACCACTTCATGAAACAATTTACAAGCTCATAGAAAGTGCTCAAACATTAGGGTAGACAACCTGGATTGGTTTGTTGGACCATGACCTATAAGAAATAAAAAAGTTTGAATTGAATCAATGCTTTTGTTTGTTTGAACTTTTGATTATTATTTCATCAATTTGAAATTTATATGGTATTTATGAGCTATCCTGGTTTGTCACAGCCCTTGAGGTCTTGAAGAAATTACAGTTAATCCTATTTATGGAGAGAAACTCATATCTGTGAAGTGTACTTTTTGTCATGCGGATATATACCATATAGAAGGGATGTTCTTAGAAAGAAACGAAATGTTTAACCTTCTTTATCTGTAGATTAAGTCGTTACTGACTAGGAACCTTTAAAAACATTTAGCTGTTGATTGTTATAACGTTTATTTATTTATTTTTATTTTTAAAATTTTTATGGATGAGGATCTATGATGGTTTTGTCCCAAAATCCTTCTAATGCCTAAAGATATCCTATTAACAAGTAGCCTAAACTCTACACCATAATAACTTGAGATAGTCCCCATCTTTATTTCTAGATATTTCTCTTGTAGTAATGTATTATCTGGGGAAAGAATGTGAGTTGACTCAAAACCTTAAGACAACATCTTTAAATCTCTTTGGATTCCCTTATCTTATCGAATAGGGGATATTACACGAGCATCTTGATTATGGGGTTTATATGTGGACTTTAATGCTATTAACACCCTTATGCATGTTTAACTGATTTTGGGTTGACATGTGTACTTATTGCAAAGTTATGAGTGTGAGAAAAGGTATGCCAAAGCTTGGTCTTTATATGAGCATCCAACTTGAAAGCTTAGGACAGTAGGTCGAGTAATTCAAGACCTTTGTAACTCCTTTTTAGGACACTGTACAACTCTTATCACTTAAGAATAAAATAGCCGTATGAATTCATAGACGGTTTCTCTTACCCTCAGAGAAGAGGGGTTGCTCTGATGGTAAGCAACCTCCACTTCCAACCAAGAGGTTGTGAGTTCGAGTCACCCCAAGAGCAAGGTGGGGAGTTCTTGGAGGGAAGGATGCCGTTGGAAACAGCTTCTCTACCCCAGGGTAGGGGTAAGGTCTGCGTATACACTACCCTCCCCAGACCCCACTAGTGGGATTATACTGGGTTGTTGTTGTTGTTTCTCTTACCCTCAGAATGGATGGAATGCTCCTATATTGACCAGATTTTCCAAGAAAATTATCCATTACAAGAGGACCCAAAGGTGTGGCCTAACCGTCAATGTGGGTAAAAGTTAAAACCATGGAGAAAAGATTATGTTGCCTAAGCCTTGGTGAGTAGAGTTACATGGTGCTTGTGCTGGTAGGAGGTAGCAGGTACTCGTGGGAATAATCGAGGTTGTGCAAGATGGCCCGAACACCACTTTTATAAAAAAGAATTATCCATTACAAGAAGGAAATAATTAAATACTTTAATTTTTAAAATCCTTAGTGATTGCAATGTTGACTTAAAAATTCATGTCTAATCCTTTGACCCGCACAACACCGTGGGAATATTTTGGTGTTGGCAAGCATAGGTGACTTTCTCTGTGTGGTGTCTTGGGCAGTTTCACCCAGTGGACCATGTTTTCGCCTAGGTTATGTTACACACGCACATGCCACTTCTTGGATGTTTCAGGATATTTTTCATGTGAAATTGTGAGTGTGTCCAACAAGCGCAGTGGCCTTTTAGTTGTAAATTAGGTGCTCACACCTTTTAAATTCAAGCAGCTTGCTGGCTTTATTAATAGTGTTTTTGCAACTCTAAGTGGCATATCCTGTAAACACTGGTCTTGTTATGCATTCCATCTTAGAAGTTTGCAACTAAATTGGAAATTTGCATAATCCATGTATGACCTATATGCTTTCTGAAGTTTGTAGGTAATTGCTCAGATGAATGAGAGTTGCACTTCCTGCAAAAGCTTTAAAATATATCAGAAACTCATCATTGCTAAAAAAAAACTGAAATTGAAAATAGTGACCACTTTCAAAAGATCTTCAAAGAAATAGGAGATCTCTGTGGGGGATGGTTAGCTACAGAAGAAGAAACTGATCTCAAAAACCATCTTAGTGGGCAAGAATCAAAATTGTTGGTGATGGCAGAAAGACTCCCAATGAGGTGGGGATTGAAAGAGACGGAACCAAATTTTTCATCCCAATCTGGGCTGAAAGAAAGACACGGTATGAGCTTAACACTGGTAAAGGAAAGGCAAGTGGACAATTTGCACAAGGTTCAACTTCGATGAATCAGAGCAGTAAAGTGTCAAAAGTCAAGCTGAAATCCTATGACCCCGATATGGCTGCACAAGTCATTTTTAATGACCTCTCGTGTGAGATCTCTGATGATACTGGGCGGAAGCCTTATATCGAGGAAATGGGAGGGCCTTCTTACTCGGGGGCAAAAGAGTCCTCTCCAGGGGACCAAACCCTCAATGTGAATCTCGAAAGTATGCAAAAGGAAACAATTACCAGTTGCAATCAGTCAGATGGAGGAGCAGATTGGGCAAGATCGGAACAGAAGGAAGGGGAGCAAAGCATAAACTCAGAGATGGGGAATGAACATGTGGGAAGCACTGTGGAACACCTAAAGCAACTTAGCTCTATTCAAGAGTGGGAAATCGAGGAGGTGATTCCTATAGCAGTTCAGCAACACATTCCATCACTGGATAAAGACATGGATGCAACAATATGGGTCCACCAAAATATGATCAAATTAGGGAAAATGTTTGGAGTAGATTTTCAAGGACATGAAGAAGAAGCACTGGAGTTGCTAATGCAAATTGACAGCTGCAGACAGGTAAGAAGGGTGGAGACAGAGTTGGAGGTGAAGAAACAAAGATTCAAAGTATCACTGGAATTAAAAGGTTTAACTTCGTTCGATGTCAAGTTCAAGAGTGATGGAAAAAGGAGTAGGGGAAGAGATCTATCAATCATTTCTATATGATGATCAAAGTAATTTCCTGGAATGTAAGGGGATTAAACGATAAGAAGAAAAGGGAGATAATAAAAAGTCAAGTGCAGAATTGGAGGGCAGACATTATTTGCATGCAAGAAACAAAAGTCGAGGGGGATATCGAGGAAATAGTCAGGCAAATATGGGGTGGTAGATGGGTTAGGTATGCAAGTTTAGAAGCTAGCGGCACGAGAGGGGGGATTTTGTTGTTATGGGATTGCAGAGTATGGAAAGGGGAGGTGTTACAGACTGGTGCATACACTTTGACGTGCAAGTTTGACGCTCTTCTACAGAATTTTCAATGTCACATAACAGGAGTGTATGCTCCAAATTGTAGAATAGAAAGGAAAAAAGTATGGAGAGAAATTGGTGCAGTGAGGGGATTGATGGAAGGTCCTTGGGCGGTTTGTGGCGATTTTAACGTTACAAGGTACCCTTCTGAAAAACGGGAATGTTCAAGGAGGTCCAGAGCGATGGTGGAGTTTTCGGATTGTATAGAAGATATGAAGTTAATAGATCTTCGACTTGAAGGAGGAAACTATACTTGGTTCAAAGGGGACAATCATACAACGGCTTCAAGAATTGATAGATTTCTCATCTCAGAAGAATGGGATGTAAGGTTCAGAAATATCAAGCAATCTATCCAACAAAGGTTGATTTCGGACCATTCACCTGTGGCTCTAGACTGTGGTGCGTGGGAACAAGCTAAATCATACTTTAAGTTTGAAAATTGGTGGCTGAATGTGGAAGGCTTTGAGGATAGAATTAGAGAGTGGTGGGGATCTTTTGAATTCTCAGGAAGACCTGATTACATTTTAGCTTGCAAGTTAAAAGCTCTCAAGGGCAAGCTAAAAGGATGGAGTAGATGTTACGAAGGGAATTTGGGACTGCAGAAATCAAAATTGCTAAGTCAACTAGCAGATTTTGAGACAACGCAACAACTAAGAGCGTTGACAGAGGAGGAATCAGTCAGGAAAGCAGTCACTCTAATGGAGATTGAGGTGCAACTCAAGAATGAAGAATTGGCATGGAGACAAAAATCAAGAGCTTTGTGGCTCAAAGAAGGGGATATGAATACAAAATTTTTCCATCGGACTGCAAATGCACGCAAGAGAAACAACAACATTGACCAAATAATGATTCGACATGAAGTAATCGAGGATCCAGAAAGAATAGAGAACGAGATCATAGAATTCTACAAGGAGCTTTACACAGAACCTGAACAGTGGAGACCAACAGTCAATTTCGAAAATAGTTCAAGCATTTCTGAATCAGAAAGGGAGTCTTTACAGAGTAATTTTGAGGAACAAGAAGTGCTGAGCAGTCTGAAGATGTGTGCAAGTGACAAGGCTCCAGGGCCATATGGATACACAATGGGTTTTTTCAGAAAGTGCTGGGACATTCTGAAGGAAGATATCATGGCGGCTTTTAACAACTTCCATTCACAGGAGATGTTTGAGAAAAGCTTCAATGCAACATATATAGCTTTGATTCCAAAGAAGACAGGTGCGAAAGAATTGAGAGATTTCAGACCGATCAGTCTAATAGGGAGCTTCTACAAACTGCTCGCAAAAGTCTTAACTGAAAGACTTAAGAGGGTGGTTGGGAAAATTGTCGATGCTCAACAAATGGCGTTCATCAAAGGAAGACAAATAATTGATGCAGTGATGATTGCCAATGAAGCTGTGGATTCAAGAATAAAAAAGAAAGAACCTGGAATCTTATGCAAATTGGATATCGAGAAGGCCTATGATCATGTGAACTGGAGCTTCCTACTAAGAATGTTAGAACAAATGGGTTTTGGGCAAAAATGGATTAGATGGATGAAATTTTGTATATCTACTGTGAAATTTTCCATTCTTATAAATGGATGTCCTAAAGGTTATTTTCATTCACACAGAGGTCTCAGACAAGGTGATCCTTTATCTCCCTTTCTATTCATCATAGCCATGAAAGGATTAAACAACATGATCAAAACGGCTAAAGTCAGTGGATGGGTTAAAGGCTTTGAGGTAAACAGGAGTGGGGCTAACAATCTAGAGATCACACATCTCCAATATGCAGATGATACTCTAGTCTTCTGTGATGCTGAAAAAGACCAACTTAGATTCTTAAGGATCATTTTGGTTTTATTTGAGGGAGTATCAGGATTACACATTAACTGGAGAAAGAGCAATATTTTTCCCATTAATGAAGTTAACAATATGGGGCAACTGACTCAGATATTGGGAGGAGAACTTGGGTCCCTACCAACTGTTTACCTTGGGATGCCTCTTGGTGCAAGATCCAAATCAAAAGAAATCTGGAATTCAGTCATAGAAAAGTGTGAGAAGAAGTTGTCAAGATGGAAATCGCAGTACCTATCATTGGGGGGTAGGCTAGTTCTAATCAACTCAGTATTAGACTCTCTACCTACTTACATGATGTCTTTGTTCCCAATTCCAGCAGGCGTTTTACAGAGATTGGACAAACTCCGAAGAACTTTCCTTTGGCAAGGCAATAAGGAGAAAAAGGTCTTCGATTTAGTCAATTGGAAGACGCTAACAATGGATAAAAAACAAGGTGGAATGGGGATTAGGAATTTGAAGAACCAAAGCAAGGCTCTTAGAATTAAATGGTTATGGAAGTACTCTAAAGAACCCCAATCTTTATGGTCCAAAGTGATCAAAGCAAAGTATGGTGAAGAAAACAACTGGGTGTCAAAAAGAGTCAGAACATCACATGGAGTAAGTGTGTGGAAATCCATCAGAGAACCTTGGCCAATAATGAAGAATCATTCCTCCATAAGAGTGAACAACGGAAGGAACACATCATTTTGGAATGATAACTGGTTAGGAATTGGAAGCTTAAAGGAAAGATACCCAGATATGTTCGTTGTTGCACAAAACCAGCATAAGACAGTAGCTGAAATGAGGAGTTGTCATGGATGGGAAATAGCTCTAAGAAGAGAGCTGAATGACTGGGAGATAATAAGACTAACTGACCTCTACAAAGAGCTGGAAGCATTTACAGGATTACAGGAAGGTTTGGATTCAATATGGTTGAAGAGGCACAACAGAGGGGTTTACCGAGTGAAGGATGCATATAAGATTTTGAATCATGATAATCAACAGGTAGACACATGGCCTTGGAAACATATATGGAAAACAAAGATTCCATACAAGGTAGCTTGCTTCACTTGGCTACTAGCAAAGGAGGGGTTTTAACCCAGGATAATCTCATAAAAAGGGGAATATCTCTGTGTTCAAGATGTTTTCTGTGCGGGGAAAATGCAGAAACTGTCAACCATTTGTTTCTACATTGCAAGATTACAGACCACTATGGAAAATCTTTATAAGTCTTAGGGGTATTTCATGGTCAATGCCATACAAGATTAAAGATGTCATTTATAGTTGGGAAGTAGCTGGAGCTGAAGCAACTAGCAGAGATAGATGGAGGACTGTTCCGGCTTGTATTTGGTGGACAGTCTGGAGGGAAAGGAACACTAGATGTTTTGAAGACAGAAGCAATCCACTGCAGAAGATCAAACTCAATTGTATTCTTCTATTTTGTTTTTGGTGCAAACAGATGTACACAGAAGATAAATTGACAATCATAGACATACTAGGATCCTGCTAGGTTTTAAATTAGAATATCTTCAAATTCTCTCTATGTAAATTTGGTTTTCAGTGCAACCTATGTATGATTTTTATAATATATACAATAGTTACCAATTCAAAAAAAAAAATAGTGACCACTTTAATCTCAAGGGAACATCACTGTAATGATTTCAGGTTTAAATCCATCTATTATTGGGGGCTTCAGTGGAATATGTGCTTTAATGGGCGTCGCAGCAACATTTGTCTCTGCAAAGATGGTCAAGCACCTTGGCATCTTAAGGGTTGGTTCTGCTTCTTATATGTTTCTTGTTCTTGTCAGAAATAGTGTCCTCTTATCATTCACAGTCTGGGTCTAACTTTCATGAATTTTAAAATATCAGGCTGGAGCTGCTGGCCTAATTTTCCAGGCTTCGCTTCTGACCACAGCTGTTGCTGTCTACTGGAGTGGATCTCTTTCTCAGCAGACTCCCGTTTTCTTTTTCTTGGCTTTAGTTGTAAGTTATTGCTCTTGTTATTTTTGCTTTAAATGAGAATTTTTTGTGGCCAACTATATAACCTTTTATTTGCATTTAAAGAACCTATTTTTGAAAGTGCTTTATCTTTCGACAGATTGCTTCATGAGAATTTTATATTCATCTAGTTTCGTTGGCATGCTCTGGTACTTGTATGATTTAGTGACTGTAAAGATGATCTGAAATTGGATAATTGTTATCGTAAGTTCAAGAAGACTTATGTTGACTATTTCACAGGTATTGTCAAGACTGGGACACATGTCCTATGATGTCATTGGGCAACAGATTCTACAAACTGGAATACCTGCATCTAAGGCTAATCTTGTAGGAACAACCGAGGTTGCTGTTGCAAGTTTAGCAGAATCAATCATGTTAGGAGTTGCAATAATTGTTAATGATGTCTCACATTTTGGATTTCTAGCGACACTTTCCCTTGTATCAGTAGTTGGGGCAGCATGTCTATACTGTAGATGGTTGGAAAGTCCGACAGATACACAAAGGACTCTTTTCTCTTTTAGCCCTCATTTTTGAAATGCCAAAAATAAGTAGCAAGTAGTTGTAAATTCTTCTGTAGCATGGTTTTAGTCATCATATTGAAAGTTGTACATCCCAATTGAACTGCATCCAGTATGGCTTTTGTAAATAGTTACTACTATATCAGCTAACATTCATTTTATATAAAAGTTGTGAAGTACTCATTTGAAGTGAAGTAGGATCTTTCAAGTTTTTGTATGGATTTGTTAAGTCGGACATATGTGAGATAGAAGCTTTAATTATTTCATGCTGCAGCAATTTTTTACCCCATCCCTCCATCTCTAAGGACAATAATTTCCATCAGTTTTGCGGAAGTGACATCCTTGTATAACTCTCTATTTATCTCGGTGCAAGACTGTTAATATTAGCATGTCCACTGAGGCTGTATTTTTTTATACTTATCCTGGGGCTTGAGTTGCCCGAACTGTTCGATTTCTAGCTATGTAGTGAATTGCATGCCATGATCAGAGATGACTCCTTTGTGATAAGTACTATGCTTCGGTTGTTACCTGGCCATCCAGGTGAGAATTGAAAAATAATTATGCCTAAGATATCTAAACAGTTGTACATATATTCAGGCAATATGTGAAGTGGGGATTTATCAAAAGTTGGTCCCCCCCCCCCCCCCCAAGTCAATTCCTAGTACATCAGTTATGTTCAGTGATGTCATTTATGCTGTATGTACAGCATCAAAGATGAACATCGAACAGTAGCTGCAGTTCCTTTTTGCTGTCTTCTTGAGCATTATGTTTCTTATAACAAGTTTGGAAGTAATCTAGATGATATATTTATTCAATTTTCCACTGCTTATTGCATAGATTTCATTGAACAGTTTTGAATTCTCAGAGTAGAGGGCAGCTTCTATATGAAAACGAAGCTTTTAAGTGCCAGAGACTAATTTTATTTCGAAAGGCAGTTATCTATCTTGAATGGTGATTTATCGTCAAGGATGTAGATATCCAGAGAAGTGAAAAACACTCAAATATATTAAGAACATGTTAAAAAGCATAGATTTTTCGCCCTGGAATCCTTTGACAGCCCAGGATGTCCTGTAGGTTTATTTAAAGGTTAGTGGTTCAAGCCAATAAGCGAGGAGCTCTTCTCACTCAAGCTCAAGCATTTACTTTTACCAATGCCTTGGGACTAAAACTGTCTCGAACTTGGTTTCTCCCCCCTTGATTTTATATAATTGAAAATGGATTTACTTTGAATTGGTTTTTTATTTATCAGGGAACATGCTTGTAGTTGTCTTTGAATGGTGCTTCGAATCTTATCCCTCACAATGCTGTGAAATTGTTTTAAGCCATATGTTCTCGTATCAAGACAAGTATAACCCTTTAGACAATTAGATATACCATCAACTCAGGTCTTCAATTGTTGTCTGGAAAAGTCGAGTACATGACAAGTAGTGAAATGAATATTATGTACTTTTCAAACTTACAGTAAATCTTGTGAAGTTTTTAAAATTGAAACTCTACTTTTAAAACTTGGCCTCATTTAGTTCTGAAAATAAATAAAACTGACATTGATAAGCAACAGTTAAAACTTAAGCTGGCATCATGGTACGCTGCTTGTGGTGGACCATTGTAGTAAAATAATGGCATCAGCTTCTTCACATGTTTTTTAAATGGAAGGTCATATTCTAAATTGTACATCTACACTGTTTTAGGGAGGGGCTTCAGTAAGGAGGACTTTAAGACTACTGTTTGTGCACGAACCATAAGAAGAAAAAAAAAATGATTATGACTTTTGGCAGTGTGTGTTTGATAGAGGGAAAGTTGCTTGTATTGGTTGCACGAGTTCCTTACAGACATTGGCATATAAACAACTTCTGGACATTAATCTGTGTTATTAGTGGTTTGATCAAAATCCTCAAGTTTATCTCATTTGAAGAACTCTCATGTTGGTTGCTTCACATCGATGCTTACTATTTTTTTTGGTTACGGGAGCAAACGTGTCATGACCCAAGCTGATGGCATGTATTGTTCGCTTTAAGCTTAGGCTCGCACGAATTTGTCTTTCAGGCTACGTCACATCAAGTCTCAAAAGTGCGCGTACCATGTGATGACTTATAAAGCTCTTCACGTTTGTCTCTCATTCCTAAGATTCATCCAATATGACATGTGTACCCTTCTTCAAAAATTTGTTAGCAGAGACGCTTATCAATCCTGCTCAACTTGCCCTCATCCATCCACCCTTAGTCATGGACATCACAAAATGCTTTTTAAATAATAGCGCTTAGTTAGGCTTTCATTTTATTATTTTACTTTTTTTTTTTTTTTTTTTTTGAAAACGAGGAAGAGCCTACTTGGAAGGTTGCAAAAAGTGCAGAAAACAATGTGTGCCAATTACAGTTGCAAATTAAAGAAGAAACAAAGGAAGAAGGCAGGCTTTGGTTGTTGAGTCACGAGTGAGTTTGGGGTAACGGGTCAACTGCACGTATCCGTTACGCTGTTTCTGCCTAAGATTCCAATACAAAATCTTAGTCCTTTATTACATTTCCTCAAACCCCAATATAAATACACACTTTCACACAAACAAAAGTACCAATTATTATATTATACTAATCCATCCGTTCCAAAATAAGTAATTTCTTGATATTTTTTTGTGGTCCAAAATAAGTTATTTTTTCAGATTTTAAGAATAAATTAATTATTTTTTTCCTACATTGCCCTCATAGTAAATAGTGTTGGAGTATGTGTTAGGAGTGTTTATGTGAAGAGATAGTAAATGTTAATATGATCAATTTCATTGTTAATTAATGTTAAAAGATGAATTTTTTAATCTGTGTGAAAACAGCTAAAAAATCACTTATTTTGGACGGGGGTGTACAATGTTTGGTATCTTCGTCTCGACTTTTACTCCAAATTTATCGGTTCAACTTTTCTTCTCTTTATTTTTTCCAAAAAAACTTTTGATTACATTGGGCATTAGGGAGGAGGAAAAGGAATGATAAGATTCGAACCACTATTGTTTGAGTGACTTGTAGTCATAACATTAGGCAATAAGCCTTGGCCGTTCTTTTCTATTTCGAACTCGTTTCCATTTATTTGACCACACTTTTCTTTTATAAGGAAAAGATTAATACTTTCTCCATCCAAATTGACTTGTCCACTATATTGAATGTAGTTATTCGCTTTTATTTGTTCAGTTTGAAAAACTAATGAATAATTTACCATATACTTATTTTACCTTTATCATTTTCCAACATTTTAAATTTAAAATAGTCAAAGTTAATTAGGGATGATAAAGAAAAATTAACATGTTATTTATTATTTTTGAAGGGGTGTACCAAGTCAATAGTGGATAAGTAAACTTGAACGGAGGGAATAATAGTTATTTGACCACGCTTTTAAAATGGCAAAAGCTTATATCTTCAATATAATTCAAAGTATGATTGGGAAAGAAACAATTCAAGTTCGAAGAAACATTTTGACATTGGATAGCTCTTTCTAGTTCATTCAATTAAATAGCTATATGTTGTCATATCTATCTGAATTAATTAATTCTAGTACAATAACTATAGGTGCACACATTTTCTTGTTTAATCAACAAGAAAAAGGAAAATGTGAATGTATAGAGTTGTTGATTAAGGGGTTTGAAGGTAAGGTAGTGTAAATGTAGTGTTACGCACACATCCAATCTATCATAAATGGTTTCCCTCTCGATAGGATAGATGTCTTTCAGTTTTCTTTTCCTTTTTCCCTTCCCTTTCTTTTCTGTCTATCTATCTGTCAACTTAATAAAGAAAAAAAATGGACTAAAATATTCCAAAAGAAATGAAAAGAAACAAGTCAGTGAGTCACGTGAATCGATGCACTACTACCGTCATCCATCCATACAAACTACCGTCATCCATCCATACAACAGACACTTTTAAAAATAAAAAAAATTACTCTCATACACCAAAATTATGTAGTACTCTGATTATATTAGATGACTTGTTACAATAAATATCCATATGATATATTTATAGGTTTAATGTCGAACTTCGCAGGAATAAGCCTTCTGAGATTGAGTTCTACATGCTATACGTATAAAAGATATTCTATGTTATAACATTACTTAAAAGATATTGTTAATAATAAATAAAATTAACCATGAGAAAAGTAAGATAAACAACGTGTTATAACAGAGGCGGATCTAGAATTTTTATAACATGGGTGCACCACTAAAAAAAAGAAGAAAAAAAAGTATTAAGTGAGATTTGATCCCTAGTCCTCTAGGTAAATAAATCATCATTCAACCAAGTGCACCATTTAGCTTCTTTAAAGCATGGGTGCCAGCAGAGAATACTAGACCAATTCCAAAAAAATTACATAAAATACCTAGCTTGACGGAAAAACCATGAGTTCACGTGCCCGTCAATTTGCCTACAAATCCGCCCCGTGCTACAAAGTGTAAATACAATAGTCGCGTACTAAACTTTACATTATAAATATGCAAGTTAAATCACACATATATGATGAAAGGTAAGAATTTACGTGCCCACAATTTATATTAACCTAACAAATACATAATACATGTCTGTACATATATTGTTAAATCATAAGTAATTAGTACATATTTTATCTTAATTTATTATTTACTCATGATAGATTTGTATAATTTCGTGTATATATGAAATTCATACTTTAATATGATAGGAGTATAAGTATTAATTATATAGCGCCCGTGTTTGTCGCGTGCACTCAACGCTGGCTGAAACATCTTTAGCAGTCTGACCATAATACAATGCACAAAGCAGTGATGCACTACTACTACAGTTTTACTGCAGTTTGCTTAGGGTTTTGTCAGTAGTCAAACAAACTCTCATTTCTCTCTTCCTTTTTGGGAATTGCTTCAGTCTTCAGTCTTCAGTCTTCTCTCTTTTTTGTTTTTCAAGCTTGCATTTGTTTATGTTTGTTATACACTTCTCTCCTCATTACATGCATTCTTCTCTATGCATGCCTGTCTCCATAGATTTGTTTTTTTTTTACATTCTCTATATTTGAACCAATAATTTTCTACACCCAGCTGTGACATTATATTGTTTCTAGTCACTGAATCAACAGAAAGGTGTTCTACTAAAGATATCTGTCATCAGTGTCATGCGCAGTCGATGAAGCTCTCCGTCTCCCTGATCCGAGGTCTCGGATTCGAGTTATGGGCATGAAGTCGCCTTTGTTAATGAGCGTTTTACCCCTAATGTGAGACGTCTCGGCGCGAATACGAATATAATTGGCCCAATGCGGGATGAAAGAAAAAAAAGAAAGTAAACTCTCGGCTACGTATTCATTCAATTTGGTAGTATTTTCGATGCGGAGAATAAATATTTATATGACAACCAACTAAATTTTTTACATATATTTATAAATTTGAACCCATAATCTTAAAAGTATAATATAATTAATATTTAGTGCTAAAAATCTCAAAGGTGTCAGATCACTAAAATTTTGAATCCGCCGTTTTTGTCGTACCACTAGGGGTGTACAAAGAAAACCGACAAATCGCACCAACCCGATAATCCGAGTCAAACCGAGAAAAAAAACTCAATTATGGTTTGGTTTAATTTGGTTTGGTGTTGGAAAAAAACCCCGACCATAATAGGTTTGGTTTGGTTTTAACTAAAGAAAGTCAAAACCGAAACCAAACCAACCCGACATTACATATATAGAAATTTTAGATATATTTAATATATAAATTAACTTATTGTGATGTAATTTATAAATATTTCTTAAAAAAATTCATAATTTTATCTTTTAAGGTATTATTTCAAGGTTGGACTTAGAACTTTTGAATGCTTCAATAAGTTTTATAGCCATTAATTTGTGAGCACGTGATTTTTGCCCTATGTGAATTACTCCCATAAATTCAAGAAAAATGAATTTTCCCCATTGTTTGCAATTTCGTAGGTTTTTGTGGTATTTTTGTTAATTGTTTGCATTTGTCTACGCATGTTAATTTTGTTCAAATTGTGAAAAAATACAAAAATATGTTGCATTTGCATTTAGGGTTTAATTTTGTATTTTTAAAAATTAATTAGTAATTTAGTTGCTTTACAAAAATGAAAAAAATCACAAAAATAGTTTATTTTTGCTTTTTAATTTTTTTATTTTGGTAGTTTTCCCTTCAATTTGGTTTTTAATTAATTGTGGTAATTATTAGTTAGAGTTAATTAATTTAATTTGATAGGATAATTTGATTAGGAATTAATTTAGGTTTATTTTCAATTTTAATTTAAAAGAAATTAGAAAAAGAATTGAAAAGGAAAAGGAAAATAAGAGAAGGAAATCTGTTGGGCCAAATCCAATTAAAACCCCAGGCCCAATTGCTAAACACCCAAAACCCGTTAAAAAACCAGCCCAGAACCCGTCCCCAACCCCGATCCGCCTCTTTAAAAAACCAAACGACATCATTTTCACTTGGGCTTAATCTCAGCCGTTAATTCCATATGATCAGGCGACTCAGAAGTGGTTATGTGCCTACTATATAATTGTCCGAACCAGACCCCCCCTTTCTCATCGTCTCTCTCAAATCACTCTTCTTCAGAGACCACTGGAAACCCTAGAGCCACTCTAGAATGCCCCACCATCTCCACCGGCGGCTCACCACCAAATTGTTCCAAATCTCCACCCTATAATCCCCAGCCTTTCCTCATCGTGAATCTCCAACTAGCTCCCCTAAAATCTTCACCAAGGCCATCAAATCTCAAATCTGAAACTGCCATAACCTAGCTCATCTCTTTTACATATCTCTTTTGTTTCCTTTAGCCCCTTTTGATGTCGGAACTTACACCAATCGAGCTCATTCGCTGAATACCATGATTGTGAGCATTTTTACTTCTCCTTATAGCTATTTGAGTCTGTTCAAAGTTCCATTGACCGACCAGAACCCGTTCGAACATTCTTCTCCATTTTTTCTCTTCGGTGTGCGATGAAAATTGCTACATATAGCATTGGTTGTGCGAAGAATTTTCGGCCAGTGCTCGTGTGATAATTTTCATTACTCGCCGAAGCTCATTTAGCTTGCCGAATTCTGCCTCTAACCAGACCAAACGCCATTTTGAAGTCCAAATGTTTTGGTGTTCAACGAATACTTCTTATTGTTTTCTTTTTCTGAAATTATAAAGGTCTTAATTCTGATTTTTATGGTAATTCTGAGTCCATTGATAAAACAAAACAAAAGCATTCTGAATTTGGACTTTGTGCACTCTAACTAGTCTTTGGTTAATCTTGCTCTTCATATTTGTTTCCCTACTTAATTGGCATATTTAGTTTAGATTCATTTCTGAAAACTGTTTAATCTTATATGTAAGTGACTTTGTTAGCCGGATTACTTTGTTTTGGTTAGATTTAAAAATGCTTAATGACTGTTGAATGTCGATGTGTTCTGTGCCTAAATGTGTTAGTCTTGATTTGGGGAATAACATAACCTTCAAGGTTTTAATTGAATAACTAAGAACTTAAGGGGGTAATATAGGGATTGGTTTAACTTGGGGAATCTTTTAATAACTGATTGGGAAGCTTCCTAAATGGACAGCTGCCCAAAATTGTTAGGGAAAACAGGCTGAAAAATGAAAATATCTGGAAAAAAGGACAGTTGTACAAAAGTCAGTTTTAAAAGATGCCCTGTGAGGGTATTTTGGGAAAATCACATTACCTTGCCTTGGAAGGCACACAACAGACCCCCAACCTTATAAATGAAGCCTTTGTTTCACTCAACAGACAATTTTTACACCCTAGAGAAACTGAAAAGTTCAGAAAAAGTACTGAATTGGAGAAGTAACTAATTTCCTTCTGAAAATTCCGAGAAATGTTGAAAATTGTTTAAACTAGTTTTAGTTTCTTGGTTATGGCTCTCTGAATCTTTTGTTACTCTAGAACTTTTCTGAAAAAAATTCCAAAATTATGCATCTGTGTGGAAACATGGCTTTAATCAGGGTTTAGAAGTTTGGTTTGAGCTGCTGGGAGCTGGTTTTTGGAAGTTTGGGTTGCATTCAATTGTGTAAACACTGTTATATTGCATGTGAGTGTGAATGTAAATGTGAATCTGCACTATGAATTCAATTGTGTAAACACTGTTGGATTCATTTTTCCTATTTTTCTTTGCTTTCCAGGTATCTTTTGGAACCATAGACAACATGTGAATGTGAATCTGCACTTTGAATGTGAAACACTTAGGATACAAGTTGTATTTCAAGTTTATTTCTACTATTTCGTCAATTTCAGTATTATTAAGTATGTAATCCTATATTATGCATGTTTAGTCTAGCCCTTTCTCATGTTGTTGAATATCGTAAAGTGAATTTATGTCTACTTGTTGGTTTGATTCTGAAAGAGTATGAGTGTGAGGTTTGGATTCAAATGAATTGAAGTTCTCATCATATAGGTTCAAGGTTACTGAAATGGTTATTTGGACAATGTGTGTCATGGGATCACTGTAATAGATTGTTAATTACACCATAATCAATAGTGTAATAGTGTGTCTTTTCACCTGCGGAATTGTTCTCTTAAAACTAGTTTGTGATTGATTATTGAACTTACATAAGTTAGTTTGTTCTAGTTATGCATTCCCATAGTATCCTATTAGTATGAAGTTTTGGTGCTTTTAATTGAGAATTTCAAATTCCGTTTAGTGTTTTGTTTAACTGCAGCAGGTTGTTTAAATCATGATAGTCTTAGATGTTTTTGGTTGACGCCATACATTCCCTGTTGTCAATTTGGGGTTTAACATGGGCATGCAACATGTAGTATATCGAAATGGGCCTCTTGGGCCTGTTTTGCTACGTTGCCGTCTCTTTGGCATATTCCTGGGCCCTTCACGTATTGCTTATCCAATTGGGTCTGGCCTGTTTGAGGCTATAAGGCTTGCTGTTGGCCTTAGCCTCACCAAACAGTCAAGAGATCAGTTTTTAATATCAACCCACTAAGTATTAAGCTCAATGAACCTTAGCTTCAGAATAAAAGATGCGAATTTCTTTAGGTCTTCTAGTTAATTAAATCAGCCTTCTTTTCGAATCTAGACTTGAGGCGCGCCGTGCCAAATACAATCTAAAATGCATGGCCCACCTTTAAATGTTTAATCCTTAGAAATCGAGGCGTGCCATTTAGTTGAATTTCCATGGCCCTCGCAAAGTTAAAAATGCATAGTTGCTTTAGGCACGTTATTTTAATAATTACCTTCCTAAACTTGGGTGCGCATTTATGTGACCCAAATTGAAATCTCAACAATGTTAGATAGAATACGTCGAGAGCTGCGGGTGCATTTATGTGACGTGGTTCAAGACGTATTTTAAATGACGTTGCAATTTTTCCTTAAAAATAAATAAAAGCGGTTATAAGTTAAAATATACCATAGGCTAAAACATGTATTAAAATCAGATAATAAGCCAATAATAACAGTTGAATGACCGTGCTAGAACTACAGAACTCAGGAATGCCTAATACCTTCTCCCGGGTTAACAAAATTCCTTACCCGGATTTCTGTGTTCGCGGACTGTAATACAGAGTCAATCTTTGCCTCGATTCAGGATTCGAACCGGTGACTTGGGACACCATAAAATTATCACAAGTGGCAACTCTGAATTTTTAGTAAAATAACCCCGTTTCGATTGTCACTTTAAGTTGGAAAAAACTCCCTTATACCCTTTACGGGGTGTAGGAAAAAGGAGGTGTGACAAATATTAGTAAATTAAATAATGCTAACAAAAGCCCAAACCAAAATCAATTCAATATTAATGCTAACAAAAGACATTCAATTCAATATTACGAACGAGAATGTATTGAATATCTATTTTTTTGTTTTGCAATAGTTTAGATAAAAATGCATAACCTATTTTTATTTTTCTTTAGCATTTAGTCATGTAATTAATACTCCCTTATTAGTCTATTTATTTTAGCAAGACTTGATACTTTTAGATTATGTTTATTTTTATTATGACTTTTTAATTAGCAATAATTATATTACATAATTTTATTATTTTTTGTTGTTGAATATTTTAGGATAATGCCTTGACACATCTCATATTTTATATTATTTTCTTGAAAAATACTTTATATAGTTGTATCTTACTAGGATTAAAAAAAATATTTCGAGCATACGTTATATGTTTTGTTCTAGAAATATTTTACCAGAAAAAAACTTGAAACCCAAGAAAAACCGAGATTGAAAAACCCGAGTTTTATTGGTTTGGTTGGTCTTTAGATTTAATAACCCGATACAATTTATTTAGTTTGGTAATTATAAAATCTGAACCAACCCGACCTATGTATAACCCTACGTACCACATTCAAGTTACAGTTTGGAATCTCAGTGCTTTACTGTTTATTAAATTTTTGTTACTTCCTTGCTAACTATATAAACAGAAAAGTCACCTATCTAATTGCTCTCTATAGCTCATCAAAACAGCCCCAAAAAGATGTCATCGTTTTAATTTTAATGGATTTAACTCCTTTAGCATCCACTAATTAATTAGAAGAAAATTTCCGTTGGTTGAATGAATATAATGTGCACTTCCAGCCCTATAGTGCAGCCATATAACTATATAAGTATATATCCATTTCTGCTTCTTTCCGAAATGAATGATCGGCATTGTCTTATTTACAAGATTACCAATCTCACTTTTTACCAAGGATTTTACTTGTATAGATATCTTTTGGGTGAAATGATAGTGTGAAAATTTCTTTGCAATAATGAAGTATATAAATTAAACTCCTAGTAAATGGTCCCTGTAATAAAAACATCCTTCATTTGTATTACACGGGGCATGAGTACATGTATCTTTGTTAATTGTCTTTTCTAGATTAGTCCATATAATAATGAATAAGTATAAGAAACCATAGGGGAGTAACTTAATTATGTGATATTTGATGGGTCCAAATTAAAAATAAGAAAAGACAGAATGTGGACTAGCATAATCCTTATAGTAATATTAATAATGTGTTAATGTATCATGTATTTATGCCAATTGCCATGTTATTTGACATCGATCATTATATTTCGTCCGAATGTGAATGAACAAGAGTATCAATTAGTTTACTATATATTTAATAAATGACAGCCTAATACACTAAGCTTCCGCTATGTGCATGATCGGAGAAGGGTCGGACCATCAACGTCAATTGTACACAGCCTTACCTTGCATTTTTGCAAGAAATTATTTTCACGATTCGAACACGTGACCTTCTGATCATATGACAACAAGTTTGCCAGTTACGTAAAGGCTCATCTTTAAGTTTACTATATAATTAGTACTTTCTTTATTATACTAGTATTTTACTTCCGTAATAATGTCTAAATCAAATAAGATAGCTAAATGATCATTGTGGAAGAAGTAACTAGATAGATGGTTCACTAATTTGATGGAGAGTGAGAGTGAGAGGGGATGAATTTCAACTTGATAAGACTTGGAACAAATGCTAAGAGTAGCCTAATCATCAATTATATTTCAAATCCCTCGTTTGATAAGACAATCTCAGAGACACTTTGCATCGAAAAAATAGCTTAATTAATCAATGTTTCGTTATAGTGTGTTGCCAATAGATTTACACTTGATCAGTTGTAAATTGTAATTATTCTTTTCAACTTAATATAATTTCTTTTAAATAGGTTGCAGTTCAATCACAATCTTTCATTTTAAAACATTTTAAAATATTGAATGTATTCCGGTATCATTATTTGATATAAATTTCTTGAATACAATTTTCATATATTTAACTCAAACTTAAATATTGACGTGATATATCTTTTTGTTAAACTCATTCGCTTGGATTTTCCTTATTTATTAATAAATTAATCACATATATTTGCACATTTGCACAAGCGGTCAGATACAGATGCTATATTAGCATTAGGAGTGTACATAAGTTGGGCTGGTTCGGAGTTTTTAATTAACAAATCAAACCAATTGTATCGAGTTATTAAATCTAAAGACCAAACTAATAAAAGCCGAGCTTTTTAATCTTGATTTTTTTCGAATTTTTCGGGTTTTCCCCATAAAGTCTTCGTAGCACAAACTATAGAAGTTGTGCTCCAAATATTTCTCTAATCCAAGTACGCAGAACTATATAAGGTGTTTTTCAAGAAAATAACATAAAATATGAGATGGGTCGTGACATTGTACTAAAATATTCAATAATTTTACATTGTACTAAAATATTCAATAATAATGATTATAAGATCAAATAAAAAATATTATTAATAAGCCACAGTAAAAATAAAATAATCTAAAATTACTAAGTTGCTAAAATAAGTACGACTAATAAGTAATATTTTTTACATGACCATATACTATAAAAAAAGTTATGCAGTTTATCTAAACCATGGAAAAGCTAAAAAAATATATATATCAAGCACTATTGTCATTTCTAGTACAATCGCATTGAATATCTTTTGTTATCGTTAGTATTGATTTGATTTCGATTTAGACTTTACTTGAGTTACTAACATTTATGTAGTATAAAACTTATTGGAGCATTCAAGAATTATAAGTTCAAATTTAAAATAATGCGTTAAAAGATAAACTATGAAAAAGTTTAAGAAAATATTTATAAATTACACTACTATAATTATTTTTATATACTAAATATGTTTAAAACTTCTATATATGTAATGTCGGGTTGATTTGATTTCGGTTGATTTTTTAAATTAAAATTAAATCAAATAAATTATGATCGAATTTCTTTTTCCAACACCAAACAAAATCAAATAAAAATATAGTCAATTTTTTTATTAGTTTGGCGCAAATTATTGATTTGATGGGATTTATCGATTTCCATTGTACACCCCTAATTGGCACAATGGCACTCATAAATACTCCTTCCGATCCAAAATAAGTGATTTTTTGGTCTTTTTCTTGTGATCCAAAATAAGTAATCTTTTTATATTTCAAGAATAAATTAATTATCTTTTTTCTACATTGCCTTTGGAGTAATTAATGTTAAAGTATGTGTTAGGAGTATTTATGTGAAGAAATACTAAAAGTTAATATAATCAATTCTATTACTAATTAATATTAAAAGATAAATTTTTTAATATGCATGAAAACAATAACAACAAAAAAATCACTTATTTTGTAGGGGAGGAAGTAAAGAACACACCTCTCACACGAAGAGAAGTTAAGAATTTGTTACTCTCGATAAAAGAGAAGAGTAAGATGCAAATGTAGAGAAAATTTGGAAACTTTTGAGGGGAACAGCACCATTCCCATTTCCCCAAACTAAAGAAAGAATTTGCACAGTTCAGTTTTACTAGTATTAACACAGCACGAAGCCCTAAGTTTGCCACAAACACCTTGAGAAGGGACATTTCTCTAGATCACTAAACCACAAATAAAAAAAAAACTACCTTGAGAATTGGGTTTGCCTAAAAATCATGGCGACCATCAATCCCAAGATTATCTTCATCACCAAGATAAAAGCAAATAAAAGGAAAAAAAAAAAGAAGAGAAAACAAGAAAGCTCTTTCTCCACTTTCTCTAAAGCTTTGCTGCCCTGAACTAAAATGGATTTAATTTATGTATTCTTGTTAGGTAAAAAAGTCTTACATCATCAATATATTTTAGTACGTCAGGGTAAATATCGTGAAAACAGTATTTTCTAGGAATATGTAGGATAAGAGTGAGTATAATAATCCTTCTTCATACATAACTTAGTATACCAAACTGTCCTTTTATGTTACGGTGAGTAACTTGTCTAATTTATGTGATAGAATTTCATAATTGTATGAACGAGTATTTATAATTATCTTTTTAAAGGATGTGATAGTAAAACTTTTGCGAACAATAGTTAAACCAAGATAAACGTAAAGACCTTGCCATCACTTCCCACAAACCAAGGCTCCCAAACTTCATCATTTTCAGTTAGACAAGTGAAAAAGTAAAGAGACCACAAGTAAACAACACAACAAATAAGCAATAGACGTGGAAAACAACAAAGAAAAAGATTCATCTCTCTCTCTTCTTTCTAATTGTTTCTCCATTTTTCTGAAAGAGAGAATATAGAATTTGAAATAGCGTGTACTCTATAGTAAAATATAATTTCTGAAAACTAGTTAGTATAGTGGAGTAATAATATTGTTTTCAGTCACAAACTCACGGCGTCTGTCTCCAGTTGGTGTTGGTGTCACAGTGATTTAGACGTGAAAGCGCCCATCATATCATGTCTATATTGACATTGATAGTTGATATGTCACTTGGCTTCTTCATGTCCTCTTTGACCCCTATCTAGCTACCACCTACCCCCCCACCCCCCTAATTTTCCTTTCTTATACTAATATTCATTTATTATTACTATCTTTTTTTCTTTCCTCCTTTATATTTTAAAGTTCTTGAACTGAAAAAGATAGAGAGTTAAATACAAAATGGGATCTTTAGGTGGAGAAGTAGTACAGTTGAAGAATAAGAAGACAATGTGGTTATATCCAAAGGTGATGGGTGTTCATCCTTCTGAAAGATGGGGTCATTCTTCTTGTTACTCTAATGGCTTTGTTTATGTTTTTGGGGTAAGTTGAGAATATTTTTTCATGAGTTCTTTTATTGTAAGTTTGATAATAGTAAGTTTTTCTTCTTTCTATATTTGTTTCTTGAAAAATATTGGCTGGAACTGTATTTTCCCATTGCAGAGAGGATGTTGTGGATTGAAAAACTATGAGTTAGTTGTGCCGTGCTTTCATTCCTTCATGTTACTGTGTGGTTATTTTTGGTTATTAGCTGCTACTCTTTCTAAAAAACTGTCCTTTTTGTTTCACTATATTATAGTATACCTCTTCTTTTTTTTTTTTCCTAATGTTGATAAATCAGCTCAACTAAACTGGTGTATAGATGCATGGTCCTTTCTTGTTTTTCCTTCCAGGAAAAGAAACAAGAAAATGAAAGAATGGAATTAAAGGGAAAATAAAATGAAGGATAATTCAATTTTCTGCTTTCAGTTTTGTCTCTTTTGTACTTTCTATATTTCGATTTTAACCTAGAAAATACTAGTGTTTTTCTGTAGCTAGTATTTGAATTTGTTGATGTTCAAGACGATTCAAGGAAAAGAATGGACAAGGCCTTTTCATCTCGGTTGAGTTTTACATTACTGTTTGTCATTTATTAATGATATTTTTAAAAAAAAGGTTTCTTAACTCGGTTTTTGGGACTTTTTAAAAACTCAAAAACTACAAAAATTGATCTTTCACGCAAAATATTCATTGTTTGGTTGGGGAGGATGTCAAACTTTTCATAAGATGTTTTTTTTTTTTTTAATTTATATATTTATTTATTTATTTCCTTATGTTTCTTGTTGTCTAGATATTAAACAGGAGGATCGTGCTATTTTATTTTTATTTTTATTTTTTCCCCACTGTTCTTGAATAGTTGTTGTGGGACTTAAATGTTGCCCAAAACAAAACATCTTTTGGTAGGTGAAAATTAATCCGTTAAGATTTATCAAGAACAGAGGCGAATTTGAACTTTATGAGTTCTAAATTCTAGGATAGCTACATAACATGCTAGTAACGGGGTTCTGAATTTCATTTTTTACATATTTTAAGTGATTTTCTTAATATATATAGAGTTTGGACTTCGGCTTCTGGCCCTGATCAAGAAGACAGCTTTCCACTAGGCTGAATATGTCTTGGTCCTGTTTGACACGTGTTTGATAAAAAAAATATTCTCTGTTTGAGAGATTTGCTAATTGGTTGCTAATTGGTGTGTTAATATGTTCATCAGCATATGTCTAGACAATTTTATTTGCTATTTGGTTGATATGTTCTAGCAGTTTTAAATACACTCAGAAATTTAGCTGCTAAATGTAATATGTCTATTACATAACTTCACCGTTACAATCTTACAACTTATTCAATTAAGTCATATTTCTCCATTTCAGGGATGTCGCGGTGGTTTACATTTTAGCGATGTACTTGTACTAAATCTCGAGGCAATGGCTTGGAGCATTCTTGTGACTACAGGGCAAGGACCAGGGCCAAGAGATAGCCACAGTGCTGTTCTTGTTGGCCACAGGATGGTCGTGTTTGGGGGTACAAATGGTTCGAGGAAGGTCAATGATCTCCACATATTGGATATCAGGAGCCAAGAATGGAGTCAACTTGAATGCCAAGGCATTCCGCCTTCACCGCGTGAAAGTCACACGGCTACTCTTGTTGGTGGTGATAAAATAGTGATTTTTGGTGGTAGCGGTGAAGGCGAGGGGAACTATTTGAATGATTTACATGTTTTGGACCTAAAAAGTATGAAGTGGACGTCTCCCGAAGTGAGGGGTGAGATGCCTATTCCCAGGGATAGCCACAGTGCTGTTGCAATCGGTAATAGGCTCTATATATATGGTGGAGATTGTGGTGACCGATATCAAGGTGATGTCGATGTGCTTGATATGGATACACTAATGTGGTTAAAGGTACTTGCTTCAGTCTTCATTATTCCTTTCTAATTCATATAGATGTTTGATTCACAGTCTGGATATTGAGATAAAGATTATCTAAAGATTGCGTAAGCTGATGGTTACTTCATTTTCTTACCAGCTGGATGTTCTTGGACCTTCACCTGGTGCTCGAGCGGGTCATGCCTCTGTGAATTTTGGGTCAAAGGCAAGTAACTGATGCTGTCTGTAGTCTTTCTGTAAATAGTTACTTTGCTTTAGTATGGAGTGAAAATTTGTTATCTTTTTCTCCTTACTAATAATTGTGTGCTCGTATAGACGCACTTTCAACTGTTGTGCTGAACCTTCATTCTAGTTGAGCAATTATCTGAATGATCTTGCAAATCCGTGCTTTACAGGTATATGTGATTGGTGGAGTTGGAGACAAGAAGTACTACAATGATGTTTGGGTTCTTGATGTGACAAATTTTTCTTGGACTCAGCTTGATGTAATGGGCCAAAAACCACAGGGGCGATTTTCTCATACCGCTGCTGCCAGGAACACAGATATTGTAATCTACGGAGGGTGAGTCTTTTTCCAGTTTTAATCCATTCTTTCCTGTTAATTCCAGTTGATTTTGTATCTTTAAATTTTGTTTCCTCAACCTTGCAGTTGTGGTGAGGATGAGCGGCCGCTCAATGAGTTGCTTATCTTGCAGTTTGAAGTAGAACATCCTAATGGGAATAGCGGCGTTTCTGGTGGCAGAAATACAAGTCATTATGATAAGAAAAGGTTTCTGAGAGAGATACACAATAGCTCGGTAAGATAGACGAAAATCTTGATTCTTTTCTTATGAAGTTTAACTATTTGAGATCAAATATCTGATTCATTTTAATTGGATTAACAGGATGCTATCTGTAGGGGAAAGAAGGAAGATATAGTAGCAACGGGATCTCAAGAGCTTGAGTCAAAAGCAGCTTTTCGCTTTAGTTCTGGTAGGTTATGAAATGTTTTTGTCATGTTAGTAGTAAGTAGTTTCAAGAAATGAACTAGGCATGACTAACTTAATAACTTTCATGTATTTCGGAAGACACATTGCATCCAAAGAGGAGAAGAATGAGTAACAATTCACACATATTTAATCTGGAGTCGGAGCCGGAAGATCAGTCTCCTTCTCTATCTCAGCGTTCACCTCCGTCCCAACCTGATCCAGAAATGAGCTCTGTTAAGCCAGGCTCCGGTTCTGGAACTGCATCACAACGGTTTCTCTTAGCAAGACAGCAACACTTGACCCCTAACAATTGCCAGCCAAACCAGAAGAATGTCATAACAAGGAATCCTCGTGATATGCAATTATTTCGTGAACAATTAATTCCGTCAAACTCAGGACATGTATCTGCTGTTCTTATGGATAAGCCGGAAGTGCAATGCCAATCCTTGGAGGCCGGACGATTCCACAACTTGGTATATACGCCGTTCAAGTTAGCAATATTTTGTTGGTCATTTTACCGTTCATTGTAGTATTCCCTTTTTTGTGTTAAATAAGAACCTAATATCTGTATATATATTACTCAGATTGGGGCTGAGATCCGGGGAAAAGTCGATGGAGCATTTGATTCTGGTTATCTAATGACAGCCATTGTTAACGGAAAGATTTTTCGAGGTGTTCTGTTTGCTCCGGTAAGCTCACATACCTACTATACCACTCACTTTAACCAAAATTATCAAAGTAATTAAACTCAACATTCACTTGGATCTTCTTATAAACAAGGCACCGGATCTATTACCACGAGGAGGACCCGTCCTTGGTCAGAATCCTTCACCCCCTCGAGGACAGAATATTGGTGTCAACTACGCAAACACACACGTAAACCATGTAAGTCTAGCTTGTCGAAGGCAACCTCAACAGTTGGTACAAATGCAAGTTCAAGAACTCGGACGACAGAGCTTAGGGAAGGTTCCAGTTAGAAGATCAACATCACTAATGAGATTATCTCAACTAGACGAAGATGCAAAGCAAAGAAGTGAACTTGAAGGAGTGGTTCTCACACTAGGAGGTCCAGGATGTGGCAAAACTTAAGATAACTTAATAAAACTATGTAGAGAAGTAGAAATTGTCATATGTGGTCTCATGATGTGTGTTTTGTACATGCTAAGGTAGATGAATCCATTTTCCATTATCCCTTTTAAATCTTTAATTGTTAAGTTGACTGGTAAAGCTAGTTTAGTCTGCCTCCTTAGTCCTTTCCATTAAATTAATCAGCTATGTATCCACTCTTTCTGTAATATGAAGCAAAGTTTTGGTCATTGTCCAGTAGTTATTTTCGTTTTGGTGTGCATAACATTTGATCAGCGAGTTGTTAGTTTGACACTTGGAATTATAGTTTACTGTTTTAAGCTATGCCAAATGCCTTTCTTTGCAGCTTGTTTAAGCTAGTTCAACCTAATTCTTTCTTCACAGTATTTTTGGTGAATTTTACTTTAACCACGAATTACATTTTCAATTATCCACTGTTGGGTTTAAACGCACACGCAAGTATACATAGTCGACAAGTAATAAAGTGATAAGAAAGTATCGTTCCCACGAGGATTTATGAGCAACTATTGTCCAATCTAAGTTATTTATAAATTTAATGCTCAAGTGAATGTGAAGATGATTGTGATTTTTAGGTAGAATACATAAAATACCACCTGAACTTGTATCCACATTCCTCTTACACACCCGTTGATTACTGGGATATTTTAACAAATCCAAACCTTTCATATGTGTATTTATGACACACTACTTTTATATTTGACCACTCTTTCCAAATAAATGTATATCACGCACCAATGAGATGACGACACATGTGTTAACTTAAGAAAAATAAAGAAAACATTTAAAAATACTCCTGTTCTTCTTCTTCCCAAGCACAGACTCTACCGCCGCCCGGCCGTGAACCCCCAATCACCCAAAATCCCTTTCACTATTTGATAAAGACATGCTTTACATGCTTCATTTTCCATGTGCATCAAAACAAGAAGAAAATTCTATCTCTCACCACCGAATTAACTCTCCACCACCATGAAATCCTTACTCAACCAATCCTCTGACGCCCATCCTCCATAGTCGTCGTTGGACACCACCATACTCCTTTGAAGAAAATATTCCCAAATTGTCGCCTTTCGCCGCCAATTATACTACTAAGCACAAAATTCCCCCCACCGACAACTATTCTTCATTACCTATCCATGAATCTACATCCACTTCCTCCATTCAAATTTATATTTTCGTTCGCAGTCCCTACTTCACCAACATCATATTAATACTAGAATAAAGTTAAAGGAACCAACCCATCGCCTCAAGCAGTTAGAATAAACAATAAAAAGATGGTGAAGGTCTGATAAATTTTGGGGCCGAGATCTCTGATTTTTAGATTTTTTAAGAGGGGTTTTTGAGAAGAAAGAATGGAAGGAAATATAGGAGAAAATATAGGATAAAAGAGAGAGGATGAAATGTTTTCTGGTGGGATTTTGGAGAAAAAAGAAACAAATTTTCTTTTCTCCATTGTTGCCGGAGAGTTTTTTGCTTGTGCTTGACAAAGAAGATGATGATTAAAAAAATAAAGAATAAAAAAGGAACATGTGGCATATAAAAATTCAAAATTCACTCGCCTATTTTGTGTGAAAAGCACGTGCATGTCACGTCATAAAAGTAGTGTGTCATAGACACACATCTGAAAGGTTTGAGTGTGTAAAAATATTTTCGTGATCAAAAAGTGTGTAATGGGGATTTGGAGTACAAGTTCGGGTGGTATTTTATGTATTCTGCCTGATTTTTATAACTAAATAACTACGAACTAATAAGCAAGTAAGAAAATAAGATCGCAAGTAGAGCAAACAAACACTTAGGAAGAATTTAATGAGATGGGTTCCAGGGTTATGGGATTAACGTCTCTCCTATTGCGTTCTTCGGGTTGATGTAATCACTTGATTTATCTAATTTTGTTGATTAGTAGGGTTTATTATGCCCGCGAAGTTCTTTTGACGGTTCGCTCACATATTCAAGCCAACTTATGTCTATAGAATCAAACTTGACAAGAACGCATGTATATTTTCTGCAAAAATAACCAAGTAAGACAATTAGAATATGCCTATCCTAATCACGAATCTATTCTGCGATGCCCGGATTCAAGAACTTACTCTATTCAATTCTACATGCAATTTGTAGTTCCCACTTTCGAGTTCAACTATAAATTCGTAGATAGTACTCTATTGTTAACTACGCAATAGAATAGTTAAGTGCAAGATTGAATAAATAAATTAATATGATAAAGTCAAGCAAAATAATCCACCGTCAATTTACAATAGTCAAGAACAACCCATAACCCCAAAATATGTAGGTTTTTAGCCACTCTTGTTCATAACAATAATCAAAATATTATTTGAAAATAAAAGCTATGAATACTAGATGGAGGATAGAAGAATCGATGAATTTCGTGCTCCCGAGTGTTCCTTGCTTATGTTTCTCTCTCAAAGTGACGTCTCCTGATCCAAAATAGGTTTCTTGTTTTTATATAAGGTGGAGGTGTATAGGCCGAAATAACCAAGTCCTGGGCGAAATAGGACAAGTCTCCATCACTAGCGTCCGGGGTAACGTGGGGTGCTAGCCCTGGCGCTGGAAATTTTATGCTTCTGGAAACTGGGCCTCAGGTAGTGCCCCATGCTACCTGTGACGCTACTTTGTGGCCTTTTCTCGTTTCTTCCCCTTTTCGCTTCAATTCACGCACCCTCGTCCCAAATTGCCTCTGGATGATTCCTATGCATAAAAATACTACTAATTAGCACAAACCATTACATTACACATCTGAAATCTATGAGTAAAATGCGAGGCAACATGCATATAAATATACATACTTTAAGCCGAACATTATCCACTTCAGTACATTAAAAGATCGTATTGTATGTTGGTTAATTGTTGGATATATCTTACGTCTTGTTTGGATGGTTGTTACCGATTGTATTGTATTGTTATTTTAAATATATTATTTGTTTTGATTGTTACTTATATTTTATTGTATCATATCACTAAATCCGTCATTACGTAATAACGAAAAGTGTCACTTTATGTAACGATTGATTTGGTGTGATCACGTTATTACTTTATTTTGCTCTCATTTTGCATTTCCTTGTTATTAAATTATCCTACTTTATCCTTTTTCCAACTTTTTTATAAAATAATTTTACTTTGTATCTTACTTCTTTTTTTTAACATTGCAAGTTTATTTTTCATATTATTGGTACATAATATCATGAAACGACAATAAATAATACAATATGTCTAAATATTATATATATTAAAACGGTACAATATAATACAATTACAATACGAACATTATGAAACGATACATAACAACCATAAGCTGTGTATAACTGACTTTCTTGGTCATGATTTTCCTCCATTCCCCAATGCCAATCCTCTTGCCCCCTGGACTTGTATAGAATCTTCTTTTTCTTTTCTTATTTGATGATACTTTTAATTCAATTAGTAGAGAGAAACTCAAACAAGATTGTTTTCACTCTGTGATCTTCTTGTATTTGTATCTTTTCCCCCCCAAACAAAAGCAGTTAAACTATCTATTAATTCATTAAGGATATGATATATCCAAAAGAACATACAATAGAAATCATGTACCAAAAAAAAAACTGAAAATTTCGCTAAGTTATTGTGTGCTTTGATTATTTTTTTTTAAAAGTACTACAATAGGTTTTAAATTCTTTTAGTGTGGGGTTTTCCCCACCTTGTTCAAAATAACTTGTGTAGTTCTCTATCTCTCTTACGGTCTCTCAAAATTCAGTTTATAACAAATGAAGTAGATAATGATGAAGTTGCATACTTTTGTTAATTAATGTGTACTTATTATGAAATAATCAAAAAGCAAAAACCCAAAGTGGAAGGAAGAAACGAATAGTGATTCAACGTGAAACTGTGAACAAGTCAAAAGAGCTCTCAAATCTTAACTGTACTTTTTGCATGTGCCCTGTTAAAACAAAAGTAATACTGTACTTAGTAGTAAAAAAAGAACACTGTACTCTGATTTGATTTTGCTAACTCAGAGTCACATTTCTGTCCCATCCCACTTACTAATAAAGCTCCCGTGCCTCCCGCGGGATTTTGCTAAACTTTCAGTCATTTTCAGCCGTCCGATTTTTTCTCCACCGCCAGATTCACCCTTACTACGTTTCACTCAGTTGTCTCATCAACAAGACATCTTAGTTGATTGATGATGTTTTTACTACGTCATTATCTGTACTTTTTTTTTATTACCAAATAAAGGAAAAGAAGAAAAGATTCCTTTGCGTTATGGGCTCCATTTGGGCCCACCTCTTGTCTTATAATTTGGCTTCTTCCCCCCGCATGAGAAGGGATCTGTATCCATTGGAAGTAAGCACAGGCCCTTGGTGTTTATGGGTCCACCGATATCATTGATGTGAGCCTTTGGTTGATGGCCCATTTTTGTCAAAGCCCAAATAATGAGGTGCTTGGCCTGTTATTCGTTAATGCTTAATGGAACTTTTACATGGCCTATACACTATATGAAATTATATTACTCTCTCTATTCAAGTTTTATTAATTATATTTTATATACCCAATTACTATTTGTGTACATTTTAAGGGAATTAATGATAATAATTAGTATCCTAAAATTACTCTAACATATCTTCCACTCCCACACGTTTCTCTCTTCACATCCCTCCCCCCTCCCACGTATCTTGCACAAGAGAGCAATAATTATATCATTGACAACCATTAAAAAGCTTTGAATTTGTTTCAAAAAACATTGTTTGTTTGAATTTGATGTTGTTGCAAATAATTGAGAATTCTCTCTACGTCTCTTGATCACGCCCAACTATGCCTTATAAAAGGACAATGCGGACGTTGCAAATATAACCTGAGTATTTATGCCCAGAGTCAAATCCACAGAGAATTAACCTATCAATTACTTTCATTGGACTTACTAACAACAACAACAACAACAACGACCCAGTATAATCCCACAAGTGGGGTCTGGGGAGGGTTGTATGTACGCAGACCTTACCCCTACTCCGAAAGGTAGAGAGGCTGTTTCCAGGAGACCCTCGGCTCAAAAGAAGCAATAGGAGATGATACATTAGTTATGTAAAAATGCGTAATAAAACAGCAACAATATATAAGAGATATGAAATATGAAATACAGGATACGACAACGAAAATACGAAATAGATGGCTGGTATAGTACAACTAGAAGGTAAAGTCCTGCATCAATAGACGCCTAATGACATTCCTAGTCTAACTCCTAACTGGATAGTCTCCCTCTATTGTGCTGTAGAAATATTCACACTCTCCCCTAACCTACAACCCTAATGCTCGACCTCCATAAATCCCTATCAAGGGCCATGTCCTCAGTAATCCTAAGTCGTGCCATGTCATCTCTGATCACCTCTCCCCAATACTTCTTAGGTCTCCCTCTACCTCTCCGCGTGCCCACTACAGCCAGTCGCTCACACCTCCTCACCGGTGCATCAGTGCTCCTCCTCTGTATGTGCCCGAACCATCTGAGTCTCACTTCCCGCATCTTGTCCTCCATGGGGGCCACACCCACCTTCTCTCGAATATCTTCATTCCTAATCTTATCCATCCTTGTATGCCCGCACATCCACCTCAACATCCTCATCTCTGCTACTTTCATCTTCTGGGTGTGTGAGTTCTTTACCGGCCAACATTCAGTTCCATACAACATGGCAGGCCTAACCACTGCTCTATAAAACTTTCCTTTTAGTAACGGTGGCACTTTCTTGTCACACAAAACTCCCGACGCTAACCTCCACTTCATCCACCCCACCCCTATACGGTATGTGACATCCTCGTCAATCTCCCCGATCCCCTAAATAACCGATCCAAGGTACTTGAAACTACCTTCTCTTGGGAATGACTTGAGAGTCAAGCCTCACTTCAACTCCCGCTTCCGTCGGCTCAACTCCAAATTTGCACTCGAGGTATTTCGTCTTCGTCCTACTCAACTTGAAACCTTTAGACTCAAGAGCATGTCTCCAAATCTCTAGCCTCTCGTTGATGCCGCCTCTTGTCTCGTCAATTAGAATAATGTCATCAGCAAATAGCATGCACCATGGAACCTCCCCTTGAATATGATGAGTCAGTGCATCCATCACCAGGGCAAATAGGAATGGGCTGAGCGCAGACCCTTGGTGCAACCCCGTACTAACTGGAAATTGTTCAGAGTCGCCTCCTACTGTCCTAACCCGAGTCTTAGCTCCATCATACATGTCTTTAATCACCCTAATATAGTTACTCGGTACCCCTTTATCCTCTAAGCATCTCCATAAGACCTTCCTAGGAACCTTATCGTACGCTTTCTCCAGATCAATAAACACCATGTGGAGATCCTTCTTCTTATCTCTGTACTGTTCCACCATCCTCCTAATAAGGTGGATAGCTTCTGTGGTAGATCGTCCCGGCATGAACCCGAACTGGTTGTCTGAAATAGACACCGTCCTTCGCACTCTCATTTCTACCACTCTCTCCCAAACTTTCATGGTATGACTTAGTAATTTGATGCCCCTATAGTTGTTACAGCTCTGGACATCACCTTTGTTCTTATACAACGGGACCATTGTACTCCACCTCCACTCTTCAGGCATTCTATTAGTCTTGAATATAACACTAAACAATGCAGTAAGCCATCCCAAGCCTGCTCTACCCACACACCTCCACAGTTCAACCGGAATTTCGTCTGGCCCGGTAGCTCTACCCCTTCTCATCTTACGTATTGCCTTCATGACTTCATCGATCTCAATGTCCCTACAATTACTAACTTCATGGTGACTGTCGGCATTCCTCGATTCCCCAAGTATAATATCCTGATCCCCTTCTTCACTTAGAAGTTTATGAAAGTAGGTCTGCCACCTCCTCTTAATCTGGTCATCTCCCATCAAAACTTTGCCGTCATCATCTTTTATGCACCTCACTTGGTCCAGATCCCGAGTTGTCCTCTCTCTCGCCTTAGCGAGTCGGAATAACTTCTTCTCCCCACCTTTGTTCCTTAGCTCCTCATACAGACGAGCAAAAGCTGTCGTTTTAGCCTCTGTCACTGCCATCTTCGCCTCCTTCCTAGCTACCTTATACCTTTGACTGTTCTCTCTCTTCTCCTCCTCGTCAGTGCTCCCTACTAACCTTAGGTAAGCCGCCTTCTTTGCTTCCACTTTACCTTGGACAACTGCATTCCACCACCAATCTCCTTTGTGTCCACCATAGTGTCCCGTAGATATCCCTAACACCTCTCTCGCCGCCTTTCTTATACAGTCCGCCGTCGTAGACCACATTGTGTCCGCGTCCCCACTACTTCTCCAAGCTCCCATTGTCGATAACCTTCCTTCCAACTCTTTAGCTTTATCCTTAGTTAAGGCGCCCCACCTAATCCTGGGGCGTCCTTGTACTGACCTCTTCTTCCTCCTTAACTTAATGCAAATGTCCATCACCAAAAGCCTATGTTGCGTTGAGAGGGTCTCACCTGGGATAACCTTGCAGTCCTCGCACAACCTTCTGTCACATCTCCTGAGGAGTAGATAGTCAATCTGAGTCTTCGCCACCGAACTTTGGTAAGTAACCAAATGTTCATCCCGCTTCGTAAAACTCGAGTTTGCAATGACTAGATCGAAAGCCTTGGCAAAGTCCAACAGCGCAATGCCCCCTCCGTTCCGCTCTCCGAAACCAAATCCGCCATGCACCTCAGTGTACCCACCTGCAGATAACCCAATATGACCATTGAAATCTCCTCCTATGAATAACCTCTCAGAAGGCGGTATACTACGAACAATCTCATCCAACCCCTCCCAAAATTGCCTTTTAATATCCTCATCCAAGCCTGCTTGTGGTGCGTACGCGCTAACGACATTTAAAGTACCCTCACCCACCACCAACTTAATAGTCATTAGCCTATCATTCACCCGCCTGACCTCTACCACGGACTCCCTAAGATGGATATCTACCAGGATACCCACTCCATTCTTACCCCTCAGGACACCAGAGTACCACAACTTATACCCATCCACGTTTTTCGCCCTCGATCCGACCCACCTAGTCTCCTGGACACACGCTATATTAATCTTCCTCTTCTGCAGGATTTTCACCAACTCTATGGATTTACTCGTTAGTGAACCTATGTTCCATGACCCGATTCTCAACCTATAGGCTCCCTTTCCCCCTCTACCTCCCCTGCAACCCGACCCACCCCCTGAACCCCACCCTACACTCTGCCCCACCCGAGGACATGCCCTTATTCTATCATCCCAGACTGTAGCCACTACACCTACAACAATCTAGAGAAGACTCGCTAGTGCACAACGTACACAAATCAAACTAGAAGGAAACACGTGGTAACTAGTATCCTAGTTTAAAGGTTTAACTATTGCGAAGTAAAGTAACAGTAATTTAGCTAACACCAAAAGGGAAACAGTAAAACAGGAGGTACCAACTCCCGATAACAAAACCTGTGACTGATTTGCTGTGCTCGATGTATTTGTACGCTCCCGCCCACTTCCTACCACCCTTGCTGACACTCGCCCAGGTTGCTCTCCTTTGCCAGTGCTCGTGCGCCCAACTTGTCTCCAATACTCCGAGAATTCATGAAAAACACAGAAAATACCACGACCCAAAAACCAGAAGGAGCTATCACCGCTACCACTGGTAAGCAAAGAAGCAGAGCACAACGATTGCTTTTTGGACAGAAAGCAGGAAATGATTGCTTTACAGACCTGTATGTAAAAGATCTAGCTAGAAACTATGCGAAAAAGTAGGAAAACCAAAATTGAAGGAAAAATCGACAAACTGTCAAAGGAATACACAACTGATTTGCAGAAATCAGTGAAAAAAAAGAAATGAACATGGAAAAATTTACCAGATGCAGCGAATGAAAAAAGGAATATGGACCTGTTCACTTAAATCCTTTTTCGACTTCAAATTGTGTGTCGCTATTTGGAAGAACTGTGTCGAAATTAGGGTTGTTTTCAAAAGGGGTTTTATGAACGGGATAGGATAATATTTATAATATAAGCCGAGCTCTTCAATAAGTAAAATACTAAGGTAAATCACAAGGAAAAAGAAGACAAATAGATCCGCATACACAAATAATATGAATAGCTAAGAAGGTATATTTAATAACTAAGATTGAAAGTCCATAAACAGTTGTAAACTAAATATGCTTAAGTTGTGAACAATAATAAGAAGGTTCTAAGGTAGTGATTTCTCCTATTGATGGAATCCCTTCTGTTTATGTTTCATATAGATTTACCAACACATCTCTATCAATCATGAACACACTTTTTACCGTGAATCTCTCCCGAGTAATCACGATAATTTACTAGACGCACTCTCCCGAGATATGCTAGCTAGCTTTGTTTATTACAGTTCATTTTAGATTGCACCCAAGACTTCGTTATCCCTAATCCCACCTTTAAACCCGCAGTTATAGATCCCTATTATACTTTGGGAGTGGTATTGTTCAACAATCACCTAAATATGCACTCTCTCCCGAGTTATGCACACTAATTAGGCACAGCTAATTGAGGATCCTGTCAGTTAACTACAACAAACACGTAGTTGAACAAATATAGATTAAACTGGCAAACTACATTAACATAATCAAGAAGTTCATCCTTCAATAGGTTCCATCAAAACCCTAGACAAAGGATTTAGCTACTCATGATAATGGGTAAATAAACTATGAAAATATTCATGATCAAAATTGCCAGAAAAATAAAGAGAAAAAGAAAATATGATGTTTTGGGTGATCTCTCACACTTGTTTTTCTTGCCAAAGTACTCTAAAAACATTTCATGCCTCCCTTGGACGAGTTCTATTGTTTAATATAGGGTTTTGGGCTAAAAATCCCGTATTTTGCACTTCAGTCCCTCAATTTTCCGCTTCCTATCGCGGTCCTACCGCGGTTACGCCAGGACCGCGACCAACTAGCCTCTCAGAATCCGCAACAGCCTTCTGCCGCGGTCCGACCACGGTTAAGCCGGGACCGCGGCAGTTGTAATCACGTGATTTTTGCTCTATATGAGAATTACTCCCAAAAAATTCAAAAATAAAATAATTTTTCTTGGTGTGCAATTTTTGTGATATTTTGTGGTGTTTTTGTGTAATTATTTGTATGTTTGTCTGTGCATGTTTATTTGTTAAATTAATAAAAATAAAAAAATATGTCGCATTTTGCATGTAGGATTTAATTCTACAATTGTTAGTAATTAAGTTTGTTTTACAAAAAAATAAAAATTACAAAAATAGGCATCGTTTGCATTTTTAGCATTTAATGTCCGAATATACAATTTTATGCTTAATTATTACTTAATTGTGCGTTAATTGTTATTGGGAGTTAATTTGCGCTTTTATAACTTAATTTAGTTCTTAATAATAGTTTAAGTATTTTTATAATTTAGTTTTAGAAAAATAAAAGAAGAAAAGAGAGCAAAAAATAAAGAAAGTCGGAATTGAGCCTCTTCTTCAAATTCACGCTACAAGCCCAACAAATACTCAATCTTCCCAAACGACCCAGTCCATTTCGAACTGGGTCGACCCAGTCCATAACCCAAAAGACCCAAACCCCCTTTGTCTTTCATTTTTCATAAAAACAAAACAAAACAAAACAAAAAAACAAAGAAAAACCCTAAAAGACTAAGCTATCCGCCACCCCCATCCCTATCTTCTTCTTCTCCATTTTTCTCCAAGGTCATCCATGGCTTCCCCCTCAAAGCTCAACCACGGCTCCCGACGTCGACAAAACCAGCAGCTCCAACGAACAACATCTTCTCCAAACAAAACGCCAAGCAAGCTGCTTTTCTTCTTCGTCGTCGCATCCAAACGACCATCGTCGCAGCTGCTGCGTCGTTCGCGTCCAGCCGCTGATGCTGCTGCTCATGCAGCTGCTGCTGCGTTTTCTGCTGCTTGTTGCTGCTGCCCGTGGCTTCATCTTCTTCTTCTTCCCGTCGCTGCTGCTCGATGAGTCTTCTTCTCGTCGACGCGGACTGCTGCCCACTGCTTCTTCTTCGTTGTCGTTGCTGCCATGGCAGCTTCTTCCAGCTTCCAAATCGCTGCTGCCCGCTGCGTTCTTCACGTTCAAGTGCTGATGCTGCTCACCATAGCAACTTCCACAACTACACGCACATACACGGAGGAAAACAAAAGCAGTCCGGTTAAAGTCCGGCGAAGTTCTGTCAAAGTTTCGTTTGGATTCGTTTAAAATTCGTTCGAGTTCGTCGTTGGTCATTTATGGTTAGTTGTTCTAAGTTTATTTTTGTCCGTAATTTGTTTGATATTTTCAGATTTGGAATTAGTGTAAGTTTGCTTATTTATTTTTAGATAAAATTGTTAGTTTAATTATATTGTTGTTAGATTTAAGTTGAAGATTCAATTTAATTATTTTTCAGTTTGTTTTATTAATTTTAAGAGGATTTAGTTTTAATATAGAAAGGTGTTAGTTTAAATCGTTTAAATCCATTGTTTGTTGCTAATATAGATTTAGTTCGTGTTCATCTTGTTTGAAGTTCGTTTTTAATTTAGTAATTTAATGCGAAGTTATGTTTTGGTTTTTAATTTTTGGATCATGTATCTTTGTTATAAGTTTTGTTGGATTTAATTTAAGAAAGATTAGTTGATTATTTGAAGATTGGTGATTTGAATATGTTTTATTTGTTTTGTTTAAGTTTAATTCGAAGTTTGAATAAAGTTTGTTTGTTATTGTTATTGAATATTTTCATTCATGTTCATACTTTGTTTGGTTGATCTTGAATCCGAAATTTGTATAGTTTGATTTCTTGTTTATCATTTATGATTATTTCTTGAATTTGTCTCATAATCTTGTTTAAGTTTAATATAGGAATTGTTGGTTGTAATGTTGTTAGAGTTGATTTTAAGTTCAATATTATTGAATTTAGAAATCTGAATATACTTGTTTGTTGTTGTTGTTGTTGTTGAATCTGAAAATAGGTTTGTTTGTTGCTAAAAATATTGTTCAATCAAAATTTTAGTTGTTCTTTGTTGTTCAATTTGTGTTCATGTGATTTGTTGTTGAAATGTTGAAGAAATCATGTTCATGTGATTTGTTGTTTGAACATTGTTAGAAATTGGTCATATTGACTATATTTTGGTTAAGTTTGATTAATTGATTTGTTATAGTTGATGGGGTAATTTGGTAAATCGCAGTACATTTGGGGGTAAAATAGTAATTGCAATAAGGTCGGAGGGGTAGTTTAGGAATTGTACATTTTATAATTTTTTATGTGAAGCATGAGGGACAAAATGAAATGGGGTGGGTTGTGATATAGTTATTTAATATAAAGGGGGGATAGAACAGAATACAGATAGAGAGGAAAAAATCTGACAGAAAGAGAATAAGAGAGAGAAAAAAAGGGCAGAACATTTAAGAGAGAGAAAATTCCGAAAAAATATTTAAACTTTCAAATAAAAAAACTAAAAAATATTCTGCTTTCTTTCATTGTTTGAAATTAACATTAATTGTTGTTGTGTCATAAAAGCTTGAAGTTTTTGTTTTGGGATTAATACTCCACCGGTTTGCAAACTCTGTTCCTGGGTTGTTACTGTTGCTGGATTGTTGCTGCTGTGCTGTATTGTTATTACTGCTGCTGATTCTCATCTTCATTTTCTTTTGCTTCCAATATCAGGTACACAACTGACACGCTGGTTATTGTAATCCGAAATATGAAGCATGAATACGAAAAAATGAAGAGTTGAAATTCTGAATTATATTCAATTATATTCTGAATTTCGTTTGTATGTATAAATTATTTAGCTTGCAAAAAATCAGAATCATGTAGATATTTAATACATATAGTGGAACATGCGACGATAGCTTAACAAATGAACTATCTACATCTATTACCTAAAAATAAATAAATGGTGTAGTAATTCCGTCGAGTCAAAAATCAAACGAATAGGCCATCTAGTAGGAAGTTGGTAGAAATATTGTTTTGTTAAATAATATTGGTTAATTTCAGCATGTAAATGTTCTAGAATTAAAATTAGAATTGCTATGTTTTTTTTTTAATTTGACAAACTGAGAACATGCCTAGTATAATGTAACTAGGTAATAACATGTAAATATATTAAGATATTTCTCCTTTATTTTGTAGAGACAAATTTCAATAAAAATGTAGGCATTTTAGGACTGTCCTTTTAAAAATAAAATGAGATGAGTCTCGCCCAATAAAATGCACTAATTGCGGGGCCCTCAATAAATGTTTAATTGAGTATTTAGAATTCGGGATGGACTGTTTAGTGAATTCCACAGTCTTACCCATAAATAATAATACGCTAATCGCTTTAGGCACGATTTTAATAATAATACATTCTTAAACACGGGTGCGCATTTATGCGACCCAAATCCAAATCCCAAAACATTGAATAAAAATACGTTCCGGATCGCGGGTGCATTTTATGTGACGCAATCCAAAGACATGTTTTTAAACAATGTTCACATTCTTGTAAAAATAATTAAAAAATAATAAAAGCGGTAAAAAGATAAAATTTGCACATAAGTTCATATTTTGTATAAAATCAGATAATCAAGCCGAATATAACAGTTGAGCGATCGTGCTAGAACCACGGAATTCGGGAATGCCTAACACCTTCTCCCGGGTTAACAGAATTCCTTATCCGGATTTCTGGTTCGCAGACTGTAATACAGAGTCATTCTTTTCCTCGATTCGGGATTAAATTGGTGACTTGGGACACCCTAAATCTCCCAAGTGGCGACTCTGAAATAAATAAATAAATCTCGTTTCGATTGTCCTTTAATTGGAAAAAACTCCCTACGTACCCCCGCGAGAGCGTTAAAAGGAGGTGTGACAACTCTGGCGACTCTGCTGGGGAATGAACCCAGAATCTTTGGTTCAGGGTTAGAATTCGAGCTTAGATAAATTGTTATATTTGGTTTTATCTGATTTTTACATATTTGAGCCTAATGTGCTAAATGCTGCTTTTACCGCTTTGATATTATTTGAACTGTACATATAAACTGTGCCGAAACCTTTCTCTTCTTACCTCCGGGGAGAAGCTCACTGGTCGAGGCTCCCTATTCTGTTAGTGTCAATACCTGAAATAAGAAAGAGGACGGATAAGTTACGAAGCCGGATGGCCTTTTGGTTCCCGGTAAGTTGCCCCCTCCTCGACTCGAGTTGTCCGCTCGGGTACACAGTCTAGAACATATACCCAGGTTATAAACCTAGTATAACGAAACCTCATGCCGGATCCCTAGTAGGAACGCTTATTTGCATCACGTTGCATTTGACTTAGGGGACTCAACACAGGGGTTGGGTCCGTCTAGGACTAGCAACCTGAAATGAAAAGACCATTCTGATGCATCCTACTTGCTCTGTACATATATTTGTTTCGAACTTGCATGTTGACCGGTTTCTGAATCTCGGGAATGTTGGAAAATTGAAGGAAAAAAAAGGAAAAAGAATATATCAGTTAAGGAGTTAATTGATTATTTTAGAAAAAAATCAATGACCAATTACTGGCGAAACTCTGCCGAAATTTTGAAAAAAAAGGAAAATATTTTATTTTGTTTTACTAAAAAAATATAGAAAAAAAATAGTCTTTTATTTTTGGAAAAATAGATTGTTTTATTGTTTGTTGAAAATGAAAAAAAACGTTATTTTTTCTTTTTCAAAAAAATAGAAAAGGAAAATAGATTGTCTTGCCAGGAAAAAATAAAAATGGAAAAGAGTCATGTTTTAAAATAGTTCGGTTAATTTGCCCGAACTATGCGGGTTTGATTCTCACCGGATGTGAGATACGTAGGCAACCCTCATCGGGTCCAACCCCCCTTTTTGCTAAAATAGCAAAAAACCAATAAATAAATAAAAAACGTGTCAAAATTTTAATTTTATCATAAATAAGTCGGACGGTGTCTAGCCTCCCCTTTTGCTAAAAAATAGCCAAAAAAAATATGTCAAATTTTAATTTTGTCATAAAGAAGTCGGGTGACGCTGTTTTGTCAAGACATAGCCGAATGTTCCCGAAAAGGACGCCGGAAGGCTGACTTTGCATAAACAGCCACCTTTTGGGTCATGTTTAGGATTTTGGTCCAGTTGACCCACACAGCCTTAAAAATCTTCGTCCCCGAGGCGCTGAAGGGCCGTGTTTGCAACACCCGGTTTTTATTGCAATTTGAAAAAAAAAAGAGTCAACGGTTAGGTGAATACCGTTTGTTTTTTTAGTCAAAATAAGTCGAGCCAGCTTCGGCCGCGTCTTAAACCGTTCTTGCCAAAATAGCCTTAGAGTATCTTTCAGTTGTCGAAAGGCTATTTTCGTAAAAGAACGGACAAGTGTGTAAAGTGTCATAAAATAATCCTCTCCGGCCTCAAAATTTGGAAGGGGCCACGTTTGCAAAAATAACTGTTCGGTTGCATTTGTCAAACGGAGAAAGGAAGTTGGCCGTTTGTTTTTGGATTTTGTAAATCTTTTGATTAAAATATGTGGGTTGTTTGATTTTCGAGTTTGTAGGTCATCTTCAAACCATTGAAACCCAGTTTGTTTTAATATGAAAATTGATAAAAAATGTTTATTGTTTATCTTTTATTGGTCCGAACTACGCAAGGTCTGATTCATGCGGGGTCATGATACGTAGGCAATCTCCATAAGATTCGACCACAACAAAAAAATGAAAAAGAAAAAGAAAAAAAAGAAAGAAAAAAGAAATCGAAAAAAAAAATCAAGAAAAAAAGAAAAATGAAAAAAAGAAGAAAAGATGTTGTTAATAATGAGGACCGACTGAGTCCATTTTAACCTGTTTTGTTTTGAATCACAAAGAAAGTTAAGGTGGTTGGTTTGTGGTAAGCCGGACAATGACACCCAGAATATCGCGCGGAATCCTTTACCTGCACATCATGATACACACTTTGCGGGGATCAGGCCTGATGACAGAAGCACTCGAATCCTATTGGGGAATTGTTGACTAAGGTTGATGATATCGAAGTTGGCAATGGTCTGGACAATACTGATGCGAAGCTCAGTGGCTAAGATGCCAATTTTGATAAAGTGGGAGGACGCTCCGTTCCTTGGTTAGCAAGAGAGAAGCTTGTGGTGGCTTATTTTGTTGTCATTTCTGTTGTTCGGATTATTAGGGTTGTAATTCGGATATTGTCTCGTGTCAAACTGTCTTATCTTTCCGTTTTGTCGTAGTGGTTTGTTTAAATTTGTCCAGGTTGTTTTAGGATTTTATTCTGGTTTGTTTTTGTTATTCAAACCATTTCACCGGTAGTCTAATGCAAAATCCAGTCTTTTATTATTTCCAGTCATCTTTTGTTTAGTCCTTTTATCATTTTTGGTCAGCGCCGATTCTAGTGACATGACATGCGCGCACAGTTTGGGCCTAGTCTTTAAAGTTAATCATAAAACCCCGGAAAGGCAACCAGAACATTTAAAGGAAATAAGAACGGTTTGAGATTATTTGAAGCCCGAGTCATGTGGAACTGGGGCAAGTAAAACATAAAGAAAATCGTTAAATGCAAGATTCGCCAAATTGGCATGAGGATCGTTCATAAGAGTGAGAGTGTCGCCCAACGGTGCTTTAGAAATGACAAATGAAAAAGCAAGTGTTTAACATAATTGTCAAGTCCAGCACCATCGGAAGAGACTATAAATCTATGATCAATTGTGTTGTTTGCATTTGGCATGTTTTGAAGACTGGAATGACGAAGGCATTTTGTTCTGCTATCTAAACACTTTATCCTTCGTTACCCCCCTTTGAGCCTTATTTATTTTCTTTCATACCCCTCGTTCGGAATCAATAGCAACGACTAGGAAATACGAGCCTGGAAGGTAAAGAAAAAAAATAAAAAAAAAAAAAAGAAGAGAAAAATGATAACAATAAAAAAACAAAAGAAAGTCAAATGAAAACAGAGGAATTGGGAACTATGTTTGACCTGATTCCTCAAAGATGATACGTAGGCGCTTTACGGCTCGGTCATAGGGTGCATAATGGCCATAATGGTCACAGTGTACATGGTATAATAAAAAAATATAATAATAAATAATCCCCAAGCAAGAAACTGGGGCAAGGGTTGCGCTTGTTGTAAACAAATATGATTTCGAAGGTTGTAATTTTGAACCCCAAATTTGATTTGTTTTTGAGCCTTTAATACCCTTTCTTTCTAGCCTGTCCAAAAACCCACATTACGGTCCAAAGAAAGACCTTCTGACCAGTCTGCAAAAGATGCCAAGTCAGACAAATGAGAGTCTTACCGGCGAACATAACATTCTGTTCCACAGCAGAAAGGACTCTAATCTCCAGCAGAGAGAGTCATACCGGCAACACTCCAAATCCCCAGCTGGAAAGTGATACAAATGAGAGAGTCTTATCGGTGAAAATCTTCACGGACACCATAAGGCGATGAAAGCTGAGAGAAAAACCAAAATGAGAGAGACTTGATAGTGAAAACCCTTCGGGCACTACAAGTCGAATAAGATTGAGAATCAGATGGGGAATTGCCAATTGAAGGTCTTGAAAGACGATTGACGACGGAAGATAGGCCACAAATGCATGCCATGACCATTAGAGTCGGTGTCTGCGTTTGATAGGTTTTTATTTATAGTTTCTTTTGTTACAGAGTCATCTTTTTCATTTGTCTTTTATTCTGTTCCCTTTTTATCTTTTTCCTTTCATAGAAAAACTCCCCAATAGAGTCTGTCTGGTCAAAACAAGTGTGAATTGACTTCAAAATATGCCATCAGCTTTCCAATTATGCAAGATAAGATCTGACTAGTACATCCAAGTGGTATAGTCAGCGAGGAACAAACGCGAGGCCAGTGTCAAAAAAGATATCCCCAGCAAAAGGGAATTGACAAAAGGATTGACAAGTGTCAAGAGGGATACCCTTGCCGAAATCAAAGGTTATAAACCTCAAGGCCAAGGCCCGTTGAACAAAGCAAGGAGAGCAGTGAGCATGATTTGGGGAAATTCATACTAGACTAAAAGGTCGGGGAAATGCCAGTTTCCGAGCTATGCCACAAAAGAAGAGGGATATCCCCAGCAGAAAGGGATTATCCCCAGCAAATAATATCATCCCCAACAAGTTGTGGAGCGCAGAGCAAGGAAGGAGAAAAGGAAAAGCCATCCCAGTAGGAGTATCACAACCAACCACCACGTTTTAAACTAACAAATTTTGTTTGATTTGAAACAGGTAAAGGAAATGGCATTGATGACAGAAATGCATGCCATAAGGGAGACTGTCAAACTGGGGCAGAAAATTTTCCTTTCATTTGGAAAATTTTCTGGAAGTCAGGTACCCATTCGAGGAAGAATAAAGATAGCACCAGTCTCAAGGGAAGTGGTGTTTGAACCAGTGTTGCCCCAACATAATAAGTTTAAATGGAGGAAGTATTCCCCAGCAGACAGAATAAAGGGATGACACTTGTGCTCAGAAAAGCAAAAAGCCATTATCATCCCCAGCAGCTTCCAGAAGAATGAAGCATCGACTTGAAGGGATAAAATTCCCCAGCAGCGTTATCCTCAACAACGTTATCCCGAGAAGATAACACTTTTATCCCCAGCAGTGTTGAAAAAAAAAAACAAAAAAAAAATTTTGAATTTGAAGGAGGGGAAGAAAGGAGACTTCCCAAGTAGTATTATCCCCAGCAATCAGGCGTCCACCTGGAGAATAAGGAAGAGCAGTTGGAGTATTAGCAATCAGGCGTCCACCTGGAAAACAAGGAAGAGCAGTTGGAGTATTAGCAATCAGGCGTCCACCTGGAGAACAAGGAAGAGCAGTTGAAGTATCAGCAATTAGGAGCCCACTTGGAGAATAAGGGAATACAATGGAAGTATCAGCAATCAGGAGCCCACCTGGAGAATAAGGGAATACAATTCAAATCTTAAGTAATCAGGAGCCCCCCTGAAAAACAGAATGGCGTTTTATTTTTGACATTATTGGTTGAAGTCAGGAGCCCCCTGAAGAACAGAATAGGTGATTTGTTGGTTGAAGTTGGGAGCCCGCCCATATAACAGAGGAATACATTCAATCTTTTCATTTCAAAAAAAAAAAGAAAAAAAAAGAAAAAAAGGGAAGTAGTTTGCAGAGGAATGAAACATCCTACTCAAAAGGAAGTAATTTTGGAAGGAGTAAGATAACATATTTACTCAACAGAGTTATCCACAGCAGTGTTATCCCCAGTGGATCATCGAGATGTAGAAGCATCCTCGACAGAGTTTCGGGTAACCCAGAGTGGGTAAGGAAGAAAAGGAAAAGTCATCCCCATCAAACTAATCCCCAGCAGTTTCGAGGGAAGACAACACAGGTAAGTAAATAATTCAGGAAGAAGGAAATGGTTCACGCATAGGAGATGCATTTCCTCCTAAGTTTAGTTTACCCATAGGAGAGGCATTTCCTCCTAAGTTTTTTTTTACCCATAGGAGATGCATTTCCTCCTAAGTTTGTTTTTACCATAGGAGATGCATTTCCTCCTAAGTTTGTTTTAGTTTCACCCATAGGAGATGCATTTCCTCCTAAGTTTAGTTTCACCCATAGGAGATGCATTTCTTCCTAAGTTTACTTTTACCCCATAGGAGATGCATTTCCTCCTAAGTTTAGTCTTACCCATAGGAGAGGCATTTCCTCATAAGTTGTTGTTTAACCAATAGGAGAGGCATTTCCTCCTAAGTTTAGTTTCACCCATAGGAGACGCATTTTCTCCTAAGTTTGTTTTTACCCATAGGAGAGGCATTTCCTCCTAAGTTGATTGTTGAAATCAGGAGTCCGCCTGGAGAACAGAGACATACTTTTCAAGTTTGACGTTAGGAGTCCGCCTGAAGAACGGAGACATACAGTTTACATTTTAAAAGTCAGGAGTCCGCCTGGAGAATAGAGACATTCAATTTCAAATTTAGCAATCAGGAGTCCGCATGGAGAACAGAGACATACTTTTCAAGTCTGATGTCAGGAGTCTGCCTAAAGAACGGAGACACACAGTTCAAGTTTTGGGAAGTCAGGAGTACGCCTGAAGAGAGGAAAGACGTTTTAATTTCAAAGTTGTTTGTTGAAATCAGGAGCTCACCTGAAGAGAGAAAAGACGTTTTATTTTAAAGTTGTTTAAATCTCGCCAACATAAAAGGAATGGCATTTTAATTTCAAGTGTTGAAATTGGGAGCCCGCCCATAGAACAGAGGCATACATTTCAGTCTTTTCATTTTCAATTGTTGAAGTTGGGAGCCCGCCCATAGAACAGAGGCATACATTCAGTCTTTTCATTTCAAGTGTTGAAGTTGGGAGCCCGCCCATAGAACAGAGGCATACATTTCAGTCTTTACATTTCAAGAAGTTGGGAGCCCGCCCAGATAACAGAGGCATACATTTAGTCTTTTCATTTCAAGTGTTGAAGTTGGGAGCCCGCCCATAGAACAGAGGAATACATTTCAGTCTTTTTCATTTTCAGTTGTTGAAGTTGGGAGCCCGCCCATAGAACAGAGGCATACATTTCAGTATTTTTCATTTTCAGTTGTTGAAGTTGGGAGCCCGCCCATAGAACAGAGGCATACATTCAGTCTTTTCATTTCAAGCGTTGAAGTTGGGAGCCCGCCCATAGAACAGAGGAATACATTTCAGTATTTTCATTTCAAGTGTTGAAGTTGGGAGCCCGCCCATATAACAGAGGAATACATTTCAGTCTTTTCAATTCAAGTATTGAAGTTGGGAGCCCGCCCATACAACATAGGCATACATTTCAAGATCAAGTCAGAAGATAATAAATCAGAGGGTTACAATAGGAATCCCCAGCAGGAAACAATAAAATTCCCCGGCACCGGGAAACAGAAGGTTGCAACAAGAGGTCACAGTACAAACTCAAGTACATGTGTCAAAAGAAGAAAAGCACCGGAAGAAATGCAAGCAGACAAGGAAGCAAGGCAACAAAAACAAATTGTACTCTAGCCTAGCTTCTTGTTTTCTTTTAAGCATGGTGTAACAAGGAGATCGGTAAGCAGTGGTAATAGCATGCAACAACAGTAACAATGCAGTCCCACGGTAGTCCCAGCTACCAAAATTTCCCGAACTACATTGACCTGATTCCTGTTTAGCCCAGGATATGTAGGAAACCTTTGAAGCAAAGGTTCGGTCAAATCTTTTTCAAAAAATGCTTCACACGGAGTACTCGGATGGGCAAAAATCGCTCGCTTTATCTTTGCACGAAAACCCTTCGTGTCTTCGGGCAAAGAGGGGCAGCTGTAAGCACGTGATTTTTGCCCTATATGAGAATTACTCCCAAAAAATTCAAAAATAAAATAATTTTTCTTGGTGTGCAATTTTTGTGATATTTTGTGGTATTTTTGTGTAATTATTTGTATGTTTGTCTGTGCATGTTTATTTGTTAAATTAATAAAAATAAAAAAATATGTCGCATTTTGCATGTAGGATTTAATTCTACAATTGTTAGTAATTAAGTTTGTTTTACAAAAAAATAAAAATTACAAAAATAGGCATCATTTGCATTTTTAGCATTTAATGTCCGAATATACAATTTTATGCTTAATTATTACTTAATTGTGCGTTAATTGTTATTGGGAGTTAATTTGCACTTTTATAACTTAATTTAGTTCTTAATAATAGTTTAAGTATTTTTATAATTTAGTTTTAGAAAAATAAAAGAAGAAAAGAGAGCAAAAAATAAAGAAAGTCGGAATTGAGTCTCTTCTTCAAATTCAAGCTACAAGCCCAACAAATACCCAATCTTCCCAAACGACCCAGTCCATTTCGAACTGTGTCGACCCAGTCCATAACCCAAAAGACCCAAACCCCCTTTGTCTTTCATTTTTCATAAAAACAAAACAAAACAAAAACAAAAAAAAAACCCAAAGAAAAACCCTAAAAGACTAAGCTATCTGCCACCCCCATCCCTATCTTCTTCTTCTCCATTTTTCTCCAAGGTCATCCATGGCTTCCCCCTCAAAGCTCAACCATGGCTGCCCGACATCGACAAAACCAGCAGCTCCAACGAACAACATCTTCTCCAAACAAAACGCCAAGCAAGTTGCCTTTCTTCTTCGTCGTCGCATCCAAACGACCATCGTCGCAGCTGCTGCGTCGTTCGCGTCCAGCCGCTGATGCTGCTGCTCATGCAGTTGCTGCTGCATTTTCTGCTGCATGTTGCTGCTGCCCGTGGCTTCTTCTTCTTCTTCTTCTTCCCGTCGCTGCTGCTCGCTGCGTCTTCTTCCCGTCGACGCGGACTGCTGCCCACTGCTTCTTCTTCGTTGTCGTTGCTGCCATGGCAGCTTCTTCCAGCTTCCAAATTGCTGCTGCCCGCTGCGTTCTTCACGTCCAAGTGCTGATGCTGCTCACCATAGCAACTTCCACAACTACAGCACATACACGGAGGAAAACAAAAGCAGTCCGGTTAAAGTCCGGCGAAATTCTGTCAAAGTTTCGTTTGGATTCGTTTAAAATTCGTTCGAGTTCGTCGTTGGTCATTTATGGTTAGTTGTTCTAATTTTATTTTTGTCCGTAATTTGTTTGATATTTTCAGATTTGGAATTAGTGTAAGTTTGCTTATTTATTTTTAGATAAAATTGTTAGTTTAATTATATTGTTGTTAGATTTAAGTTGAAGATTCAATTTAATTATTTTTCAGTTTGTTTTATTAATTTTAAGAGGATTTAGTTTTAATATAGAAAGGTGTTAGTTTAAATCGTTTAAATCCATTGTTTGTTGCTAATATAGATTTAGTTCGTGTTCATCTTGTTTGAAGTTCGTTTTTAATTTAGTAATTTAATGCGAAGTTATGTTTTGGTTTTTAATTTTTGGATCATGTATCTTTGTTATAAGTTTTGTTGGATTTAATTTAAGAAAGATTAGTTGATTATTTGAAGATTGGTGATTTGAATATGTTTATTTGTTTTGTTTAAGTTTAATTCGAAGTTTGAATAAAGTTTGTTTGTTATTGTTATTGAATATTTTCATTCATGTTCATACTTTGTTTGGTTGATCTTGAATCCGAAATTTGTATAGTTTGATTTCTTGTTTATCATTTATGATTATTTCTTGAATTTGTCTCATAATCTTGTTTAAGTTTAATATAGGAATTGTTGGTTGTAATGTTGTTAGAGTTGATTTTAAGTTCAATATTATTGAATTTAGAAATCTGAATATACTTGTTTGTTGTTGTTGTTGTTGAATCTGAAAATAGGTTTGTTTGTTGCTAAAAATATTGTTCAATCAAAATTTTAGTTGTTCTTTGTTGTTCAATTTGTGTTCATGTGATTTGTTGTTGAAATGTTGAAGAAATCATGTTCATGTGATTTGTTGTTTGAAAATTGTTAGAAATTGGTCATATTGACTATATTTTGGTTAAGTTTGATTAATTGATTTCTTATAGCTGATGGGGTAATTTGGTAAATCGCAGTACATTTGGGGGTAAAATAGTAATTGCAATAAGGTCGGAGGGGTAGTTTAGGAATTGTACATTTTGTAATTTTTTATGTGAAGCATGGGGGACAAAATGAAATGGGGTGGGTTGTGATATTGTTATTTAATATAAAGGGGGGACAGAACAGAATACAGATAGAGAGGAAAAAATCTGACAGAAAGAGAATAAGAGAGAGAAAAAAAGGGCTGAACATTTAAGAGAGAGAAAATTCCGAAAAAATATTTAAACTTTCAAATAAAAAAAAAACTAAAAAATATTCTGCTTTCTTTCATTGTTTGAAATTAACATTAATTGTTGTTGTGTCATAAAAGCTTGAAGTTTTTGTTTTGGGATTAATACTCCACCGGTTTGCAAACTCTGTTCCTGGGTTGTTACTGTTGCTGGATTGTTGCTGCTGTGCTGTATTGTTATTACTGCTGCTGATTCTCATCTTCATTTTCTTTTGCTTCCAATATCAGGTACACAACTGACACGCTGGTTATTGTAATCCGAAATATGAAGCATGAATACGAAAAAATGAAGAGTTGAAATTCTGAATTATATTCAATTATATTCTGAATTTCGTTTGTATGTATAAATTATTTAGCTTGCAAAAAATCAGAATCATGTATATATTTAATACATATAGTGGAACATGCGACGATAGCTTAACTAATGAACTATCTACATCTATTGCCTAAAAATAAATAAATGGTGTAGTAATTCCGTCGAGTCAAAAATCAAACGAATAGGCCATCTAGTAGGAAGTTGGTAGAAATATTGTTTAGTTAAATAATATTGGTTAATTTCAGCATGTAAATGGTCTAGGATTAAAATTAGAATTGCTATGTTTTTTTTTTAATTTGACAAACTGAGAACATGCCTAGTATAATGTAACTAGGTAATAACATGTAAATAAATTAAGATATTTCTCCTTTATTTTGTAGAGACAAATTTCAATAAAAATGTAGGCATTTTAGGACTGTCCTTTTAAAAATAAAATGAGATGAGCCTCGCCCAATAAAATGCACTAATTGCGGGCCCCTCAATAAATGTTTAATTGAGTATGTAGAATTCGGGATGGACTGTTTAGTGAATTCCACAGTCTTACCCATAAATAATAATACGCTAATCGCTTTAGGCACGATTTTAATAATAATACATTCTTAAACACGGGTGCGCATTTATGCGACCCAAATCCAAATCCAAAAACATTGAATAAAAATACGTTCCGGGTCGCGGGTGCATTTTATGTGACGCAATCCAAAGACATGTTTTTAAAAAATGTTCACATTCTTGTAAAAATAATTAAAAAATAATAAAAGCGGTAAAAAGATAAAATTTGCACATAAGTTCATATTTTGTATAAAATCAGATAATCAAGCCGAATATAATAGTTGAGCGACCGTGCTAGAACCACGGAATTCGGGTCGCATAAATGCGCACCCGTGTTTAAGAATGTATTATTATTAAATCGTGCCTAAAGCGATTAGCGTATTATTATTTATGGGTAAGACTGTGGAATTCACTAAACAGTCCATCCCGAATTCTAAATACTCAATTAAATATTTATTGAGGGCCCCGCAATTAGTGCATTTTATTGGGCGAGGCTCATCTCATTTTATTTTTAAAAGGACAGTCCTAAAATGCCTACATTTTTTATTGAAATTTGTCTCTACAAAATAAAGGAGAAATATCTTAATTTATTTACATGTTATTACCTAGTTACATTATACTAGGCATGTTCTCAGTTTGTCAAATTAAAAAAAACATAGCAATTCTAATTTTAATCCTAGACCATTTACATGCTGAAATTAACCAATATTATTTAACTAAACAATATTTCTACCAACTTCCTACTAGATGGCCTATTCGTTTGATTTTTGACTCGACGGAATTACTACACCATTTATTTATTTTTAGGCAATAGATGTAGATAGTTCATTTGTTAAGCTATCGTCGCATGTTGCACTATATGTATTAAATATCTACATGATTCTGATTTTTTGCAAGCTAAATAATTTATACATACAAATGAAATTCAGAATATAATTGAATATAATTCAGAATTTCAACTCTTCATTTTTTCGTATTCATGCTTCATATTTCGGATTACAATAACCAGCGTGTCAGTTTGTACGTGACATTGGAAGCAAGAGAAAATGAAGATGAGAATCAGCAGTAGTAATAACAATACAACACAGCAACAACAATCCAGCAACAGTAACAACCCAGGAACAGAGTTTGCAAACCGGTGGAGTATTAATCCCAAAACAAAAACTTCAAGCTTTTATGACACAACAACAATTAATGTTAATTTCAAACAATGAAAGAAAGCAGAATATTTTTTAGTTTTTTTTATTTGAAAGTTTAAATATTTTTTCGGAATTTTCTCTCTCTTAAATGTTCAGCCCTTTTTTCTCTCTCTTATTCTCTTTCTGTCAGATTTTTTCCTCTCTATCTGTATTCTGTTCTGTCACCCCTTTATATTAAATAACTATATCACAACCAACCCCATTTCATTTTGTCCCCCATGCTTCACATAAAAAATTACAAAATGTACAATTCCTAAACTACCCCTCCGACCTTATTGCAATTACTATTTTACCCCCCAAATGTACTGCGATTTACCAAATTACCCCATCAGCTATAACAAATCAATTAATCAAACTTAACCAAAATATAGTCAATATGACCAATTTCTAACAATGTTCAAACAACAAATCACATGAACATGATTTCTTCAACATTTCAACAACAAATCACATGAACACAAATTGAACAACAAAGAACAACTAAAATTTTGATTGAACAATATTTTTAGCAACAAACAAACCTATTTTCAGATTCAACAACAACAACAACAAACAAGTATATTTAGATTTCTAAATTCAATCATATTGAACTTAAAATTAACTCTAACAACATTACAACCAACAATTCCTATATTAAACTTAAACAAGATTATGAGACAAATTCAAGAAATAATCATAAATGATAAACAAGAAATCAAACTATACAAATTTCGGATTCAAGATCAACCAAACAAAGTATGAACATGAATGAAAATATTCAATAACAATAACAAACAAACTTTATTCAAACTTCGAATTAAACTTAAACAAAAACAAATAAACATATTCAAATCACCAATCTTCAAATAATCAACTAATCTTTCTTAAATTAAATCCAACAAAACTTATAACAAAGATACATGATCCAAAAATTAAAAACCAAAACATAACTTCGCATTAAATTACTAAATTAAAAACGAACTTCAAACAAGATGAACACGAACTAAATCTATATTAGCAACAAACAATGGATTTAAACGATTTAAACTAACACCTTTCTATATTAAAACTAAATCCTCTTAAAATTAATAAAACAAACTGAAAAATAATTAAATTGAATCTTCAACTTAAATCTAACAACAATATAATTAAACTAACAATTTTATCTAAAAATAAATAAGCAAACTTACACTAATTCCAAATCTGAAAATATCAAACAAATTACGGACAAAAATAAACTTGGAACAACTAACCATAAATGACCAACGACGAACTCGAACGAATTTTAAACGAATCCAAACGAAACTTTGACAGAACTTCGCCGGACTTTAACCGGACTACTTTTGTTTTCCTTCGTGTGTGTGTGTAGTTGTGGAAGTTGCTATGGTGAGCAGCAGCAACACTTGGACGTGAAGAACGCAGCGGGCAGCAGTGATTTGGAAGCTGGAAGAAGCTGCCATGGCAGCAACGACAACGAAGAAGAAGCAGTGGGCAGCAGTCCGCATCGACGGGAAGAAGACGCAGCGAGCAGCAGCGACGGGAAGAAGAAGAAGAAGAAGAAGAAGAAGCCACGGGCAGCAGCAACAGGCAGCAGAAAATGCAGCAGCAACTGCATGAGCAGCAGCATCAGCGGCTGGACGCGAACGACGCAACAGCTGCGACGATGGTCGTTTGGATGCGACGACGACGAAGAAAGGCAGCTTGCTTGGCGTTTTGTTTGGAGAAGATGTTGTTCATTGGAGCTGCTGGTTTTGTCGATGTCGGGCAGCCATGGTTGAGCTTTGAGGGGGAAGCCATGGATGACCTTGGAGAAAAATGGAGAAGAAGAAGATAGGGATGGGGGTGGCAGATAGCTTAGTCTTTTAGGGTTTTTCTTTGTTTTTTTTTTTGTTTTTGTTTTGTTTTGTTTTTATAAAAAATGAAAGACAAAGGGGGTTTGGGTCTTTTGGGTTATGGACTGGGTCGACCCAGTTCGAAATGGACTGGGTCGTTTGGGAAGATTGAGTATTTGTTGGGCTTGTAGCTTGAATTTGAAGAAGAGGCCCAATTCCGACTTTCTTTATTTTTTGCTCTCTTTTCTTCTTTTATTTTTTTAAAACTAAATTATAAAAATACTTAAACTATTATTAAGAACTAAATTAAGTTATAAAAGCACAAATTAACTCCCAATAACAATTAACGCACAATTAAGTAATAATTAAGCATAAAATTGTATATTCGGACATTAAATGCTAAAAATGCAAATGATGCCTATTTTTGTAATTTTTATTTTTTTGTAAAACAAACTTAATTACTAACAATTGTAGAATTAAATCCTACATGCAAAATGCGACATATTTTTTTATTTTTATTAATTTAACAAATAAACATGCACAGACAAACATACAAATAATTACACAAAAATACCACAAAATATCACAAAAATTGCACACCAAGAAAAATTATTTTATTTTTGAATTTTTTGGGAGTAATTCTCATATAGGGCAAAAATCACGTGCTTACAGCTGCCCCTCTTTGGTTTTGCTGCCTTCGCGTGGTGCACTTAGCGGATATTGTAGGATTGACCTCTTTTTCTCCGTAATTGATCCCAAAAGTACTCCATAGACTTCTTTTATTGTATATAGCCTGTAAAGCATGAAAAGCACTAATCAGAGCATTTTGTCATCACTTTTTATCATAAAAACTATACAAGAAGGTGGTTCTTTAGGGCCTAATTATAGTCTAATTCACCTATTATCAACACCCTACACTTAAATCTTTGCTCGTCCTCGAGCAAGTTGCACCACACTTCTAGGCCTAATCGTTCGATGCATTACCCAGTTTATGTCACACCCGCCATTATGAAAGAACAACCTAAGCAGTGCAACAACCACACCTCAGATGAAGACTCTAATGCCATGCCACACTCGTGCTTACTCTAGTTACTCTAAACAGAGGTGAAAACTTGCTTTTTCTTCCTGAGCCACATGCCCTCACATCACATTTCTGAGAGAAGTTCCACACACATAAAATCAAGCAACAAGGAACTATAGATAGAACGAATCCACTCACTCTCAGCAAAGAACATTCACATGCCACACAGATACACCATAAGCTTGCCCTTAGTGTAATACTCTACTAATCAAGTTGTTCAGTCCAAGATCAAGAGGTCTTTATTTGGTTATAATGTAGGCTAAGGGACGGGTATGATATATTTGGATATAGTGATTAACCTCCCTAAGCACTTTTAATACAATCGTTCCCTTTATTCCAATTTCCATGTTCAACCCAATCATTCTTCCACACTTGTTTCATAGGCTACCCCCACTTTTCTTTAGGTACAACTGGCCTCTTTTTTTTTAACAACCATTGCACCATTCAAGTATTTTCCTGATTTTCCTTTTCCCACTCCATTACTACCCCACACTTTGACTTTTATATGCTCTTTAACGATTCAAGTGCTTCTAGGAGGTACAGGTTCAAACAGTCAAACTATTCAAACATAGGGATATAGGTTATTGTAAGGTTATCAAAGAACGGGCTTCAGTCTCGAAGGGGTTAACTATGGAAATATGTACGGGTGAATTCATAATTATACAGGCTACACAAGGAACTGGCTCAATCATCTCTAAGACCAAACAACTTCTATTTCGCTTTGCAAACACACAGGGCAAGTTCTAGGTATCGCATGCAAGCACAGAATACAAGTATTATCTCACACACACTTGGCATGTGACTCATTCCGAATTAGTTTGTCAACATACTCACGTGAGCGTTCAAGAAAGACAAGGTGTGCAGAATTAAGCATAAAATTACGAGTCTACAAACGAGCCTAGACGTCGCACCCTCAAGTTCGTTTTAGTTATTTGCAGGTGTGTACATTACGAGTTGCATTCTTGCCTTCACCCATCTTGGTCCAATAGAGTCCTAAGGGTCCTAAAAATATTAAAGAAAAATCTACCTAACCCGGTTCAAGAAAAGCCCTTGGAAAAGAACCGTGGTCAAAAGAAAAACCAAAGAGGAATTACTACACTACCTAAAAAGAAAAATAAAATAAAAAAATCTAAATGGACTACTTCCCTCAAGAGTACTGTCCAAGTGGTCCATCCTCAGGAAAAGTCTCCTACATTTATTTATTTTACAACCAATGTATATATACACTAACAATACACCACTAAAGCAAGTCTCCCACCCCACATAAAAAGAATATGGCATGTCCCCATTTCATAACACAAATAAAGTGCAGAAGAGTAAGAAGACTTCCCTGAGCATCACTCGGAGTCGGAGACGGTGGTAGGATCCACATGACAAGCCCTCCCCAAAGCACGGAACCAAGATATCATCCGGCTCTCAGACCTAGCCTGCCGCTGAGAAACTAATTTAAACTACTCATTACACTCAGTTATGGAAAATAAAGAGAAAATAATAGAGAAGCTTACCTTGAGGATGAATGGAAGGGATAAGTTGTGGAGAGAGAGAGATAGAGAAGAAAGGAGGGGCAACAATGGGGGTTTAAGGGATAGGAGATGGTGTGAAAGAGAGAAGAGAAGAGAGAAGGGGATGGGGGTTGCCGGTGGTTTGAAGAAAAGAAGGGTTTGGGGGAATAGTGGGGGGGTTAGGTTTATTAAAAGGGGGGAAAAAGGAAAAAAAAATTCTGCAACTTACCTGGCCCGCGTGGTCTGCCGCGGTTACGCTGGGACCGCGGTATACCTCTTTCAGAGGGGGTATTTGACTGCGGTCCTACCGCGGTTACGCTGGGTCCGCGGTAGACTTCTTTCAGAGGAGGTCCTTGACCGCGGTCCGACCGCGGTTACGCTGGGACCGCAATCTGGGCGTGTTCCTTCTACTTTTTTTTTCATGAAGTTATGCATCACACTTACAACACATTCGTGGGTTGCCTCCCACGCAGCGCCTAATTTAACGTCGCGGCACGACTCAGATGAGCCCATTTAAGGCTCGCTCGACCTCTGTGGTTCAGTCAGGTGTAGCTCAGACACTTCCTTTGGTTCGCTCATGCCCACATATAGTTTCAATCTCTGGCCATTGACTCTAAATGTACGAGAGTCTTTCTCTGTGGCGATCTTGACAGCACCTGAAGGGAAAACTTCGACCACTCTAAATGATCCAGACCATCGTGACATGAGTTTACCCGGAAATAGTCTTAATCGTAAGTTATAAAGCAACACCATATCTACAGGATTGAAATTTCGCTCCACAATGTTCTTGTCGTGCAACCTCTTCATTCTTTCCTTGTACAACTTTGTGCTCTCAAAAGAAAGATGTCTGAACTCGTCGAGCTCATGCAATTCTGTGATTCTCGTTGTGCCCGCAGCCTCGATGTCTAGATTCAGCTATTTCAGTGCCCACCACGCTCTATGTTCAAGTTCCACTGGCAAATGGCAGGCCTTCCCGAACACCAACTTATATGGTGACATACAAATCGGTGTTTTAAAAGCAGTTCTATAGGCCCAGAGTGCATCATCTAACTTTTTCGCCCAATCAGTTCTTATGGCGTTCACAGTCTTGGTTGGCACGCTCTTTATCTCTCTGTTAGACACTTCAACCTGCCCACTAGTTTGCGGGTGATAAGGGGTAGCAACCTTGTGGCGTACATCATACTTTGCAAGTAACTTCTCGAAATCTCTATTACAGAAGTGAGTGCCTCTGTCACTGATAATCGCTCTTGGTATCCCAAATCTGGTGAATATGTTCTTCTTCAAAAACCCCACCACCACTCTTGCATAATTAGTGGGCAACGCTGCAGCTTCTACCCATTTGGACACGTAATCCACAGCAACAAGTATGTACTTATTGCCATAAGAGCTGACGAAGGGACCCATGAAGTCAATCCCCCAGACATCAAACACTTCCACCTCTTGAATTGGGTTCATGGGCATCTCATGGCGACGGAAAATGTTCCCGATCTGCTGACATTCATTGCAGGCCTTCACCCATTGGTGCGCATCTTTAAACACTGTTGTCCAAAAGAATCCAGCCTCAAGCACTTTCGCAGCTGTCCTAACCCCTCTAAAATGTCCTCCATAAGCCAATGCGTGACAAGCCTGCAAAACAGAAGATTGTTCTATCTCGGGGACACACCTCCGGATCATATTGTCAACACAAATTCTAAACAGGTAAGTCTCATCCCAATAATACATGCGGCAGCCACGATAAAACTTTTTCTTTTGTACAGATGAAAGGTCATAGAGAACTATACCGCAGGCCAGGTAATTTGCAAAGTCTGCATACCATGGTGCTTCTTCAAGATTAGTAGCGAATAGCTGCTCGTCTGGAAAGGTTTCCAGAATATCTTCAACCTCAACTGCATTTTTAGCTCTCTCAAGTCGTGATAGATGATCAACGACTTGGTTCTCTGTGCCCTTACGGTCACAAATTTCAAGGTCGAATTCTTGCAGCAGCAACACCCAACGAATCAGGCGCGGCTTAGACTCCTTCTTCTCAATCAAGTACTTGAAAACTACATGATCAGTGTATACAATTACCTTAGAACCAATCAGATATGATCTGAACTTGTCGAAAGCAAACACCCCAGCCAACATCTCCTTCTCAGTCACAATATAGTTTAGCTGGGCTCTACTCAGTGTTCTACTAGCATAGTAGATTGGATGCATCAGCTTGTCCTTCCGCTGTCCCAGCACTGCCCCCATTGCATAGTCACTGGCATCACACATGAGTTCGAATGGTTGCTCCCAGTTGGGGGCAACAATGATAGGTGATGCGACCAGTCTCTTTTTCAGTTCCTCAAATGCTACCCTGCAATCATCAGAAAACAAGAAAGGGTGATCTTTTTCTAACAACTTACAGAGCGGGTTGGTAATTTTTGAGAAGTCTTTTATGAATCTCCGGTAGAAACCGGCATGCCCAAGGAAGCTTCTGATTGCTTTGACTGAAGTTGGAGGAGGTAGCTTTGCTATTACATCCACTTTAGCACGATCCACCTCAATTCCTTTGCTTGACACCCGGTGCCCCAAGACTATGCCTTTTTGTACCATGAATTGACACTTCTCTCAGTTTAGAACCAAGTTAGTCTCGATACACCGTTTCAGCACACGCGTTAGATTTATCAGGCACTCATCAAATGAATTCCCCACCACTGAGAAGTCATCCATGAACACCTCCATTATGTCCTCTACCATGTTAGTGAATATGGCCATCATGCACCGTTGGAATGTGGCGGGTGCGTTGCATAGGCCAAAGGGCATCCTCCGAAAGGCATAAATGCCATAAGGGCAAGTGAAAGAGGTCTTCTCTCTGTCCTCCAGTGCAATGGATATCTGGTTGTATCCTGAGTACCCGTCCAGAAAACAGAAGTGTGACCTCCCTGCCAGTCTGTCTAATATCTGATCAATGAAAGGAAGTGGAAAGTGGTCTTTTTGGGTGGCTAAATTTAGCTTTCTATAATCCATGCAAATTCTCCAGCCCGTGACTGTTCTTGTAGAGATCAATTCATTGTTATCATTCTTAACTACCGTCATGCCACCCTTTTTAGGTACACATTGAACTGGGCTAGCCCAGTTGCTGTCAGAGATTGGGTAGATAATTCTCGCGTCTAACCACTTTATTACTTCCTTCTTCACCACTTCCTTCATGTTAGGGTTCAGCCTTATTTGGTGTTCCTTGGAAGGTTTGTGTCCCTCTTCCAGTAGAATTTTGTGCATACAATAGGCGGGGCTGATCCCCTTATGTCTGTCATGGTCCACCCAATGGCAGTCTTGCACTCCTTAAGTACCTGCAAGAGTTGTTGCGCTTGCACATCTAACAAATTAAATGAGATAATAACAGGTAATGTGGAGTTAGGTCCAAGGAATTCATACCTGAGATGGTTGGGCAATGGCTTTAACTCCAGCTTTGGTGGTTCTTCGATAGATAGCTTGGCTGGAGGTGTCTCTCGATTTTCCAAGTGCAAGGGCTCAAATTCTAGAGTTCTATTCCAGAACCCTCTACCCTCTAATGCCAACACCCATTCCGCCAGTTCCTCTCCATTCACCTCATCCAAATTCATTAAATATGCAGCAAGGGGGTCCTCAATGGTTAGCACCTCTTCATCAGTCTCTACGATTACATCCACGGCATAAATAAGAGAACAATTGGCGAATTCACTTGGTCGCCTCATAGATTTCTGCATATTGAATGTTATCTCCTCATCGCTCAATCTCATCTTGAGCTCCCTGGTTTCACAATCAATGAGAGCTCTCCATGTGGCCAAGAATGGTCTTCCCAAAATTATGGCAATCTCTTCATCCACTCTGCAGTCTAAGATCACAAAATCTGCAGGGGACACAAATTTCCCTACCTAAATTAGCACATCATCCAGTATACCAGAGGGTCGTTTCACTGTCCTGTCAGCCAGCTGCAACAACATAGAGGTGGGTCTAGCTCTTCGAATGCCCAACCTCTTGTAAATCGCCAGGGGCATAAGATTGATGTTGGCCCCTAGATAACACAGTGCTTTAGCAAAAGCAAAATTACCAATAGTGCATGGAATTATAAAGCTCCCTAGCTCAGACAGCTTTTCTGCAATTGGTCTAGTCACCACTGCACTACATGTCTGAGTAAGAGTAACTGTGGCCAAGTCTTGGAAATCAAACTTTCGGGACATCAAGTCCTTCATCATTTTTTCATACCCAGGCATCTCCTTCAAAGCTTCAATCAATGGTATGTTTACCTGGATTTGTTTCAGCATTTCGAAGAACTTCTTGTATTGTTCCTCCTTTTGGTACTTAGTCAGCCTCTGAGGGAAAGGTGCATGAGGTCTCTTCTTTCCAATCAACTGGGATTGATCCTTATCAGCTGCTACATCAACTACTGGTTCTTGGACTGTCTCAGCTTCTTTCTCGGTCACATTCTGAATGATGTTCTCTTCCTGGGAAGGCTGGACTGGCACCTATATCAGTTTTGTTGACTCATCCAGCTCAATGGGCACTGGTATAAGTGTCTCAGCTTGTCTAGTTTCTCGAGCCCTCTCTTGCTCTACATCCAGATCTCTGCCATTACGTAGACTTACCGCCATCAGCTGCTTTGGGCTTTAATCTTTTGAATTTATCTGGGTGTCTGCAGGTAGTGTCCCATGAGGACGATTGTTCAGAGACATAGAAATTTGGCCCACCCGCACTTCAATATTCTTGATTGCTGCATCATGTGCATCCACTCTCTCATTAATCTTTGCATTAGGCCCAATAACATGCTGCATTATTGCCTCAAGTCTAGCAAACCCATCTTCCTGCCTTCCACCATACTGCTGCTGAGGAGGGTGATACCCATGCTGCTGATTCTGATTATTATATCCTTGTGGCCTTGGGTAAGGTGCCATATTGTTAGGGGGTCTCATACCTCCCATGTTTCCATTGTTGAACTGTGGATGGACTGGCTTGTATTGCTGATTTTGTTGGCCCCAATTCTGACCACCCTGTCTCTGGCCTCCATAATTAGACACATAATTCATGTCTTCAGGGTAGAGGTGATGATCATGTTCTGCATTCCATTGGTTACCGATTGACTGACTAATGTAAGATGCACACAATCCCTCATTGGTAGTATCTACGATGTGTACCTACTGCTTCTGCCCTGACTCTTCCACCTTTTTGGTGAGTATACTCATCTGTGTTAATAAGGTGGCCATATTTTCAGCCATAGAGTTGGATGGATCTAAGGGCACTGAGTGAACCACTGGAGTGATAGGTGCATTCCTGGTTGTCCATCCCGAATTTTGTGCCATCTTGTCAAGCAGACTCTGGCCTTCTCTCCATGTTTTGCTCAAAAATGCTCCACCAGCTGAATCATCAACAATGTTCTTCACGCTATCTGACAATCCCATATAAAACCACTGCCCCAACATCAGATCTAGAATACCATGGTGCGGGCATATAACCAGCATCCCTTTAAAGCGCTCCCATGTTTCATGCAGTGTCTCCATTGGTCTCTGTTTAAAACTCAAAATTTCATCAATTTGTTGAGCAGTCTTATTGGGTGGGTGGAACTTGTTATGGAATTGCCTGACTAACTCATCCCAAGTTGTTATAGAATTTATGGGAAGTGAGTTTAGCCAAGTCTGGGCAGCTCCTGTCACTGAGAATGGAAACAATAACAGCTTGATTGCTTCAGGAGTTACGTTGGGCTGCCTTTGGGTTTTGCAGATAGAGAGGAAGTTCTTCAAGTGCTATTGAGGATCTTCGACTTGCGACCCCGAAAATAGTCCCTTGTTCTGCAACAAGTGCAGCATGTTATTCGTAATTTGGAATGACTTAGCCTGTATTTGCGGAACTACAATGGCTGTGGACAGATTTTCAGCTGTGGGTTGTGCCCAGTCATAGAGAGCAGCCTCTGGCACTATTGGTACCACTGAGTTTTCCTCGTGATCCCCCATGACTGTTTCAAATTGTGCAGTTGTTGGTTGTTGTTTGTTTTTCCGATTAGCCCGATTCAAGGCCTTGAAAACTTTCTCGGGATCTAATAATGCTTCAAATACTTCACCAGATCTTGATGAGTTTCTAGGCATGCACCTGTGCAACCAAGTCAACAAACGTTAAAATTTCAATGTAAAAATTGGGTATAGAGAAAAAATGACTACAATAAGAATTTTTGTACTTCTTTCAATTGTAATTGATAATACTGTTAATTCCCCGGCAACGGCGCCAAAATTTGATCACGCCCAACTATGCCTTATAAAATGACAATGCGGACGTTGCAAATATAACCTGAGTATTTATGCCCAGAGTCGAATCCACAGAGAATTAACCTATCAATTACTTTCGTTGGACTTACTAAATTATTTAGAATCAACTTCCTCAAACGTTGTGAATAACAGTTGATGGTATATTTAATAACTAAAATTGAAAGTCCATAAGCAGTTGTAAACTAAATATGCTTAAGTTGTGAACAATAATAAGAAGGTTCTAAGGTAGTGATTTTCCCTATTGATGGAATCCCTTCTGTTTATGTTTCATATAGATTTACTAACATATCTCTATCAAGCATGAACACTCTTTTTACCGTGAATCTCTCCCGAGTAATCACGATAATTTACTAGACACACTCTCCCGAGATACGCTAGCTGGCTTTGTTTATTACAGTTCACTTTAGATTGCACCCAAGACTTTGTTATCCCTAATCCCACCTTTAAACCCGCTGTTATAAATCCCTCTTATACTTTGGGAGTGGTATTGTTCAACAATCACCTAAATATGCACTCTCCCCGAGTTATGCACACTAATTAGGCACAGCTAATTGAGGATCCTGTTAATTAACTACAACAAACACGTAGTTGAACAAATAGAGATTAAACTGGCAAACTATATTAACATAATCAAGAAGTTCATCCTTCAATAGGTTCCATCAAAACCCTAGACAAAGGATTTAGCTACTCATGACAATGGGTAAATAAACTATGAAAATATTCATGATCAAAATTGCCAGAAAAATAAAAAGAAGAAGAAAATATGATGTTTTGGGTGATCTCTCACACTTGTTTTTCTTGCCAAAGTACTCTAAAAACATTCCATGCCTCCCTTGGACGAGTTCTATTGTTTAATATAGGGTTTTGGGCTAAAAATCTCGTGTTTTGCACTTCAGTCCCTCAATTTTCCGCTTCCTATCGCGGTCCTACCGCGGTTATGCTAGGACCGCGGCCAACTAGCCTCTCAGAATCCGCAACAGCCTTCTGCTGGGGTCCGACCGTGGTTACGCCGGAACCGCGACAGTCCATCTCCAGTTCTGGTTTTGCTGCCTTCGCGTGGTGCACTTAGCGGATATTGTAGGATTGGCCTCTTTTTCTCCGTAATTGATCCCAAAAGTACTCCATAGACTTATTTTATTGTATATAGCATGCAAAGCATGAAAAACACTAATCAGAGCATTTTGTCATCACTTTTTATCATAAAAACTATACAAGAAGGTGGTTCTTTAGGGCTTAATTATAGTCCAATTCACCTATTATCATCTCTCTCTATCTCTCAATCCCAAATTTCAATAATGTAAAGCAAAGGAAAAGAGAGCAGCAATTCCACCATTGACAGCCATTAAAAAGCTTTGAAGCTTTGAATTCGAATTTGGGTTTTTAAAAATCATTATTTATTTGGATTGGGTGTTGTTGCAAATAATTGAGAATATGGTTTGGAGTTTATATCTCAATTTTGAGAGGTTTTGGTGAAGATTAGACTTGGTTTTGGCTGAATTTCAGATTGAAACTCGAAGAAGAAGAAGAAGAAGAAGAAGAAGAAGAAGAAGAAGAAGAAGAAGAAGAAGAAGAAGAAGAAGAAGAAGAAGAAGAAAAGAAGAAGACATGACATATATTATACTGCAGAAATTGTAGTAAAATTATAGAAAAGTTATATTCTGTTGTTTATATATTTTTTTATTTTTTTATTTAACTATTGTATAAAAGTTGAACAACATTATATAAAAATTATATTTAAGTTGTATGATATTGTAGTTGTATATAACTGAGTAGAAATAATGTATGAAATTGTAGATAAGTTGTATAATATATAATTAGTTGTATGAAATTTATTTTTACTATGTATAAATTAGATACAAAATATCCAAAAGACATATTGTATAAAATTTGTATTTAAGTTGTATGTTATTGTAGTTGTATTTAACTAGGTAGAAATAATATGTGAAAGTTGTAGATAAATTATAAAATATATAATTAGTTGTATGAAATTTATTTTTACTATATATAAATTAGATACAAAATATACAAAAGGTATATTGTATAAAATTTGTTTAAAAATTGTATTTAAGTGGTATTATATTGTAGTTGTATATAACTGTGAGGTGAGAGAGGCTTTGGCAAATGTGTCTTCGTCGTATGTTATCAGGAATGAACAATAATATCACTAGTTCCTATAGAGTTGGCAAACATTAAAATTTCAGCTTTAGGGATTCCTGCGATTTTCTCATGCCTTTGAACACAACAGGTGAACCAGTTGCCCATACCCACAAAATTTTAATCAAAATGTAGATAAAATTGGCTCTTTGTCCTCCACAAATTTTTAATCAAAATGTAGACAAAATTGACTGGTTTCTGGGAGGATGAAAAGTCAGTAGAATGAGTGAATGTGAGATGGATTTGTTTGGAATGAGTGAAGAATTTGGAAGTGAAGGAAATTTAGAAGAGAAGTAAGAGAGAGGTGACGAGAGCTAAGGCTGTAGGTATGAGAACGAAGAAGGGTTGTAGTGAGTTTAATAGTCTGTTTGGCCAAGCTGGAGAAATCAGCTTATTTTGAGAAGTGTTTTTAAAAAAAGTACTTTTGGAGAGAAGCAGTTTGTGTTTGGCTAAGCAGTCTGAAAAGCACTTTTGAGAAATAATTTGTGTTTGGCCAAGCTTTTTAGAAAATGCTTTTAAGTGCCAAATTACGAATAAGGACATGAATAAATTTACTTAATAATTAATATTATAAGTAAATAAATAATCTCAAATTTTTGTTATTACATGCAATAATTAAAAATAAAATTATTTTATTTAAGTAAAATATGAAAATAAAATTTAAAAGTACTTAATTCTTTTAATATAAGTTAAATATATTAAAATTCCTTCAACAAATATAAAAACATTCACCCCTGAAGTCACTATATATTAGAAAGTTTTCCTAAAAATAAGAAGAAATATTTATAAATTAATATCCTAAGTATTAGGTTTAAAGGTTATTTTGGTATATATTATATTTTGTTAAGGGTATTTTAGGTAAGAAGAAAAGCCAAAACTTCTTCTACTTCTACTTTTGGAAAGAAGCTACTTTTTTCTGCTTCTATAAAACTGCTTCTACTTCTTCCCAAAAACACTTTTTTTTCCCAAATAAGCTTGGTCAACCGCCTCAAGTTAAAAAAAAAGTACTTTTGGCCTCTGGAGTAGCTTGGCCAAACAGGCTATAAGTCGCGACGGGGTGTGACAATTTTGAGCATTATCAACAATGGAGTACTAGCCATTCAACCTGCTGCCTGCTTCTTTAACGGTGAGTGCACATTCCGAGATATATTGCAGGATGTAGGTGGAAGCATTAATGTTGGAGTTAAGGTACAAGCATTTGTCGATACAGTACAACACCTAAGATGAAGGAGTATTTATTTGCGCTGACAAGTAGCAATATTATTAACTAGAAATGAGGTATAAATTCCTCATTACATTCTTTGTCCGTCTAATACCCAAATGGACCTTCGAATGTTTTTTGGAAAAATGAATAATAAAACGCATTAGACAAAAGAAATTAAAAATTGAGAAACAAATCCAGAAGTACTGTTCAATTTTTGAACAAATTAAGGGTGTAACTAAATCCCTTAATTGAATGCACTAATAATGGAATGGGAGCCTTTTAAGGTGAAATGTATATATTTTGTAAACAAAACTTGTGTAAGTAGGATAATTTACTAAACATAACATTTAGGGTAATAAAATTTCCAACAGTGTATAGAAATAAAAAAAATCCCATGCTTAATTATGTTCCCTCGATTCTTCATTTCTTCTCTTGTTAATTTATATCAGGTTCTGGCGTTTGGTTTTTTGAAAATGAGGTTTTGCAAACGTGTCTATTCTTTTCACTAGGTGATTTCAACCAAATGTCATGAGAAAAAAATTAATTTTTAATTTCAGTTTTGCAAAAATTGAATGTTTTTTCGTTATACTCTTAGACAAGTTTTTGAACCAAACGCCAAAACAGGTATTAGAGAATTTAACAAAAAGTAGAGAAAGAACTCTAGAGCTTCTTGTCGGCGCTTCTGACGTAAAAAATGCACTTAATAGACACATGAATCTTAATTATTTAGATCTCAGATATTAAGTGTGTTTTATTTTAAAGTCCGAATCTTAATCATCAAGTATTTTTTTACTTCACAATCATTTAATGAGTATGAATAAGTTTGTATGATTAAGATTTATAACAAGGCTTAATTTCATTAAGATGTTATCATCAACATTCATTACTAACTGCCGACATCGCCAACCATTCTCAATTACCATCACCACCACCACTATCCTCAACCATAGCTGTCACCCTACCATCACTCCGCCACTATGGCTGTCCAACGGGATGGGACGAGACAAAATTAACGGGACGAGATGATATTTAGTCGGGACGGGACAAAACGAGCCGAAACGGTAGGCCCATCCCGTCCCGCTAACAAATGGGATGGGACGGAACGAGACAGAACAGGTTCGCGGGCCTTAAGTGTCGTTTCAAAAAAATATATATTTAAGCATTAAGTTTGGCAACGTCTAGTTTTTTGACAATGACTAAGTTTTTAAAGTTTGCAATGGCTAGTTTTTTGACTTATTTAATAAACTTAAATGTTAAAACGGAAATTAGAAAACTAATTAAAGAATTATAAAATATTAAAACAAAAGATTTGTAATGAAATATTCTAGTAATTATAATAGAGTTATAATTTATTTAATATAATTTCAAACTATTAAGTAACTAAGACAATTCATAAAAAAATTCAACGCTTAGAGCCTTTTATTTTATTAATAGAACTTTCAAATCTCACATACAAATATAATTCTTTTGAAGAGCACCTAATCTATGTAGCCACCTTCTAGGAAGGGTTCTGTTTGAACTAGGCCTCTTAGTAGCCAATTACAAATTATCATACTAATATTTGTAAGCTCCTATATAGCTTCTTTGTAACTTATCAATAATATCTCTCGGACATTGTTCTGGAATTGGCAATGTTGATTGATGTTCCATGAGTTCCATGCCGTCATTGCTCCTCGTGCTAAGTATCTCATTGTATTCTTCTTCTTCCCTAGTGGTTAATTTTTCAAAATCAATATTTCTTCTTTCTGAATTAATCCAATCTCTGAATAATATAAAAATCTCTAGGCTGTCCTCCGCTAATGAATGTTTATGATCTCCAATTTGAAATCTTGTCGCGCTAAAAGCACTCTCCGATGCTACTAATGGTGCTTGAATAGCCAAGATATCTCGGGCCATTATTGAAAGTGTTGGGAAAGCCTTGCCACGCTCCCTCCACCATGCCAAAAGTTGTTCGTTGCCTTCTTCGTCTTTAATACTTTCCAATCCTAGATTAAGATAAGAATCAAGTTCATCATCAATAGAGGAATCAAAACCTGTTATATCATCCATATCTTCCTATAGAACTTCTGCTCTAAACTTAGAAGTAGACGGAGTAGTTTCACCACATGTTGTTTCATAGATTTATATTTATCAAACATTGATCTAGCATAAGAATATATGTTAGTTTGGCAATATTCGAAGGATGATTGTTCATTTTCTTGAATTGCTAAATTCTCATAAATTTTACGAATAAGTCCCTTTGCACCTCTTAGTTTTAAAGATGGGTTAAGTAGAGTAGAAATTAAATAAACTTGGGGAATAGGTAAAAAATACTTTTTAAATTTTGAAATCATTTCATTAATGGTCGGTGCATAAGTTGGATTTGTTTATACTTACCAAATACAACAGAAATTCCACAAATATACCATAATATTTGTGTAACAGTAGGATAATATTTACCAAAAAATTATTTTATGGCATAATAAATTTTTTCTAAAAATTTAGTAAGCTCTTTGATCTCATTCCAATCAGAATCAACAATTTGATCAGTGGGGATACCATTATGCATATTAAATACCTTTTGTATAGGCACCCGATAATCACAAGCAACTTTAAGCATTTCATAAATAGAATTTCACCTAGTACATACATCTTTTGGAACTTTTCTATATGGAAGGTTAGCACTAGCACATTTTTGAGCAAATTCATGGAGTCTACTTGCTTTATTAGCACGAAAAATATAGCCGCAAGTATGTTGTATTTTACTACAAGCATCAGAAAATAAATTAATACCAGCTTTTACAACCAAGTTAAAAATATGGCATGCACATCTAACATGAAAAATTGCTGGATTAATTGGACAAAGTCTAGTTTTTAAGCTAGTTGTTGCGGTTGTATTAGCAGAAACATTATCTAAGGTGATAGTTAAAACTTTATCAATGAGTCCATAAAAATCAACTATTTTTAGAACAGTAATTGCAATATATGCTCCAGTGTATTTTGAATCAATAAATTTATAACCAATAATACATTTTTGCATGTTCTAGTGATGATCTACCCAATGACATATAACAGTTAAATAATCACAACTATTAGGACTACGACCTATATCAGATGTGATAGACACTTTATAGTCTAAGTGAAAAAATACACAACAAATATATTGAAGATATTCGGTTTAAATTTAAAAATATCATTTTTGATCGTGGTCTTAGGAAAACTTTGAAAAGCGGGATTATAAGTTTCTTGTATATAATGCACAAAAGCGGGGTGAGAAGGAAAAGTAAAAGGTAAGATACAAACATCCACCATTTTTGCAAAGTTCTCACGATCTCTATCTCTGTTTTAAGGAGTAAAATAGTACCAGAAGCAGGGTCAAGCTGTTGTTCTAAAAAATTAGAACCCCCGCCAGATTCACTGGGTGTCACGACCCAAATCTACCATGTCATTATGGCGCCTAACGTGGAACTAGGCAAGCCAACTCTTTTACCAAAACAATCCGATAGGCCAAAATAAAGATTTCTTTAAGCTAGTAATTAACAAAACTTTATAATTTAAGTCTGAATAACCAAGTGCGGAAAGAAAAACCTGACATCGTGGTGTCACAAATCATGAGCTTCTACTAAAAATAGTCTGATAATGCTAAAACTAATACAGTATGGAAATCTACTATTAATATCTATAGGAAGATAGGAAGGAGAAGAGCGAGGCTGCGATCGCCATGCAACTACCTTACCAACTCCAAAATACCCGCGACGAATGAAAGATCAACGCTCGCTAGCACGTCCAGCAACCCCTGGATCTGCACACAAAGTGTAGGGAGTAATATGAGTACGCCAACTCAGTAAGTAATAAAGGTAAATAAAGGTTGAGCAGTAAGAAACACATAAAATCCACATCATGAAATCTTAGTAAGTACAACATGTGTTCAAATCAGTATATGAGTCAAATCATCTCGTTCAAAATCCAATTTCGGTAAAAATCATCTAAGGATATTTTTCAATAGTTTCAATAGAGGTTCAATGCAATTTAGAGTAGAAGTGGTGAAAGTCATAAATAGCTCCACGGGCAAACATGAATCATAAACCGCCCCTCGGGCATAACATCACTCAGAATCAGCCCCTAGGGCAAACCTCATAGACACTCGTATATATCCCCCCGGGCACAACATGAATGAAGAACAACCCCTCCAACAAAACATCATATCACTCACTCAGGGTACCCGTGCTCACTGGAGGTGTACAGACTCCGGAGGGACTCATACAACCCAAACGTTATAACAAGTCATCTCGTGGCATAATCAATCAGGCCCTCAACCTCACATAATCATGAATCAATAACAATATGATGCGGTGTGCAACCCAATTCCATAATATCCTTACTACACAGGTCATCGGCCTCACTCAGTCAGAAACCTCTCAAGCCACTCGGGCTATCAGTAAAACAGGGTGCTCAGCCAAAAATATCATTTTATGCATCAAAACGGAGTAATAAAAATTGAGTTATGAAATCAGTAAACATAGCATGACTGAGTATAGATTTTTAAATCAAAACAATGAGAGGATAATATTAAAGACCTCTAAGGTCCAAACAGCTTTGGCACAAGGCCCAAATTTGGCGTTCAGCCCAGTTTATAGTAGTTCTTTCTAAAACACATAAGTATCAAATAGTTTTCAGTTAAATACGCAACTTTATAGTTGCTACGGGACGGACCAAGTCACAATCCCAATGTTGCACGCCCACACGCTCGTCACCTAGCATGTGCGTCACCTCGCAATAGTAAAAGGATGTGAAATTCGGGGTTCATACCCTCAGAACAAGATTTATAATCATTACTTACTTCAAACGGTCAAATCCCTATTCCGCGATTGCCCTTGCCTCTGGAATAGGCCTCTAAATGTCCCGAATCTAACAAAAAGCAATGCAATGTTATCAATATAGGCCAAGGGATCAATTCTTTACGAAAAACTATCAATTTATACCAGAATCCCAAAATCCACCCAAACCCGGCCCTGAGCCCACATCTCGGAATCCGACAAAAATCACAAAACTAGAAACTCCTTTCACTCACGAGTCTATACATCCTAAATTTATCAAAATCTGACATCAAATGGTCCCTCAAATTCCCAAATCAAACTCTCCAATTTCAAGCCTTAATCCCCTCAATTTCATCCCTATTTCTACTAATTTCATGCTTAAACAACTGAAAATTACCATAATCACAAGTATTAAGCTCAAGTAACCTACCTCAATGAGTATCCCCTTGATTCCCTCTTCAAAGCCCTCCAAAAGCCTCAAAATCCGAATGAAAAATGGTGAAGAATGGCCAAAATTCGCGAAGGGTTCCTTATATATTTTCCGCCCAGGCATCTCGCACCTGCAGCCCTTTACCCGTATCCGCGGGACCGCTTCTGCGGTAAAAACAACCGCATCTGCGGTTTTCACTTAACCGCCCAAAATCGCTTCAGCGGTCCAATACCCGCTCTTGCAGTCTCGCAGGTGCGCACCTCCTTCTGCACTTGCGGTCTTGCCTCAGCTTCCCAAATCCCGCATCTACTGTCCCTCTCCGCATCTGCGGTCCCCACTCCGCAAGTGCAGTTATGACAGTTGAAGGAAATCTTTAGCATTTTTCCAAATTCTATCCTTGATCCGTCAACCACTAGAAATCAACCCGGGGCCCTCGGGATCTCTACCAAATATACCAACAAGTCATATATCAACATACGAACTTAGTGGAACCTTCGGAACACTCAAAACAACATCAAAACACCAAAGCACCCTCAGATTCAAGCCTAAGAATCCCAAAACTTCAAAATTCCGCAAATGATGTCAAAACCTACTAAATCACCTTCGGAATTCCATTCCGACCCTGATATCAAGATTTCCACTGCCGACCGAAAAATGCTAAATTGTCAATTTCGTCAATTCAAGCCTAATTCTATCACGGACCTTCAAATTACATTCTGAACACGCTCCTAAGTCTAAAATCACCTAACGGAGCTAACCGAACCATCAGAATTCACATTCGAGAATATTAACACATAAGTTAATATCCAGTTGACTTTTCCAACTTAAGCTTCTAAATAAGAGACTAAGTGTCTCATTCCACTCCAGAATCACTTCGGACCCGAACCAACTAACCCGATATGACACAATACAGCTGAACAACATATAAAGAAGCAGAAATTGGAGAAATGAGGCTATGATTCATGAAACGATTCGCCGGGTCGTTACATCCTTCCCCTATTAAACAACTATTCGTCCTCGAACGGGTCTAGAAATATACCTGAAGCCTCAAACAGGTGTGGATATCTGCTCTGCATCTCCCGTTTGGTTTCCCAAGTAGCCTCCTTCACGGGCCGACTTCTCCACTGCACTTTCACTGAAGCTATATCCTTTGATCTCAACTTTCGGACCTGCCGCTCCAAAATAGCCACTGGCTCCACATCATAAGTCAAATCACCATCTAACTGAACCGTGCTGAAATCCAAAATATGAGATGGATCACTGACATACTTCCGGAGCATAGAAACATGAAATACCGGATGCACCCCCGACAAGATAGGTGGCAAAGCAAGCTCATAAGCCACCTCCCCGATCCTCATAAGAACCTCAAAAGGCCAAATGAACTGTGGGCTCTACTTGGCCTTATTTCCAAATCTCATAATATCCTTCATGGGTGAAACCTTCAGTAGAACCTTCTCCCCAACCATGTAAGACACATCACGGACCTTCCTGTAAGAATAACTCTTTTGTCTTGATTGAGCTGTATGAAGTCGCTTCTGAATCACCTTCACCTTGTCCAAAGCATCCTGTACCAAGTCTGTACCAAAAAGTCTGGCCTCACCCGGCTCAAACCAACCTACTGGAGATCTATACCGCCTCCCATATAAAGCCTCATACGGATCCATCTGAATACTCGACTGATAACTGTTGTTATATGCAAACTCTGTGAGCAGTAGAAACTGGTCCCATGAACCCCAAAATCAATGACACAAGCACGCAACATGTCCTCCAATATCTAAATAGAGCGCTCGGACTGTCCGTCCGTCTGAGGGTGAAAAACTATGCTCAACTCAACCTGAGTACCCAACTCTCGCTGCACGACCCTCCAAAACTGTGATGTAAACTGAGTACCTCTATTTGAAATGATGGAAACTGGGATACCTTACAGGCGAACAATCTCTCAGATATAAATCTCAGCTAACTGCTCTGAAGAATAGGTAGTACACACAAGAATGAAGTACGCGAACTTGGTCAGCCGATCCACAATCCCCCAAATAGTATCGAACTTCCTCAAAGTTCGTGGGAGTCCAATTACGAAATCCATAGTGATCCGCTCCCACTTCCACTCTGGAATATCTATCTGCTGAAGCACGCCACCCGCTCTTTGATGCTCATATTTCACCTGCTGATAATTGAGACACCAAGCTACAAATCCCATTATATCCCTCTTCATTCTCTTCCACCAATAGTATTGTCTCAAATCCTGATACATCTTCGCGGCACCCAAATGGATGGAATACCGCGAGTTATGGGCCTCCTCCAGAATCAACTCCCGAAGCCCATCTACATTGGCCACACATATCCGACCCTACATTTTTAATACCCCGTCATCACCAATAGACACATCTCTGGCATCACTGTGCTGAACTTTGTCCTTGAGGACAAGCAAATGAGGATCATCATACTGACGCTCTCTCGTACGATCCAATAAGGAAGACCGAGAAACCACACAAGCTAGGATTCGACTGGGCTCCGAAATATTCAACCTCATGAACCGATTGGCCAAAGCATGAACATCAACCGCAATAGGTTTCTCCCCAACAGGAATAAATGCAAGACTGCCCATACTCGCCTCCTTCCTACTCAAAGCATCGGCCACTACATTGGCCTTCCCCGGATGGTACAAAATAGTGATATCATAATCCTTTAGCAGCTCCAACCATCTCCGCTGCCTCAAATTGAGATCCTTCTATTTGAATAAGTGCTGGAGGCTATGATGATCAGTAAACACCTTACAAGACACACCATAGAGATAATGCCTCCAAATCTTCAACGCGTGAACAATGACAGCTAACTCCAAATCATGAACAGGGTAGTTCTTCTCATGGGGCTTCAACTGATGAGAAGCATAAGCATTCACTCCACCCTCCTCCATCAACACACACCCAATACCAACCTGAGAAGCATCACAATATATCGTATAAGAGCCTGAAGCTGATGGCAAAACTAATACTGGAGTTGTAGTCAAGGCAATCTTGACCTTTTGAAAGCTCGCCTTACACTCATCTGACCACTTGAAAGGAGCACTCTTTTGGGTCAATTTGGTCAAGAGTGATGCAATATATGAAAATCCTGAACGAACCGACGATAATAACCTGCTAACCCAAGAAAGCTGCGAATCTCTGTGGCTGAGGACGGTCTGGGCCAACTTTGAACCGCCTCTATCTTCATCGGATCAACCTGAATACCCTCACTAGACACCACGTACCCCAAAAACGCCACTGAAATGAGCCAAAACTCGCCCTTGGAGAACTTTGCATAAAGCTTCTCCTCCCTCAACCGTTGTAATACAACTCTTAAATGCTCAACGTGCTCCTCCTGACTACACGAGTACACCAGAATATCATCAATGAATACAGTTACAAACGAGTATAGATAAGGCCGAAACACGCTGTTCATCCAATACATGAACGTTGTTGGGGCATTGGTTAGCCCAAAAGACATCACGAGGAACTCATAATGACTATATCGGGTTCTAAAAGTTGTCTTAAGAATGTCCGAGTCCCTAATCTTCAACTGGTGATACCCTGACCTAAGATCAATCTTGGAGAACACTCTCGCTCCCTGAAGCTGGTCAAATAAATTATCAATACGAGGCAAAGGATACTTGTTCTTGATTGTGACTTTTTTCAACTGCCTATAATCAATGCATATCCTCATCGTGCCATCCTTCTTCTTCACAAATAGAACAACCGCACCCCAAGGTTGTCCTAGGCCGAATGAACCCCTATCAAGGAGTTCCAAAAGCTGCTCCTTCAATTCCTGTAACTCCGCCGGTGCCATACGATACGGTGGAATAGAAATGGGCTGAGTGCCCGGCACTAGATCAACGAAATCAATATCCCTGCCCGGCAGCATGCTCGATAGGTCTACAAGAAACACATCCATAAAATCCCTCACTACCGTAACTGCATCAATGATAGGAGTCTCTACGTAACATCCCCCACGAAGGCCAAATAAGAAAGACAACCCTTCCCAACCATCCGCCGGGCCTTAAAAAATGAAATCACTCTACTGGGAACATAATCCGTCGAACCTCTCCACTCAATCCATGGCACCCCCGGCATAGCCAACGTCACCATCTTAGCGTGACAGTCTAGAATAGCATGACACGGAGACAACCAATCCATACCCAATATCACATCAAAATCAACCATACTAAGCAATAAAAGGTCCACCCGGGTATCCAAATCCCCAATAGTCACCACACATGACCGATATACGCGGTCCACCATAATGGTATCGCCCACCGGAGTGGATACACGAACAGATGAAGCAAGAGACTCACGGGGCATATCCAAATAATGAGCAAAATATGATGACACACATGAAAAAGTGGAACCAGGGTCAAATAATATAGAGGCATCCCTGTGGCAAACTGAGACAATACCTGTGATAACAACATCTGAAGCAATAACATATGGTCTGGCTGGGAGTGCATAGAAATGGGCCTGACCACCACCTGATCGACCTCCCTCTCTAGGGCGACCCTTAGCTGACTGTCCTCCACCCCTAGCTGGGTGGGTGGGTGGTGAAGTAACTGGTGCTGAAGTCGATGGATGATTCCTCTGTTGAGGCGGACCCCTATGATGATAAGGACACTGCCTCCACATATGCCCCAACTCTTTACACTCATAACAACCCCCTAGTGCTGGTGACGGGGACTGAAGGGAACCCCTAGCACCGGAATGACTAGTAGAAGAACCTGGCATAGAGGAGCCCTAAACTGATGGAGCGCGGGATGAACTCTGGGTTGGGAGGACACTAAGTGATGAATGGAACTGATGAGAACTGTGAGAACCATGGCTCGATGATGCACCATGGTGAACTGGGCGAGCTGACTGAGCATGTCTAAATGGATGACCTCTGTTGTGCTGAAACTAACCCCCATGAAGAGCACTACTAAATCCACCCTGACCACGAGGCCTCTTGGCCTCCCTCTCAATCCTCTCCAGACCACGAACCATCTCAATCTGCCGAGCAATGTCGATAACCTCATCAAAAGTGGTACCAGACACCCTCTATATGGTCATAAGCAACTGAAACTGAAAATCGAGGCCATCTATAAACCTCCTGATCCTCTCTCAGTCTGTGGGAACCAACTAGACCATATGACGAGCCAACTCAGAGAACCACACCTCATATTGTGTAACAGACATATCACTCTAGCGAAGCTGTTCGAACTGCCTGCGCAGCTCTTCTCTACGAGACTCAGGTACGAACTTCTTCAGAAAGAGAACGGAGAATTGCTGCCAAGTAAGAGGCACTGCGCCAACCGGCCTACGCCTATCGTAAGCCTCCCACCAACTAAGTGCAGCCCCAGAGAACTGGAAAGTAGTGAATGAGACCCCACTGGTCTCCAGAATACCTGTGGTCTGAAGCATCTTCTGACACTTGTCCAAGAAACCCTGTGCATCCTCACCCTCATCACCACTAAATAATGGAGGCTGGAGTCTCCCAAACCTCTCCAATCTGTGTTGCTCGTCCTATGGCATAACAAGAGCTACATAGTCTTGAGCAGCTGCAAACTGCTGAGCTGGAGGTGCCCCGGTGTCTAAAGTCCCTGAACAACCTACTCAGGTATGTGAGTGGTGGGAGTCTGAGTGCCTCCCCTGGCTTGAGAAGTAATTGCGGCCGTAGTAACTGAGACTGCCTAAGCCAGGCCAGTGCACACTGATAGAATCTGAGCTAGGGCCTCCTGAAGTCTAGGAAACACAATAGGCACATGGGGTGCCTGAGCTGGTCCCGCTAGAGCATCTGCGGCTGGGACCTGATCTGGAACAACGGGAGGGTCTACAGGTGCTGCCCCAGCTGCTACGCGAGCTGCACCCCTACCCCTACCACGACCTCGACCGTAGCCTCGACCCCTCGCGGGCCTAACTGGTAGTACTGGTGGCTGGTCACCCTGCCTGGTAGTGCGAGTCCTCACCATCTATGAGAGAATGAAACAATAGAAGTTTAGTTACCAAAATAAATGGATTCGCACGATAAAAATTCAAGAATATGGAATTTTCCTAAAGGTTCTGCAGACTCTCGAAGATAAGTACAGATGTCTCCGTACCTATCCGCAAGACTCTACTAAACCCGCTCATGACCCGTGAGACCTATGTAACCTAGGCTCTGATACCAACTTGTCACGACCCAAATCTACCATGTCGTTATGGCGCCTAACATGGAACTAGGCAAGCCAACTCTTTTACCAAAATAATACGATAAGCCAAAATAAAGATTTCTTTAATCTAGTAATTAATAAAACTTTATAATATAAGTCTGAATAACTAAGTGCAGAAAGAAAAACCCGACATCAGGGTGTCACAAGTCATGCGCATCTACTAAAAACTGTCTGAAAATGCTAAGACTAATACAATCTGGAAATCTATTATTAATATTTATAGGAAGATATGAGGGATAAGAGCAAGGCTGCGATCGCCATGCAGCTACCTTGCCAACTCCAAAATATCCACGACGAATGAAAGATCAACGCTCGTTAGCACATCCAGCAACTCCTGGATATGCACGCAAGGTGCATGGAGTAATATGAGTATGCCAACTCAGTAAGTAATAAAGGTAAATAAAGGATGAGTAGTAAGAAACATATAAAATCAACGTCATGAAATATCAGTAAGTATAGCATGCATTCAAATCAGTATATGAGTCAAATCATCTCGTTCAAAATCCAATTTCGGTAAAAAAACCATTTAAAGATATTTTTCAATAGTTTCAACAGAGGTTCAATGCAATTTAGAGTAGAAGTGGTGAAAGTCATAAACAGCCCCACGAGCAAACATGAATCATAAACCGCCCCTCGGGCATAACATCACTCAAAATCAGCCCATCGGGCAAACCTCACAGTCACTCGTATACAGCCCCCCGGGCACAACATGAATCAAGAACAACCCCTCCGGCAAAACATCATATCACTCACTCAGGGTACCCGTGCTCACTAGGGGTGTACAAACACCGGAGGGGCTCCTACAGCCCAAGCTCTATAACAAGCCATCTCGTGGCATAATCAATCAGGCCCTCGACCTCACATAATCATGAATCAGTAACAACATGTTGCGGCGTGCAGCCCGATCACATAATATCCTCACCACACAGGCCCTCGACCTCACTCAGTCAAAAACCTCTCAAGCCACTTGGGCTATCAGTAAAACAGGGTGCTAAGCCGAAAATATCATTTTATGCATCAAAATGGAGTAATAAAGACTAAGTTATGAAATCAGTAAACATAGCATAACTGAGTATAGATTTTTAAATAAAAACAATGAGAGGATAATATGAAAAGACCTCTAAGGTCCAAACAGCTTTGGCACACGGTCCAAATATGGCGTCAGCCCAGTTTATAGTAGTTCTTTCTAAAACACATAAGTATCAAATAGTTTTTAGTCAAATACGCAACTTTATAGTTGCTACGGGACGGAACAAGTCATAATCCCAATGGTGCACGCCCACACGCTGTCACCTAGCATGTGCGTCACCTCACAATAGTAAAATGATGTGAAATCCGGGGTTTCATACCCTCAGAACAAGATTTACAATCATTACTTATTTCAAACGGTCAAATCCCTATTCCGCAATGCCCTTCGTCTGAAATCGGCCTCCAAACGTCCCGAATCTAACAAAAAGCAATACAATGTTATCAATATAGGCCAAAGGATCAATTCCTTACAAAAAACTATCAATTTATACCAGAATCTCAAAATTCACCCAAACCCGGCCCCCGAGTCCATGTCTCGGAATCCGACAAAAATTACAAAACTAGAAATTCCTTTCACTCACGAGTCTATACATACTAAATTCATCAAAATTCCCTCAATTTCATCCCTAATTTACTAATTTCATGCTTAAACAACTGAAAATTACCATAATCACAAGTATTAAGCTCAAGTAACCTACCTCAATGAGTATCCCCTTGATTCCCTCTTCAAAGCCCTCCAAAAGCCTCAAAATCCTAATGAAAAATGGTGAAGAATGGCCAAATTCGCGAAGGGTTCCTTATATACTTTCTGCCCAGGCATCTCGCACCTGCGGCCCTTTACCCGCATCTGCGGGACCACTTCTACGGTAAAAAATACCGCATCTACGGTTTTCACTTAACCGCCCAAAATCGCTTTTGAGGTCCAATACCCGCTCCTGCGGTCTCGTAGGTGTGCTCCTCCTTCCGCACCTGCAGTCTTGCTTCAGCTTCCCAAATCCCGCATTTGTTGTCCCTCTCCGCATCTGCGGTCCCCACTCCGCAGGTGCAGTTATGACAGCTGAAGGAAATCTTCAGCATTCCTCCAAATTCTATCCTTGATCCGTCAACCACCCGAAATCAACTCGAGGCCCTCGGGACCTCTACCAAACATACCAACAAGTCATATGTCAACATACAAACTTATTCGAACCTTCAGAACACTGAAAACAACATTAAAATACCAAAGTACCCTCGGATTCAAGCGTAAGAACCCCCAAACTTTAAAATTCCGCAAACGACGCCAAAACCTACTAAATCACATCCGAATGACCTGAAATTTTGCACACACGTCTCAAATAACACTATAAACTTGCTCCAACTTCCGGAATTCCATTCCAACCCAGATATCAAGATTTCCACTGCCGATCGAAAAACGCCAAATTTCCAATTTCGCCAATTCAAGCCTAATTTTACCATCAACCTCCAAATTACATTCCGAACATGATCCTAAGTCCAAAATCACCTAACGGAGCTAACCGAACCATCAGAATTCACATTCGAGAATATTAACACATAAGTTAACATCCGGTTGATTTTTCCAACTTAAGCTTCTAAATAAGAGACTAAGTGTCTCATTCCACTCCTGAACCACTCCGGACCCGAACCAACCAACCCGATACGACACAATACAACTTATCAACACATAAAGAAGCAAAAATGGGAAAATAGGGCTATGATTCACGAAACGACCGGCCAGGTCGTTACATCCTCCCCCTCTTAAACAAATGTTCATCCTCGAACAAGTCTAGAAACATACCTGAAGCCTCAAACATGTGTGGATATATACTCCACATCTCTCGCTCGATCTCCCAAGTAGCCTTCTCCACGGGCCGACCTCTCCACTGCATTTTCACTGAAGCTATATCATTTGATCTCAACTTTCGGACCTGCCTCTCCAAAATAGCCACTGGCTCCACATCATAAGTCAAATCACCATATAACTGAATCATGCTGAAATCCAAAAAATGAGACGAATCGCCGACATACTTTCGGAGCATAGAAACATGAAATACCAGATGCACCGCCGACAAGCTAGGTGACAAAGCAAGCTCATAAGCCACATTTACAGTCCTCCGAAGCACCTCGAAAGACCCAATGAACCGAGGTTTCAACTTGCCATTCTTCCCAAATCTCATAACACCCTTCATGGGTAAAGCCTTCAGTAGAACCTTCTCCCTAACCATGTAAGACACATCACGGACCTTCCTGTCAGCATAACTCTTTTGTCTTGACTGAGCTGTACGAAGTCGCTCCTAAATCACCTTCACCTTGTCCAATGCATTCTGTACCAAGTCTGTACCCAAAAGCTTGGCCTCGCCCCGCTCAAACTAACATACTAGAGATCTACACCGCCTCCCATATAAAGCCTCATATGGAGCCATCTGAATACTCGACTGATAACTGTTGTTATATGTAAACTCCGCGAGCGGTAGAAACTGGTCCCATGAACCCCCGAAATCAATGACATAAGCACGCAATACATCTTCCAATATCTGAATAGTGCGCTCGGACTGTCCGTCCGTCTGAGGGTGAAAAGCTGTACTCAACTCAATCGAGTACCCAACTCGCGTTGCACGACCCTCCAAAACTGCAATGTAAACTAAGTACTTCTATCTGAAATGATGAAAACTGGGACACCATGACGACGAACAATCTCTCGGATAAAAATCTCAGCTAACCGCTCTGAAGAATAGGTTATACACACAAGAATGAAGTGCGCAGACTTGGTCAGCCGATCCACAATCACCCAAATAGCATCGTCGTGGACTACCTCCAGCTTTTTCGCACCTGCGGTCACTGGGCCGCATTTGCGCCCCCGCTTCTGCAGACAATGGTCTGCTTCTGCAGAAGTAGGTTGGGTTAGATGGCATCGTACCTACGGACGGGTCGTGCTCCTACGGTCCAACTTCTGTGAAAATGAGTCTCTTCTGCAGTGCTTGGGCTGCCCTTCCTTGGCCACTTCTACGATGTTTGGCTCGCACCTGCGGCTGACCAACCGCAGGTGCGGTTATGAAAGAAGCTAGAGCTTCAACTCTTGCTCAAATTTTTCAACTTAGTTCGAGCCTCGTCCGATTGATGCTCGGGGCTCCCAGGGTCCCACCCGAACATACTAACAAGTTTGGAATGATAAAATGGACTCGCTCGAACCTTCGGAACACTCGAAACAATATTAAAATTAGGAATCACACGCTAAAACCAATTGTATCAAACTTATGAACTTCAAGTTCTTTAATTTACTTCCAATGCGCCGAAACGTACTTATACTACTCAGAATGGTACCAAATTTTGCGTGCAAGTCTTAAATTATATTACATAACTATTTCCGATCTTGGAATTCCGTTTGGACCTCGATATCACTAAAACCCCCTCCAAACCAAATTTAAAGGACTTCTGTAAAAACTTCAAGAACCAACTTTCACTATCATGCGCCAAAACGCTCCCACGTCATCCAAAACCAAATACGAACATACACTCAATTCCGACATTACCATACGAAGCTGTTGGAATCGTTAAATCCCGATTCCGAGATCGTTTACTCAAAATGTTGACCAAAGTCAAACTTGGCTTTTTAAGCCAACCTTAAGGAACCAAGTGTTCCGATTTCAACCCAAACTCTTCCAAATCCCGAACCAACCATCCCCGCAAGTCATAAATCAGTAAAAGTAAGTACGAAAGTTTTATTTAGGGAAACAAAATTCTAGAAAGCAAAACGACCGGTCGGGTCGTGACATTTTTTCATTCTTTATTAAAAATGCTAAAAGTTTTTTTTTTTAATTTTTTTAATATGGTCAAAAATTATGTGATCATACACATTATATGCCACACCTCATCCTGAAATACGTAAAGAAAGCCGGACCCTAAAGAGGAGCCCTTAAGGGCAGAGTATACCACCATGGTACTCAATAAATGTCATGGACTCTCTCTAATTTAAGTTCTTGGTACACGCTTTATAAAAATAGTGCACTAATATTTGATATAAAACGATAAGTAATTTTATCAATTCATGATCTTTATCATTTTAAATAAAAGATAAGTGATCTTTATCATTTTCCCAGCCTGCCAACTGCAACAACAATATCATAGCAAAAGCACAAGCAACTAAATTAGGTGTAGAATTGTGTACGCAAAATGGCTATAACGATTTCACATTGGAACTTGATTCATTCGAAGTCATTCAGATGATTATTGACAAACAAGCCAACAATTACAAGTTGCTTCATATTATCATGGACATGTCTCAAATGTTGAGTCAAGCTAATGTCATAGTAAGTCATTGATTTAGGGAGGCTAATAGTGTTGCGAATTATCTAGCGAAAAGTGCCAAGAATAGTCAACAAGGCTCCTTCTATAACACCTTCAAGGACCTTTCTAGAGGTGCGAAGGGCTCCTTCATGTTAGGAAAATTTTCATATGCCTACATTAGGCTAAGATACGACAAGGCTAATTTCTTCGTTAGTTAGTCCTTTTTAGTTGGTGAGATGGTTGAATAATTAATTTTTTGCTTTAAGGCCATCCTTTTTTGAAGGACAATTGCTTGTTCGTGTGTTGTAATTTTGAGATAAGGTCAAGCCCCCTCTTGTTGTTTTTCTCATGAATACAACTACACCCAGATCACTGGAAAAATTTATATCAAAAAAGTAAAATATAACTCACGATATAAATTTTAAAACATTTATATCCATCTAAGTTTTTAAATAAAATTATACGAAATCATTAAATTTGCTTTAAGTCATTGAAATCACTTTCATCTCCTTAGGCCTAAACATAAGAAAATTATTCTTTACCTTTCACTAGAAGTACTATATCAACACCGACATGTGAACAAGGTCAACTAGGTGATCAACCTAACGACAAATATCATATACCCTACTTGCTCGGATCGTCTTATCGCAGTGCCACACGAATCGACTGCCACGCTAATATAGCACATTTTTCCTACTTGGGGGACTTATCCCACAAACCTCGGCTTAGTTTTGGAATGTGTCCCTACACCGCACATGTAGTTTTATGGTAATGAACTCAACATTCGACCAATCTCGGTGGTCACCACTAGTTACTCCCAAAATATTTGACATTCCAAAAATAGATTCATAGCTTAATAGCCTCAAAGGATTTATTTTTATCAAATCACAACATTAATAGAAAATCTAAACCACTTGAACAAAAATTAAATGAACAACCTTTTAAATGTTAAATCTTTTAGCTATTTAAGATCAATTTTTAAAAAGATATCGCAAGTGCTATTTCATTTATCAATTTTCAAAAAAAATACTTTTCATAAAAACTTATCTTTAGCACTGAAATATGTATACTCTTATAAACATGTAAATTTTGATAAAAACTTATACATTTACCTTACGTGTCATTTTGCTAACAAGATTTAAAATAAAATTTTATAAAACAACATGATTACATATGTAACATAATATTTTAGTACATGGAACATTTGCGCTTGTTTGTCCCTACAAGCATGAAAGTACATTTGTAAATAACTTCAGCATTAACTCGAAACATGCTTGTAGAAAAAATTCCTCAAGAAGAGTAAGTTTTAATTTACTGACCTCGCTTTCGCTTTATTAACTTTCACAAGCTTTCAATTCTCTTTCATTGTTCCATTGTTAATTAAATGCTCAAACATCACCAACAAGTCAATATCTACAATTAGATATCCTAATTACATCAAAATATAACCTAAAGTGTTGATTAATATTCATTAATGGCTCATAAGCTGGCTACAAGCCTCCAACAACTCAATCGCCCAATAGATTCACATGCTAGCATATTCAACTTCATTCTTATAAATTTAATACCAATTCGAAGTCATTAATGATCTTTATATCATTGCCCAATGCCACCAAGTTACTATTCATCGTTGTCCATAATCAACACTTGCAAAATATACAATTCGGGTGATTACTTAGTTGATCACTTTCAACTTTTGCTAACAAATAATTTCATAGGTTCATTGTATTCATCAATTTCATTTCCAAGAATACTATTCATCTTCTCTCTCATTTTCTTAAAAATATTATTCATGCCATGAACTAGAGTTTTATAATCCAATCTTTCAACCATTAAAACTTATAACAAATACTTCTAACTACTCATAATAAATGAGTTTGAAGTATTAGAATTACCTCTAGTAGATCAATCTTGAAAAATTACAACTTTGGTGATATTTGTGTTTATGAGGATTTGATGATGAAATATAATATTAGTATGTAAGAATGATATTAGAACTCATGTATATTGAGTAAGAATCAACCTAAAATATCGTTAACAACTAACATTAGTTGGTTGGACTTGATTTGAGTTTAAAATCACATCTTGACCTCAAGAACCCTAACCTCAAAAGCTCAAAATAGTCTCTCTCCCCGACCATGTACTTATAAGCCCAAATTTCTAGGTTTCAGATGCTGCCCCAGATGCTTCGCGTCTCCAGTTCACTCCTCCTCCAAGTCCGGACCCGGATGCTGTGACAGTACTTCACTGTCAGCCTTTGGTAATTTGATCACAACTTTATGTAGAAATATCCAAATAACAAACGGTTTGAAGAGTTAGAAACTAGACGCAAAGAGCTTTCATTTGATAGGTTATTCACCACATAACTCCTTATACATATCTAGATATGCTCGTCTAAAGTTAAGTCTTGCGCGTGCTCATTTATAACTTTAATCTATCATGTAATTTCCAACTTGACTTGTCCCAAGGGCTCTCTTTAGGCCCTATATCACTTCAAATACACCTCATGCACTTGTTATTTTATTCATGGGATATCTTTCATATTATTAATTAACACTCGCATACAGATAAATATAATTAGCACTTGTCGGACCTCTTAATAACCGTATAACATTTTGAAACTTTTTTTCCCGGGGCGCTACACACCACCTCCATCCTCAACCATAATCGTCATCGCTACCAATCACAACTAGCTGCTACCCAGAACCACCACTATTAACCAAAACCATTGCCAACCACCGCCTCTAGTCGACATTCACAAGCACCTCCGTTATCCATTACCACCACTAATTACCATATTTTAAAAATAATATATATTTTATCGACAGAATATTAATTTAATTAGTATTTTATTTAAATTTTATATGTAATTAATTTTCAAATAAAGATAAATTCTATACATTCAAATGTTAAATAATAAACAATCTTAATTATCTATTTCAAAGAAGGCTGCTTATTTGAAACTAGTAGAGAGTACAAACGAGGAGGAAAAAAGGACTTATCGGGAGTGTTACATAAAGGCGAATAAAGAGGCAAAGTTAGCAATTACGACGTCTAAGAACACAGCATTTGCTTGTTTGTACGAGGAGCTCGAGGACAAAGGCGGGGACAAGAGGTTGTACCGGTTGGCCAAGGTGAGGGAGAGGAAAGCCCGTGACTTAGACCAAGTCAAGTGCATCAAGGACGAGGATGGCAAAGTGTTGATGGACGAGGCACTCATTAGGAGAAGGTGGCAGACATACTTCCATAAACTGTTGAATGAGGAAGGGGATAGACACATTGTGCTGGGTGAGTTAGAGCACTCCGAGAGTCGGCGGGATTTTGGGTATTGTAGGCGGATTACGGTAGAGAAGGTGGAAGGGGCGATGCGTAACATGTGAAGGGGCAGAGCAACGGGGACAAACAAAATCCCGGTGGAATTCTGGAAGAGCGCAGGGCGGACAGGTTTGGAGTGGCTCACTGGTTTGTTTAATGTTGTTTTTAAGACAAAAAGATGCCCGAAGAATGGAGGTGGAGTACGATGGTTCTGGTTTACAAGAACAAGGGTGATATCCAAAATTGCAACAATTATAGGGGTATCAAATTATTGAGTCACACTATGAAGGTTTGGGAGAGGGTGGTGGAGGCCAGGGTGATGAGGTGTGTGTCTATTTCCAAGAATCAAATTGGATTCATGCTGGGGCGTTCGACTACAAAAGCGGTTCATCTGGTAAGGAGATTAGTGGACAGTACAGGGAAAGGAAGAAGGATTTGCATATGGTATTTATTGACCTTGAGAAGGCATACGATAAAGTTCCGAGGGAGGTCCTGTGGAGGTGTTTGGAGGTTTGCAGCGTCCCGGTAGCGTACATTAGGGTGATTAAGGATATGTACGATGATGCTAAGACTCAGGTGAGGACTGTGGGTGGTGACTCAGAGCATTTCCCTGTGGTGATGGGGTTGCACCAGGGATCCGCTCTTAGCCCATTTTTGTTTGCCTTGGTGATGGATGTACTGTCGCGTCACATCCAAGGGGAGGTGCCTTGGTACATGCTATTTGCTGATGATATAGTGTTGATTGACGAGACGCGTAGCAGAGTTAATGCGAGGTTGGAGATTTGGAGACAGACCTTGGAGTCTAAACGTTTCAAACTAAGTAGAACCAAGACAGAATACTTGGAGTGCAAATTCAGTGAGACCCATGATGCAGACGTAGAGGTAAAGCTTGATGGTCAAGTTATCCCCAAAAGAGTGTGTTTTAAGTATCTCGGGTCTATTATCCAGGGTGTCAGGGAGATTGACGAAGATGTCATACATCGCATCGGAGCGGGATGAATGAAGTGGAGGCTCGCTTCTGGTGTCCTATGTGATAGGAATGTGCCGTTAAGACTTAAGGGTAAGTTTTATCGAGTGGTGGTTCGACCCGCTATGCTGTATGGGGCTGGGTGTTGGCCAGTCAAGAACTCCCACGTGTAGAAGATGAGAGTAACAGAGATGAGGATGTTGAGATGGATGTGTGGGTGTACCAAGCGAGATAGGATTAAGAATGAAGCTATCCGGGACAGAGTGGGAGTAGCCTCCGTGGAGGACAAGATGCGGGAGTTGCGACTGAGATGGTTCGGACATGTTAGGAGAAGAAGCATTGAATCCCCTGTCAGGAGGTGTGAGAGGTTGGCTATGGAGAGTTTGAGAAGGGGTCGAGGTAGGCCTAAGAAGTAATGGGGAGAAGTGATTAGGCAGGACATGGCGCTGCTTCAGCTCACTGAGGACATGACCCTTGATATGAGGGTGTGGAGGTCGAGGATTAAGGTAGAAGGTTAGTAGGTAGTTTATAGTGTTTACCGATAGGCTTAGTAGCGCGCATGTCCCTTCATATTCTTAGATTTTTATTATGATATGTGATTTTGTTCGCCTCAGGTATTATATTACCTTGCTATTATTTGATACTACTTATCCTTTATCTTCCCTTTTTCTCTTCCATTTTTCTTCCTTCCTTGCTTTCCTCTTCCTCTTCTTGCCCTTCTTGAGCCGAGGGTCTATTAGAAACAACTTCTCTACCTGCATTAGGTAGGGGTAAGATCTGCGTACAAACTACCCTCCCCATACCCCACATGTTGGGATCAAACTGGGTTTGTTGTTGTTGTTATTCAAATCTTAATACACATCTTAATATTTAGATATGTATTCAGATTCAGTTGTATTAATCTTAATACACATCTTGATAATTAAATATGTATTCAGATTTAGAATTCTTAATTTAAAAAAAATAAATCAAATGAGGCCTAAGAAAATGAAAAAGAAATTTAAGAAAATAAAAGTGATATCAAACACACGTGTAGGGAAGGAAGGAAACATCCCAGAAAGAGCGTTGTACGACTAATCTACAATTTGTTCGTTTGTACTACTACAAATTAGCAGTAGTAATATTAACGAACATCATCCATGGCAGCTGTCTCTACAGTTGAGTCAACTCCTCATTTTTCCAAAACCCCACTTAACAACAATCTCTTCCCTCTTCTCAAAGATTCAGCCTTTCCAATAAAATGGGGCAACCCCTGCTCCACCTTAAACTCTTCTTAGTCTCAACACTTGTGGTTCTTGGATGTACCAGCTGGATCCAATTTGTAGCCTCCCATCAAGAATCCGGCGACTGGCATTGCGAAGCCGATGAGGAATCCCGAGTTGTTGCCGAGTTCAGGCCTGGACTCGTAACCCTTGACGGCCACGCTGATGATTGGGAAAATATTGATGGGTTTGAGTTCTCTCTCCTTCCTGCTCTTGACCCAGATCATGACCATGAATACAAAGGGGGAAAGATGACCCTTAAGGTACCTTTATTTGTCTATTTTGAAAATTATGGAAATGGGGTTTCGTTTTTTCTTTTTTAGTTGCTTATTGGGGGTTGTTGATTTTGTTCTTAATTAGGCTTTGCATGATGGGAAAGATGTCTACTTCTTGTTGCAAGTAGATGGAGAGTATTTATACAAGAAAGGGTGAGTTGATTTTGTTTAAAATTCTTATGATTTGTATAATTGAAGTACATACTCTTGATTTGCAGCACTTGTGGGATTTTAGTATTCAATTTGTGATTACTGATTAGTACTTCTTGTGCTACAAATATTCCAGTTTTAGAGATTGCTGCTTCTTATGGAGGAAAATTAATAACTATCTTTCATACGGTTTCTCTAAATGATCCAGTCATTTTTTATTTTGTTTTGAGATAATACAATGCTATCATCACACAGCAAATGTTTGGTGGTGTATGTCTCTTTAAACTGGTAAAAAAGGAATTAAATGATAGCCATGGCAGCTTATGCTTCGTTAGCAATTTATAATTTCTTTCTTTTCATGTGGGTGAATCAATGCATTGCTACTTCTTAGCTTTAAGAGACTTTTCCTAAAACAGATTTTTTCATGAAAGAAACTTGAAAAACAATTGCCTGAAATTTACAAGTTGATTTATTGTATAGAAAGGGTGCCTAGAAGAATATAGATATCCTATTTCTGATATCTTACATGTATACTGGGGTAAGTGTAATAGAAAACCTTTTCGTGCAAATAGTGGCTTTGTAGTGCTCAGTATGAATTTATGGATCTTTTGTTTCAGAAGCTACAGCTTTAGCACTGTGGTAACGTATTATGGAAGCCTGAGATCGATAAAAGAACAAGGTCATTATATTTCCTTTTATTGTACAATGCACACCTATCACAATTTTCAAGGCTCAATAATAAGTGGTTCAGTGAAAATGAAACCTTATGTATCCCCTCATGTTTTTAAGAAAATTTATGGAGGAGTGCCAGAGGAAGAAATCTACTTCAATTCATGTCAAAGACTAGTTGTTCTTTTTCATGGAAAAACCAATAAAAAAACCCAGAGAGAGTTGCTAATAAAGAAATAAAATGAATTTTACAATAGAACTCGATAGCCAAAGGGTAAGTTCCATAATTAGAAGAAGTTGAAGGATTATATACATCTTGTTGCTTGCTCTATTTACTGTAAAAATGGAACTGTGTTCCTAAGTAAATTAGCATTCCTACTTCTTGTTGGTCAATACTCCTTAATAACAAGGAGTTCGAGTGGGACAAAAAGAAACTTACTGGAAAGTTGAAATCTGCGGGCTTGTTGGAATTCTTTTAACTCCTGATATTATAATCATCTAGGTTTTCTTATTGACTGTAGATCTGGTGTTTTTTTTTTTTTTTATGAAGTAAGGTATTGCATTATAGGCATCAAGAAGATGCAAAAGGTTACAATAGAAAACTTGGTTAACTCTTAGTACAAAAAACTATTCTAGATCAGGGAGTTAACCAAGAGCAAAAGGCAATGGTTACTAAACCATTGAGAGAGAGCTAATGAAATCTAAGAGGGGTATCTGGTGTTTTTTAGAGTTTGTTATGCATTATATGTCTATTAGCTGTTTCTAGACGCAGGTACCCATTCTACTACCCGTATCCTCGAACTAAGATTTATATGATGACGAATCCAACTTCTAAATCCACACATAGACCTCTTCTAGGTCTCGTATGTAAACTCAAAGTTTTGAATCTTCTCTTCTTTTGCTGTTCTGCTAGTTCATATTCGTAGCCTATAATTAGTGACACATTAAATATGTACGACATACCATTCTAAATGTATAATTAGACTTGCGCTTGCACCCTCACTATGAACCTCTTTCCTAATTAGTCAAAGAATGGCCACTTCTTTCCTTACTTGAGTCGTCCTAGTTACAGTTTGGAACTTGATATGATGTTAACTGAACCTTCCTTACACCTTTTAACAATCATTTTAAAAATACCTACAGCCAACTAAAATATTACATCACCCTCATAATTATCTTTCCTTATCTTTTGTCAAACCTGGTCATAAAAGTATGAGCAGTTACCTCTTAAAACTGCGTGCATGCACATCCACAAACGCGCGCACACACACGTGTATGTGGCTTGATCTTTTCCCTCTCGTAAGGAAGGAGGAAGGTTTTGATTTTTAGTGAATAACTTTCTTCTTATGGGATGAAATATATGAAGTTTGGTCGAGGTATTCGAGACTTGTAATGCACACTTAAAGAAGTGTCTGCCTAGTGGCCAATTTGGGTTGAGAACTATGAGGTCTCAAGGTTCAAATCCCAGCAAAGGCAAATAGAACACTCAGTAATTTCTTCCCATCAGTTACCTGGTACCTGTGCTGGTAGGAGATAGCAGATATCCCGTGGAATTAGTCAAGGTGCGTGCAAGCTAGCCCAGACACCATGGTTATAAAAAAAAAGTGTCTGCATGCTATCTACATAGAAATAATGGACATGCTATCTTGCTTTTGATGCTTAAGTACATCACGGAATGTGTACAAGATACAATAAAAGTTCTATAAGGTAATGCATGTAGAATACACGTTATGGTCTGTTACAGGTTATTTAACCGGAAAGCATGCACCTTTAATTTCCTCATCTTTAGTGAACTGGGGTCTATATAAGCTGATTTATGCATGCTTCAAGAGTTTTGCTAATGAAACTGCTCTGAGTGGTCTCATTGCCAGTGAAAGTTTCACTGTGTTACATGAATGGGTAACTATCTATATTTATGTTTTGGCAACTCTCTATATTTTATGTCTGAGATACTTCATATTTTCTATAAGGTGCTTGTACAAGATTTGCAACATACTATCAACTTAATTGCATTATATTGTTTATTTCATTCCACTATGCTTAAGGTTTCTTTCTTTTCCATAAAAGAACGTATGTTTTCTTTATTAATCATGCAGAAATGACAAGAATTGTCCATCTGTAGCACTGATGTTTCAAGTTGGTGAGAGTGCCACATATCATAATGTAAGTTGTGATCATTCATTTACGGGTTATGCTAACTGCTAATGCAGTAAATGTCCCTCCAGAAAAAGAAAAATACAGCTTTCATATATCTCTGTTTGGTATCTTTTATTGCCTAAGATATAGATTAAAATTGTTTGAATAGATGGGTGGGTGTAAACAATCACCTGATGCATGCAACAACAAGACTTGTCGTGGCTACGAAGTTGACATCATGCACTTCTCGATTGGAAATGCTATCCCTGGTAGATTGTATGGTGGAAACCCTATTGACAACAGAGATGGTAATGGGGGAGACAGGTAAATATTGTATACACCATTATCTTGTTTCATTAACACTTGCAAAATTCTCCAAATTATCTTTACTCTGTTCACATGGTTTACAGATTTGGTCATCTGGTTGATTTGTATGCTTGGAACCCACATTGTCAGAATCTGGATGGAGTTAGTCCTACAGGTAAGAATGCATTGGAGTTATTGGCAATCAATCTATGAAATGTTAACTTGAATTATATATTCATCCCCTATCAATTAATACTTGAATCTTGATTGTTTTTGGTAATTAGGGAGTGAAGTAAAGGAAAAGAGGAACAGAAATAAACTTGAAATCATTTTTATAGATGCAAGTACTGATTACTGAGGTCACAAAATTTACAGCTGAGCTTAATTGATATGGTTGACACTTACCATAAACCTAAAGAATTGGTGGCATGTTCTGCAAGGTGACTAAAGGGGAAATAACATTCCGATGAAATGAATATATGCATGTAACTTGAAGGATAAATCAATTATCAGATAGAATATCTTTGGCATGTCTGATGGCTACCATGGTAAATGTAATATCAGATGGATGTGCATCATTAGGTCTAAGCCAGTTTGAAGGCAGAGAAATCCTTGCATTCATCCTAGTCCCTCATTGTTGACTCAGAATTGGTCTGTTAAGAAAGAGGACTTTAACATACACAAATTGGGCATCAGTTTCTTCTTCGACTATTATATGCATTCACTTAATTCTTGTGATTTTCGGAGATCTTGTTTCTGCTAAATTCTTAGCAGGACACTACATTCTTGACCTCCGACTTTTGACTTGACTTTGTTAGTACTTAGCCTTATATCTTATTCTTAGGAAATGATACTGCTGCCCAGAATGACTGGAGGGGTGCATGGTGGCATAGCAGTTTTGCGACCCATTCAGGTAACATCTCTCACCCTTGTCAAATCTTGGATTTCTTCGTTTATCCTTCATAATGATGTTGTAAAGTTGGTTCTTCTTCTGGCCTCTTCATTTCTCAAATGGTCTTCTATTGACAGGTTATTCTGACGAAGACAGTCCTTATTCAACAAATGGTCAGAAGGGAACATTCTATTTTGAGTTTTCTAGGGCCCTGAGAACCATGGATCGTCTTCAGCAGGTATTCTATCACAGTGATGCCTTTCGTCTCAAGTCTTAATGAAATTTAGTCATGCATTAGTAACCTTGGCATTTAATATACACTCTAATGTCCCACCACCACAGGTGGACTCACCACGTGTATATAAGCATCGTTAATGAGATGCAAAAGGAAATAGGAAAATGAATTTTGCTCTTATTTCATAGGAGACTAAACAAAATATCTTGTGAGGAATGAAACAAGGAAGAGAAAATTGAGAGAAAACACTACTTGATTATTCTCTCAAGTTACTGGGTTTAAATAGTGAAGTATACAAGTTCTAAAATAAGAAAGAAGATCATAGACTATGTACATCATTACAGAAAAGAATCAACCTAATTAATTCTAATCGATCCTAATTGATACACAATATTATCTCCAATATTCTTAACACGTCCGTCAGCGCGCTATTTCATGCATGTTTTTCACTTGATTAGTATCTAGAGACAAAAGTAATGTTAAAACATGATTGCATAACTCAAGTTTGCTTTTGGGGTGTAAATAGGATGTGCAATTCACTATTGGTCAGACGAGCAAGTTTTCAGCTGCGTTTTGGTACCCAGCGGATGGAAACCCATGGCACGGATCAGGACATTACACTGTTAGCTGTGATTGGGTACCCCTAGATGTTCCTCCAGGTTCATCTGCAGGCGTCAAAGTGGTATCAAGAAGCTCTTGGGATGCTACCAGTGGTTTTGCTTTTCTCTTATCTGTCGTTTCATTTGGTGTATCCATTTTTGTTGGGTATTTGGTACATAAGAAAAATGCCATCTCTTTTCAACCCATCGATCTTTAGATTCTTTGGGGGGTTAGTTTTCCCACCTTCTATTCGTTTTTATTTTTTTCTTCCTTTTAATGCAGATTTTTAGTGTCGTCTTTACCTTTTGATATAGAGGGATGGGCATGGCATATTCTTTTGTAATAAGTGCAGTTTTGTGTACTTGTCTGGTGCTTATATCTTGTACTCATTGAATGGCAAATTAGTGAAATGGCAGTTTCATTAGGAGATAACTCCATCTTGTATTACTTTAGCGTGTTACTCCCTCCGGTTCACAATAAGTGACCAATTTGCTTTTAGCACGCCTACTAATAAAATACTAAATTCTATACAAAAATATCTACTATGACTAAACTACCCCTAATTAAGCATTTAATGTGAGGAGTAAGAAAACTTTTTAGGGATATGTACATAGGGGTTATTTTATAAAAACAAATTGAATTCTTTCTTGATTAAATAACTGGATACTTATTTTGAACCAAAATGAAAAAGCAAATTGATCACTTATTGTGAACCGAAGGGAGTAGCATACAGGGAAAAACAAAAATTAGTTAGCAGGTGTGTTTTTAAGACACTTAAACTAAAGCTCAAAAAAGATATTATTATGAACTCCTGGATCTTTACTAATGAGACAAGTTGAAGTTTCTCAAAAGAATTCATAGCATGGGAAAGAAACCTGATTTACCTTGACCAGGAAACAATTTGACAAAGTGAAGCTAAATCATGTCTCTTAATCAGGTATTATATCTTCACTAGACTAATCTGAAAAGATGTACTTTTTTTTTTTGGAAAATAAGTATTGGTTTCTTTTCTTTTAGGCAGTTGATACTTCAATTTTTTAAGGGAAGATCAAATAGAGGTTGTCGTCCTCTTTGGTTCTTAGCAAAGAAATTCAATGTATTAATATTTGCTTAGAGTAATTTTTTCTTCTTAAGAGATTTATATGCTAGAAGAAAATGTAGAGAATTTGTAGTGCTAGAGAAACTAAATTTTATAATATTGAAATTAGACGGACTTTAATTAAACGACAAGGACAATGGAGATACATATAAGATGCGAAACCAGAAAGCCAATGCCATTTCATTGAAAAGGAAAGACAAAAAATACAAGAAAAAGAGATGAGATACATGTTAAAAAGGAACACAACATTCTTGCTTTAAAGGGTTATGGGCCATAAAGACTCTTAACCCTAACAATCAATATTGCTGTTGATCGATGTAACTCATTTTCTTACTAAAACAGACTTAAATGCCAGTCTGGTAAACTAAGCTCCCGCTATGTGCGGGGTCCGGGAAAGGTCTAGACCACAAGGATCTATTGTACGAAGCCTTACCCTGCATTTATGTAAGAGGTTGTTTCCACCGCTTGAACCCGTGACCCCGTCACGCCAAGGCTCCCCTTACTAAAACAAGACTATCTAGCATAAACCAAATGCCATTTCTGGCTACTAAACTATGGTTTGGCTAATAACTTCTGGTTTGAATTTAATCCCTTTAGCTATTTTTCAACATTCATAGGTGTATCGCCTGGAGGATCATCTTTATCGACCATGTTGACCTGCAATCTTAACTCACATTAATTAGGAAAATTGTGAAAAAGAATCCAGATTATTCGGACCAGTGGAAAAATAATAATAATAATAATAAGTGAAAATAAAAAGAAAAAGGCTAAAAGCCCTTACTTCTTCCATATGCATGTATCCATCAAAATCAACACCACCATTTGCAGGAGTAGCCCCTTCTTGTCCCATTGGTTTGTCATTAAGATCAACCAAAACTAGGCTATCAGTGAAATCGACAAAATTCAAATCATGCTCCTCAGATTGGATGTTCAAATCAAGTAGCTGATTATTATTGAAATCATAGCTATATATAGTTCCAAACCTATCTTGCATTATAATTTCTCCATTTCTTGTGAAAGCCAAAGGCCTATGTATCATAATTCCTAGTGAAACAGTAGCATGACAAGTCCAAGAATTCTTCACACCATATTCCTCCATCACCCAAAGGTGACAAGGTTGTCCCCTTGTCCCAAACCAATAATCAAAAACTGCACAAAATGCAAAAAGACCAAGTTTACCTTTAAACTCACCAATACATTCAGTTAGATCAACTCCACCTTCACCTTGACACTTTGGGCATTCAAATTCTTGAAATGTTTCTTCCCCTAAATGATATGACAAAATGACCATTTCATCCTCATATGTGTTGCTTTTAACAGCCTTCCAATGCAAACATTCATTGACAACAACTCCTGAAAACATGTCATGTCTTTTGTAGGAAAAATTACAACTTAGTTTAACTTCTTTCCAAACCTTTGTATTTAGTGAAAATACCTCAGCTCTAGATACAAAATCATATCCATGAGGAAGTCTACTTGGCTCTTCATCATCATCATCATCTTCTTCATCTAACCAACCATAACAATCATTTTCAACAAAGCCAATTCTAACAACCTTGAAATCATTGGTTTTTTCATGATAACCAAATCCAAGACTCACTTGTATTATCTGAAGATCTAGTTCATGAAAATAAATATTTGAAGGGGGAAGGGTCAAGTACTTGTTTATAGTAGGATTAGCCAAATATATGATATGACCAAAACAGCTAATATCAGTGAGACAAGTTAAACCATTGACTGAACTCACAACAATGCAATTCAACATGCCTGGCAAATCAAAGGGGACTCTTAATTCAGATTCATGGTGAAAGTTTTTGGCATTGAGCAAAGTGAATGTCTTTTCTGGCTTGCTTTGGACAGGCACATAGAGAAGATAGTTTTTACCTGTTACAACTGAGGTTTCAAAATGTTTTTTGATGAAATCTTGATCTTTTATCATGGCATACCAAGATTTGCATGTAACAAGGAATTTGATCAGTTCTTTAGCAGGGAGAAGTAAGAGAATGGAGATGATGATCTCAAAGGGTAAAGATGGTAGAGACATTTTTAGCACACACACAAAGATTGAAAATTCACAAAAGAAAAAATGTTTTTTTGAAGAAGAGCAAGAAAGGATGTAATAAAAGATATTTTTCCTAAGAAACTGAACTCATGTTTTTACTAGGGTTTTCTTGCAGAAATATTCAGGAAAAGAAATGTACTATATGATATGATAGACTCTAAGATATTGTACTGTATATATAGGGGGGAGTGTAGCTGTCTTTAGATTCATGTAATATGGCTTGATTAAGAAAGTTAATATAGCAGATAAGAATGGGATTATTACTAACAAATGAATAAATTTGAAATTTGAAATTTATGATGATCTGGTACTGGATTACACTACAGTAATTGTTTGAGGTAAAATCGCATTTAATGTAATTCTACGTTCATATCTCAGTTAAGTAGATACAATACAAACTGCAAAGATAACTCGTTGTTTAACAGGTGGCATAGAGGTCAAATATTTTAAAAAGAAAAATAGAAGGATATATGGATTTCTCCTTTTCAAAATTTTTCTAAAAAGGGAATGAACTTTGCTTTATGTTGTAGAACCTTATAATAATGAGAGTTTCATGAGCAATATTGTTCTTTTAGTTTCCAATGGATGATCAGCTGGCTAGCTAGTATAATCAATTTTGTAAAACATACTTGTAAAGTCCTGTGATTATTGTTAATTAGATTCACATATCTTGTCCGTCTCCTAAGGAAGAAAATTTAACAATATGCTTCTGGCATATATATATATACTATATTAAAAGTACGAAGGCCTTTAGCGAAATGTCGTTCGCCTTTCCCCCCTTTAATTTTTAGTTTATATATTGTAATTTAGGTTTTTATTTTTATTTTTTAGGAGTTCTAAATCAACTAAAATTTTAGTTTAAAATATATTCCTTATTTGAATATGTAGAAAGTTCTACATTTTGAAATCGATTAACTTTACTTTTTATAAACACTTCCCTAGGAAGGTAACAAAACCTTCCATGTTTATTTTTTCTAATATTAATTTTCAGAATAATGAAATAAAAAAAAAGCAAATAAAAGGAAAAAAAGTAAAGGATTTGCGTTTTTTTTGCGTTTTAACTCCTTTTCAAATCGATTCTTCTACCTACAGGCTATAGGAATATAATTTTTAGTGGATAAAATTATATTACAGTTAAATATTTAAAATTGGAGATGAACAATATTAATAATTTAAATCAACAAGGAAATCAATTATTTCCTTCAATGTCGACAATAAATTATTAAATCTTTGAATTAATTAGTTAGCTAAAAATCTAATACAAATCTTTTCTATATTATGAATGATCTTAGCAAAATATTATTAGCCTTTTTTATTCTTTAGAAATAGAGTTCACACCAGACAAAGTAGTCATTTAATATTTTTCCAAATATTTAAGACATTAAAAACAACTAAAAATATAATTACTAAATCTTTCCTTAATAGATAAAAAGTCTAAAATTTGTGGCTTTAAATTAATTAAGATTTTACTTTATAAAAATTCTTTTCTTAACAAATTATATGAAGGACCAATACTCATATAAAGATTTTGAAGTCATTTAAAAAATTTATTCAAAAGAAATTTTGTTTTTTTGTATATTTTATTTTTCTAGCGACACAAGAATTTTTAGACCGAAACTATGGCATAGTTGTCTTTAATTTGGATTTTATTTATATTTAATAATTTTATTATTATTTTAAGAGTAAATTCAAAAAAACAATATGTCAAAATATATTTTAAAAAGGCAATAACAATCATAACACGAAAAAAATGCATGAAGTTATTCTTAAAACGTGAGTCATAATGCAAATTTTCTTTCAAAATTTAGTCTTTGAACTCCAAAATGAATTTAACTTATGCATAATAAATAGACATTATGATGCAGAGAAAAACTAAATTGAACGCTACAGACGCAAAATAAGAATTACGGCTAAATTGAACATATATTTTTTATTTAATCTTTATTTATAACTCAAGCAAATTATTGTTTAAGTGATTTTTTTTTTAAAATTTTATATTTATTAGTATAGAATACACGCGCAACGCGCGTACCCTAATACTAGTCAATTTAAAAAGAATAGAAGGTACTTATTATTTTGCTTCATCAATATGTTATGAAGGGCCAAACTAATTAATTCTACAATAATGACCTGCAAGTCTTTAAATATTGTGTAAAAGTTTTTTCTGCTGCCATTTATATAAAAATACAACAACTACAATTACGTTTCAATCCCACAATAGTAAGGTGAACCTCTGTTTTAAAAGGCAGAATTGGGACTCGCCCCGGGCTCGCCCCAGGGCAGAGCACTCGTAAAACGCCCCTGGACTTATGTGTGGAGCTTAGTTCCGTGAGACTTACGCCTCGACCGTCGGGGCTTACGTCCCAGACACGCCCAACGCCCAGCGTATTGGGCTTGCCTAATAGAACTTTATGTAATTGTGTGTAACGAACCTTGTAAATCCTCAAATTTTCTTAATAAATCATTGACTATTCAAAATTACTTTTTTCTTAATCAGTAAATTAAGAGTATTTTATGTCATAATTAAAATAAAAATTATTCCACGTTATCCACTAAGACTGCTATGATAATAAATTTTAAATAAATCTTTCATTTAAAATTATTTATTTATTAAATTTTGTTATGTCTTTATTATATAATAGTCCATAATTTTTTTTAATAATTATTTTCCCAAATATTATTTTTTTCACGTTTACGAGATACAATACTTATTAATTTAATAGTCAGGTACTAGCTAGTAACTATTTACAAATAATTAGTTATCATGGTATGGTATGGTGAATTATGTGCCACTTTATTAACTTGTTGAAACTTAAAAATAAATTATGCTAGAGAATCATATTTAAATCGTGAATTATGTTTTTATATAAATTCTCTTTCAAATAGAAAGCATATTAATTAAAAGGAGTATTTAAAAAAATATCAAATTATAATATCAAAATTCTTTCAAGATTCAATACTCCTTAAGAGATACATATAAGATTTCGCATCGAATATATTACTTTTGTTGTTTGAGTTGCAACGACATTGCAGCTAATTTGCATATTATGATATATGTCACACTTTTCATATTATTCATAGTTAAATTATAATTTATAAATATTTTAAATAGATTTTTATTATAATTTTTTGATTTTAATGTAATTTTTATTAATATTTTTTATTTTATACTATATTAAAATTCTTGAAATTAATAAAATTTAAAGATCCGTGGGACTTACGCCCTGTGTCTTAGGGCTTACGCCTCGCCTCGTCAGAGGTAAAATGGCTCGCCTCATCCCCGCCTTTTAAAACATTGAGGTGAACCTCAATATCCATTTATTCAACAAAAAATATTACAGAAAACATAAATAGAAATGAAAGTACATCAACTTACAACTGATTAGTAATATTAATGATTAGCTATTATTTATCTAAAACCTGAATCAACGTAACAAGACTAATTATTACGAAAAAAGTGAAGGAAACGCCCAAAAGGAGAAAAAGAAAGAACTAAATGGCTCAAGAATTAATATTAATCGCCTATTCTTCCATGGAATTCTCGTGTATAATAGTTACTCTAAAGATTAAACATGATTAAATGCCCTTAATAGCCACTTCCCCTCCGCAAGCACTTAATTAATCTCAAAAACTAGCTTGTTCTGACTGAAGCCCAAAATCCCAAACATGTGTTATCAGCGGCTTCGCATCATTAGAATTGTTGTAGTACCAAAATATCCAACATATCCACCTAATTAATTAAAACTATAACAAAGATTATACATACTGACAATGCAAATAATTTTTATACTATTAGTAAATTTAACAGGCTATATAAAAGATTATTTACCATATTTTTATGTTACTGTCAAGATTGTTAAAAATATTTGAATGTTGTTGTAGTAAGTCAATTTAACCTCACAGTATTATAGAATTTTATATGGACCTAACTCTCTGTTGTGTGAGAGAGATAGAGAGTTTTCAGTGGCCTAGCATGAAGTAAAAGGATGAGTCATTTCCAAATGTCCCATATATGGAGAGGCGGACTTATGCTATATTTAGAGGGATTACGGATACCCGCAAAATTTGGAAAAAACTCTATATATGGATGTATATATTTTTAGAAAATAGTAATATTTTACACAATTACACAATCAATTTAGAGTTAAAGTCTAAGGAAGCGTACCGTTAAACTCCATGGATTTAGCAGCGACAGCAAACGACGATTAAGCCTGAGACCAACTTCCACGATCCACTAGCTACGCGCTCTCACAACTCGGAGAACTTGACTGATGGGACGTCTACCGTTATAACGCATTCAAGAGGCAGAATACGCTAGAGTTTTCTAATAGCTAGGGAAAGGGGGGTTGACCTCTATTTATAAAGAGTGTCTACCCATCACAGGCCAATAGTTATTGGGCCTCACTTATCTACACACACAATATTTAATATTAGGCCTTTTATTTATCCATCACTTGGGCCACGTCACTATCTTTTCAGGCTATAAACAATTAACGTAAGTCCAAATTTCAACATTCTCCCACTTGGACGCCAACGTTAATTGAGGACATGAAAACAATTTTAAATATTTGGGTTTTTTAAGAAAATTATTTTTGAAAAAGGATTTTAGACTCTACGGAGGCCACACTACTCACATAGCCAAGGATAGAATGACCCATATAACAATCCATTCAGTCTCAATAGAAAAGACTAACAATGATCGTAGCAGGCATCACACCATTTTAAGGTATGAATTCTATCTACGACCACATATGCTAGAATTTCCATCAACATGGATCAAACATGTGTGCTAAACATTTTATCTTTCTAATCAAGGTGAATAGCTTCACACCTCTTAGAAAGAAATAATCCTCCAAGTGATATTATAACCATATCACCTCAGGAACCTCCAAATGACACAAAAAGCATATCACCTCAGGAGGATTCCCTTGTGCCTTACCCGGGATAATCAAGGCAACAAGCCGCAAGACTCAAAGATATCATGAGTTTATGCAATGTCCAATTGAAAATAAAAATAAATAAATTATCATATTAGTCATAAGCATAACAGGTATCAAATAACATAAGCTTGCATAAAAATAGAATTTATCAAAAGCAATATCTCAATCAGCAATTACAAGGTAGCTCCCACTGACTAAAGCACATCAAAAGACTCAAAATACCCATATTTTTAGCATGTTCATTAAACACTACAGGCCTAAGACCTTTAGTCAAAGGATCAACCAACATAGATTCTGTGCTAATATGATCAATACATATATCACCTTCTTTTACCATGTCTCTAACCTTAAGAAACTTAATGGTAACATGCTTAGAGCCTCTTGTTCTCTTGTTATTCTTGGAGAAGAACACAACTGCACTGTTGTCACAGAAAACAGTCATCGGCTTAGATATAAAATTCACAATTTGCAATTTAGTAAGAAAATTCTTCATCCAGACAACATGTGAAGCAGTATCAAAACAAGTAATAAACTCAGCTTCCATTGTAGATGTAGTAGTGATGCTTTGCTTCTCACTTTTCCAAGAAATAGCACCTCCACCCAACATAAAAATATACCCAGAAGTTGATTTCATAGTGTCTTGATAACCTGCAAAATCAGAATCTGAATATACTAGAAGATGTAGGTCATCAACCTTTTTGTACACAAGCATAAAGTCTTTAGTGCACTGTAGATATCTCATCACTTTCTTTGCAGCTACCCAATGTGTCCACCCAGGATTAGAAGAAAATTTTCCTAACATGTTAACAGTAAATGCAATATCAGGCCTTGTACAAACCTGTATGTACATCAAACAACCAACAACACTTGCATATGGCATATCTTTCATAGTTCTCATTTCAACTTCATTTTTCGGACATTGATCCTTGCTAAGTTTGTCTCCTTTTACAACAGGTGCAATACCAGGTCTACAGTCTTGCATATTGAAAGTTTTAAGAACACTCTCAATATAGGAACACTGTGATAAACCCAATAAACCACTGGCTTATCTCTTTTAATTTCTATCCCAAGAACAAAAGAGGCTTCACCAAGATCTTTCATATCAAAAGACCTAGACAAAAGCTGTTTGGTCTCATTCAACAAGCCCAAATCATTTGTGGCAAGCAGAATGTCATCAACATAGAGAACCATGATAATGAAATTACCATTAGCTATTTTAAGACAAACACATTCATCAAGCTTATTTTCCACAAATCCAAATTTTGTAATAATTTCATCAAATTTCAAGTACCACTGCCTGGAGGCTTGTTTAAGCCTATATATGGATTTGTTAAGCTTGCACACTAGATGTTCTTTACGAACTTCTTTAAACCCTTTAGGTTGAACCATGTAAACTTCTTCAAGTAGACTCACATTCAGGAAAACAGTTTTAACATCCATCTGGTGCAATTCTAAATCAAAATGAGCCACAAGAGCTATCACAATTCTAAATGCATCCATGGATGAAATAGGAAAAAAATATTTCTTTATAATCAATACCTTCTTTCTGAGTGTAACTCTTAGCAACCAACCTTGTTTATAACGGTCTATGTTTCCCTTAGAGTCTCTTTTAGTTTTAAACACCCATTTGCAACCAATAGGTCTAAAGCCTTCAGGCAATTTAACTAACTCCCACACTTCATTGTGTTCCATGGAGCGCATTTCATCTTTCATTGCCTCACGCCATTTATCAACAAATGGAGAGGAAATAGCTTGAGCATATGATAAAGGATCACTCAGCTCTCTGGTATCACTAAGATTTTCAGTCACATACACGATAAAATCATCAGAGATGGCAGACCTTCTTTCTCTCTGTGACATGCGGAGTGGTTCATTATGTACATTTTGTTCAGGAACTATGGGATCTAGGTCGTTGTTCCCTTGATTCTCTCCCTCATGAATAGGTTGGTTTACAACCTTTTCATGTATAACAGGTATAGGGACAATGACTTCCTTCTCTTTAAATACAATTTCCTTACCACATGAACAATCACAATCACAAACATCATGCTCAAGAAATTTTGCATTAATAGATTCAACGATTCTAGTGCCACACCAGGACAGAAAAATCTAAAACCTTTAGAGTGATCAGGATAGCCAATAAAGAATCAACTGGTAGTTTTAGGATCAGTTTTCTTTTCTGTGGGTTAATAAATACGAATTTCAGCTGGAGATCCCCAAATGTGAAAATGGTTCAAGCTAGGTTTTCGGGTTGTCCATAGTTCAAAGGGAGTTTTCAAGACAGATTTTGTAGGAACTCTATTCAGGATATAACTAGCTGTTTTTAAGGCTTCATCCCAAAGAGACTCAGGTAGGCTAGTCTTAACATCATACTTCTCACCATTTCCATGAGAGTACGATTTCGTCTTTCAGCCACACCATTCTGCTCAGGAGTACCTGGCATGGCATATTGTGCTGCTATCCCACATTCTTGTAAAAATAAAGCAAAAGGCCCCATACATTGACCAGACTCATCATATTTTCCATAGTACTCACCACCACGGTCAGACCTCACTATCTTAATGGACTCCCCAAGCTGTTTTTCAACTTTAGTCTTGTAAAATTTAAACTTATCAAGTGCTTCAGAGTTTTCTTTTAAAAGATATATATAATAGTACCTTGAAAATTCATCAATAAAAGTAATAAAATACTTATGATTGGTCAAAGTAGGTACATAAGGTCCACTAATATCACTATGAATTATTTCTAAGAGTTCAGAGCTCCTAATGGAACCCTTTCCTTGGATCAAGAACATGTAAGATATTTTCCTTTATCAATCGTTCAATTATTTCTTTAGAAATATGACCAAGACGCCTATGCCATAATAGGTAAGACATTTTACTCATAGCAGACCTTTTGTGGGCAATATTTTCAACATGCATTGCAGAAAAAGTTTCATTCAATATATTCAAGCGATATAGACCATCACTTAAAAAAGCATCAGCAACAACATGTGAATCATAGGAAATTTTAATAATACCATTATTTTGTTGAAATGAATAACCAACTTTGTCCAAAAGGGAAACCGAAACTAATTTCCGTCTTATAGATGGTACAAAAATAGTATTTTCTAAATGAATACTAGAATTATTCTTAAAAGGTAAAATAGATATCCCTATAAACTCTACTTTTTCTTTGAGTCTATTGCACACAACAACACTGGCTTCATCCTCTTTTAGCTTCCGTCTGCTTACTAGATCCTGCAAGTCATTGGTTACATGAACAGTTGCACCACCATCCAACCACCAAGAATTTAAAGGAGCATGAACAAGACTAGTTTCAAAGCAGACAAAAGCCAAAAGATTACATGGTTTCTTTTTCAGAGGACAACCAGATTTCTTATGACCTACTTGTTTGCAATCCTAGCACTTGATTTCTTTCTTAGTTACAGCTTGAGGACCAAGAGGATTATGAGACTGACCTTGGTTAACACGAGGCTTATTAGTATGACCACTATTACCACCTGGATGATGAGACTGGCCATGTTTCTTTTTGTGAAATTTGGGTCCACCCTTTCTTTATAAGAGGGATAATCAGCTGACCTAGACGGACTAACAAAGTTCACTACACCCTCAACTTTCTCCTTTTGGATCCTCCCTTCCTCTATCACACAAACAGTAATGAGCTCATCAACACTCCACTTATCCTTTTGTGCATTATAGGTTGTCTTAAGTTTGTTAAACTGCTCAGGAAGGGACCTTAGAGATTGGTGAACAAGAAAATCATCAGTAATGGTTACACCTAAATTTTTCAGTTTGGTAACAATGTTAATCAATTTCATAATATGATCACGGACACTACCTACAAGGTCATACTTAATGGTGGACAAGGAATCAATCAGGGTACCTATCTCAGCTTTATCAGATTCTAGAAATTTCTGTTTAATGGCACTCAAAAAATCTTTTGCATTTCCATTATCCTTAATTGTACCCTTTATGTGATCAGAAATGGATCTCTTCATCATCATAAGACTCAATTTGTTAGCCTTCATCCATTTTTCATACTTAGCCTTTTCATCAACAATGCTAGTAGTTGTAGGTTCAACAGGTTTCTGTTCAGTCAATGCAAAGTCCAGGTCCATCAGGCCTAACATTATTTCAATATCCTATTTCCACTTCTTGTAGTTGCTACTCGTCAGAGTTTCAATGGAATTCAATTGAGTAGTCATGTTGTTAACAACTGTTTAAGCAAACAACACAAAAATTAGATAGAATTATGGGCAGGAACATATTAAATCAAAAGAGTCAAAGACATCCATTACATCTCTCCTTTGGGTAGAAGATGCAACTGTCTCCCCTTTTAAAAAAAAATCAAGGAGTCCAAGATATTCATTGCATCCTCACCTTTAGGCAAGAGATACAAAGTCTCCCCTTAATTATCCAAGAATACAAGGCATACATTGTGTCCTTTAGGTAAGAGACACAAAACCTCCTCTTACGTCAAATTATCCTTATTCATTTAATTTATATATATACATGAGAATCCAAGATATTAAGCTTCATCCATTGGGTTGAAATATAATATCTTATCTCATAAATTAATTTGGTGTCACTAGTATCAAAAAGGCAAACCTCCAACACTAGCGTACGCTCTATTAATGACAATTTATACATGTGCATTGAGAATATTTTAACGACTCAAATAAATAGATCACTTTGATGTAAACTACTCATTAATCATAATTCTCAACCCATGTGTTAAATGATTTCACATGTATAAAGTTTTTAAAAAATTTCAATGACTCCAAATAAATAGACCACTTTGGTGGAAGCTATCTATTAATCATATTTCTTATTTAAACAATATCATATACATGCGAGGAAAATAAAGCCCACATATGTAAACCCTTCTAGTTTGCTATTAATTTCATTCTCTGACTAAAAGTCCAAAGAACCAGCAAGAGTTATGCAATCAAAACAAGATCAACATTCTAATTTATTACTAGGACAGAGTATTTCGTAAAACACCCGAAGTATTTTATCAACTAATAAATAGAAATTGAAAAATTTATTAAAGGACACAAGTCCATAGAAAAACAGTAGGCTTTTAAGTTCTGCTAAGTACGATAACATTGTATGGAGTTAATTCCATAACTAAAGGACCAATCAAGTTCAGATCTCAACAAAACTTAACAAGACTTAGCCCTCAATTATAAAATCCTTTTCTGATGCCCTCGCCGTCAGCACGTATCAAGGTTTTACCAACTTTGATATGTGCTTTTATTTAAAAATACCAACTACAAAATCGTAACATCCCTTGTACACTGACACAAAACAGCCGCTAAACATTGGTGAAACCATTTTGCCGAGAAATAGTGACAAACTACTGTCGTCTAAAATTTATACAATAGCAAAATATATTCGCAAGGTATAACCGATCGCAATATAGAAAAGAACGTGTATAACAAGCCTGGGTGTCCAATCAATTTACTAAACAGAGGTCGGAACACGCAAATTTGTTACCCAAGATATATACTTTTGTTAACTCAAGATTAAATTTTGATCTTAATCCCTAACTATAGTGGCTCTAATACCAACTGTAAAATAATTAATCCGTAGCCATAGCAGAGATTAAGACATAATTACACAATCAATCTAGAGTTAGAGTCTAAGGAAGCGTACCGTTAAACTCCATGGATTCAGCAGTGACAACAAACGACGATTAAGCCCGAGACCAACTTCCACGACCACTAGCTACGCGCTTTCACAGCCCGGAGAACTTGACTGATAGGACGTCTACTGTTACCACGTATTCAAAAGGCAGAATACGCTAGGGTTTTCTAATAGCTAGGGAAAGGGGGGTTGGCCTCTATTTATAAAGAGTGCGTACCCATCAAAGGCCAATAGTTATTGGGTCTCACTTATCCACACACACAATATTTAATATTAGGCCTTTTATTTATCCACCACTTAGGCCACGTCACTATCCTTTCAGGCTATAACCAATTAACGTAAGTCTAAATTCTAACAGTATGCACATAATATACAAAGAATATTTTGATTGAAGCCAAAAGTGCACCCCGACTTTCGAATCTTGGATCCGCCTCAACATATATGACTACCAACTAGGTAGACGAACTATATACTATATATGCTACTAGGTTTGATATTGGCACCAAAGTTGTTGACATTGTTTTGCTAAAACCAGCATGTACGTACAATCATCACTCAACATCTATATATTCCGATCCAGTGCTCATTCATTCTTCATCTTTTCAACTTCCATAATTACTGTGAGAACGTGATTTTTGCTTCACGAAAATTACTCCAAAAAGAATCGGAAAAGAAATAAAACAAGTTACCTTCGGGTACAATTTTGAGGATTTGTGTGACATTTTTGATAATTGTTTTGTCCGTAAATGCTTGCCTTGCTATAGTTAGAAAAATACAAAAAATACATGTTGCATGCATTTAGGAAAAATGGTACATTTAGGAATTAATTAACCATTATTTGGTTTTAAAAGCGAAAAACACAAAAAATATGCATTTTTATTCTATTTTTGTTGTCATGGTGATTTTATTAAAATGTTCTAATGTTGTTAAGTGTTAGTTAATATTTGTGTAATTTAATTTTGGGTTTTAGGGATTTTTGGGTTTAATTATAAGAAGGAAAGACCGGATTTGGGCCAAAATTTAACTAAAAAAATCAGGCCCAAACCAATTTGCAACGACCCAGTCCAAACTAGGGTTCCATGGACGCCCCTAAACGACGCCGCATAGGGCATTTGATCTGAGCCATCCGTCCAATCCAATCCAACGGTCCAAGATCCCTTTTAGCAACCCGTTTCCAAACCCGACCCAGTAACCGGTTCGAACCGACCCCCAACCAAGGCCAAACGGCGCCGTTTCACATTAAGTGAAAGATCCTGGCCATCGATCTCACTTCATCCAACGGCCAGGATCTAACCGCCCATTACGTATATAAGCCTAAATCTTTACCCAGCCCCCCTATCCGAACACCCCCCCCTTTCCATCGTCTCTCTCAAGAGACAAACCTAACACCCCATTCCAAACCCTAGCCGCCACCATACACCCTCGCCGTAAACCTAGCGGCAACGATGCCAGTGACCACCAAAGTAACACCCCTGATGCACCCAACCACCCTGAACACGGATCCGTTACCCCTTGCCTCGAATCATTCCCCATCATCTCGAATCTTCGTTTGAAGGTTCGAGCAAAACCCCGATCTACACCAACCCACCCCAGATTCACACCAGTCATTACCCTTCCCTCACTCATGACCAAACCAAGCTTGGTTTGGTCCGAATCTACCCACAAACCTTCGATCCCCAAATCGGAATGTTCAAACCCTAGAACACAAGAACTTTGGGAATCCGGCCAGTTTAAATGGAGGGTTGGGGTCTAATAGACCTTAATCGAAGTGTTCTCGGTTGAGAACACCTCGATTAAAGTCTGTTCGACCTCAAATGGTCAAATCCAGTTCAGGCCTGGGTCGTTTGTTGTTGAGCTTCCACAGTGAGTTTTCCTTTTTCTTTTCTATTTTGTTTGAGTGTTGTTTGAGTTTGTTAACATGTTTAGTCAGTTTGTTTGGTATTTTTGATGTGTTCTTTCAATTTCCTCCATCTTCGTAAGACCTTTTTATTTGGTCGATTATTCTTCTGCTTATTGTTAAATGCGTATGATGAGATACATATTCGATTTGATTAATATCGTCGAACAGATAATTCATGTTGTTCCTTTGTCTTGTGCAAAGCTGTCTGAAGCCAGTTGATGCCCTATTCATGTTGTTTGTTTGATCGACTGATTGTTCTATGTTATAAATGGTATAGTCGATTAGATAACGTCGTCGATTAGTTTTATAGGACTGAATGTTCAAATATTCTGATTCGTATAGCTTCATATGATTGATCGAACCATTGTCGTTTAGCTGATTGTTTGACATTATCTGTGAACGGTTTGTAGCTGCAGTGTAATAGCTAGAACTCAGTTTAGGGCAGCTTGAAATTGAACTTTCAGAAGTTCAAAATTTCAGGCTGTTGAAGCAGGGTAAAACAGTAATAACCAGGGGCTAACAGGGGTAGTTTGGGGGTGTGAAAAAGATCAGAAATGGTTAGTTTAAGTGGGCTGATAGTAGGGTACTGAAGTGTGATTAAACTAATACAATAGTGGGGAACAAAACTTGATAGCATGTGTTATTAATTGAGTATTATAATAGGCCCATAACATTTGGTAATAATAAAATGAATTGATGGGGGATTAGTTGGGGATGGTCAGCTGCCCATACCATTTGGGGCACGAAACACATGTTATTGGGAAATAAAGGGGTATGGGCAGAGTTGAGGGTTGGGGGGGACGAGGCAGCCTGGGGCTTGCCTGTATTTTGCCTATAAATAGGCTCATTTAGGGTAGAGTAAGGGGTTGGAGATCAGAAATTAAGGCTGGACAGTTGAGTTGAGGGCTAGAGAGTTAAGTTTAGAGTTTGGACATCAGAAATTAAGAGAAAGAGAGTGCTAAAGCTTGAAACTCCACATCAAGGAGTGTGAGGCTGTTTTCTTTCTGGGGTGTTTGACAAAAGTCAGAAATTACTGCTTCCATGCACCAGTCTGTTGTGTTGGGACACTGTGGGATTTCAGTTTCGTTTTCCTGGTTTCTTCACTTGTTAAATACTGTTTCATTTGAGTGTCTTGGTTTTCTGTTTGGACTGAAAGTTCACTGGTCCTCTGTTTGGTTTAAACCTGTCGCTGGTTCCTCCTATTGGTTATTATTGGGTCTTCCTGCTGGGTTTGTTTGGTTTTATGAAATTTTTGCTGGGCTTTCTCTTAAGTTGCTGCTGAGTTTTGGTCTGTTATTGGGCTGTCTCTTTTGCTGTTACTGGTTTGGGGCTGTTCGACTGATTGTGTTATTGTTTTCTGTTGCTGCTGTGTATGTATGCTATTGCTGCACTGATCATTCCTCTTTTTCTTTTGCTTTCCCAAATACCAGGTACACCACTGATACACTGTCAATGTAAGCTGAAATTTGAAGTATGAATACAAAGAAATGAAGAGTTGAAGTTATTTTGGATTCACTTTAGAAATGTATTGAACAGTAGGTGCATGTATGATAGTTCGCTTTCTCTAATAGAGCTATGTAGTTAGCTGTGGTGTAACTGCACTTTTATACATCTCATTTAGTTGGGGAACTCTATGTTTTTGCTTAAAATTAAAAGGGACTAATGTTGCAGTAGCCATGTTCTGTTAGTTCATCATTGTTGTCAAGAAGCATGTTAGGTATCCAATTGTTACTTCTTTAAACAAATGGCCTGTTTCTTTTTAATTGGTAGGAATATGGCTTGATCAGACAAGCGGTACTTTACATTTCAGCCCCCTTATAAATGTCAAACATATACAAAAATAGGTTAGCTAGGCCCAGTTGGAATAAGGATGGCCCAGGTCGAGTTTCACGTTAGGCACATTGGGCCTGGGCCCGTAATATCTAAACAACTGCCCATATACGCATTCATGTTTCGAATTTTGCAAATCATATTCGGAACCCGACTATAACTAACTTGTAAGTATGTAAATAAAGTTGGACCGTTCTTCTTCTTTCATTATTAGAGACAAACTCAATAGAAAACATAGTCGCTGTAGGACGACCTTTTAAATAAAACGAGACGAGCCTCGCCAAATAAAAATGCAAGTTGTGGGCCCCTCAATAATTGGTCATAATAAATACTTAGAATTTGGGATGGACTGTTTAGTGAATTTCACTGCCTTCCCCAAAGATAATAACGCGTTAGACTCTTTAGGCGCGATTTAATTAATCTTACCTTCTTAAACTCGGGTATGCATTTCATGCAACCCAAATCTAAATCCCAAAACATTGAATAAAATATGTTCCGGATTGCGGGTGCATTTCATGTGACGCAATTCAAAGACATGTTTTTAAACGATGTTCACATCCCTTAAAAAATATAATGAAAGCGGTAAAGAGCTAAAATTTACACATGAGCTCATAATTGTATAAAATCATATAAACAAGTCGAATGTGACGGTTGAGCGACCGTGCTAGAACCACGGAACTCGGGAATGCCTAACACCTTCTCCCGGGTTAACAAAATTCCTTATCCGAATTTCTGGTTCGCGGACTGTAATACAGAGTCATTCTTTTCCTCGATTCGGGATTAAATTGGTGACTTGGGACACCCTAAATCTCCCAAGTGGCGACTCTGAAATAAATAAACAAATCCCGTTTCGATTGTCCTTTAATTGGAAAAACTCCTTCACCCCTCGCGGGGGCGGAAAAAGGAGGTGTGACAGCTCTGGCGACTCTGCTGGGGATTCCGAACACAGAACGTTTTGTTCAGGGTTCAGAATTCGAGCTTAGATAAATTGTTATATTTGATTTTATCTGATTTTGTTACATGATCTGTGCATAATGTGCTAACTAACTGCTTTTACCGCTTTGATATTTTGTGAACTGTATATAAACTGTGCCGAAACCCATCTCCTCTCTGAGTCTTCTAAATCATGAAGAAGGTCGTACTTCGTACGACTTCTTTTCTATATAGTGTCAAATCCCAATTTAGAACGAGGTTTGGACAAGTTGCAAAGCTGGTGAAGCTTCTGTATTCCCGGTACGCTGCCCCCCCTCAGCTCGAGCTGTCCGCTCGGGTAAGCCAGGTCTAGAACAAACACCCAGGTTCTGAACCTAGAATAACTCAACTTCATGCCGGATCCCTAGTAGGAACGCTTATCTGCATCATGTGCATTTTTGACTTAGGGGACTCAACACAGGGGTTGGGTCCGTCTAGGAATAGCAACCTGAAATAGAAAAGACCATCCTGATGCATCCTACTCACTGCTTGTGCATTTATTTGCTTTGGACTTGCATGATGACCGGTTTTGAATATTGGGAATTTTTTTTTAAAAAAAAGAGACAGAAAGGAAAATAGCAGTGTATAGGGTTAATCTTCTGTTTTGAAAAAATAACAATGTCCAAATAATGTCGAAACTATGACGAAATTTTGAGAAAATATTTTATTTTTAATATAGTTGTTTTATTCAGAAAAAAGAGTCTATCATTTTTAGTTTGTCTGGTCTGCAAAAATGGAAGATAAAAAATAGTTTGTTCTGTTATGGGAAAAGAGTCTTGATTTTTGTTTCAAAATAGTTTATTTGCCGAGGGAAGCAAAAATATGTTGTTTATATATATATATAGTTTATTTAATTCGACGAACTACGCTGGTTTGATTCTCACCGGATGTGAGATACGTAGGCAGCCCTAATCGGGTCCAACCTCCCCTTTTGCTAAAAAATAACCAAATTATGTCAAATGTTAATTTCATCAGAAAAATAAATCAAGTTAGGCTGTTCTGCCATAAATAGCCGAGTATTCCCGAAAGGGACGCCGGAAGGCTGAATTTGCACAAACGGTCATTTTTGTGATTTTTTGACCGGTAGACCCACACAGCCTTAAAGTCTTCGTCCTCGAAGTGCTGAAAGGCCGTATCTGAAAACCGAGTCCTTCATCTTCAAAATTAAAAAAAAAAGGAATATAGATAGTTTTGTTTTGAGTCTAATAAAAATTTTCCTTCTTTAATCACCTTAATAAATGTGCAGGATGAGCACAAATCAAAATGAACCGTTCTCAGTCTTTAGCGAGGTCCCTCTACAACTCCACATGTGGTGGAATGATCTGGAAGGCGATAGTAAAGAGATAGTGGGAAGAGTTTTGGGAGGTTTTGTCAATCTGCTGAATATCAAGCCAAGGACAGATATCCTCGAGGCTCTAATACCGTTCTGGGACCCAACCCGCAATGTATTCCGTTTTGTTGACTTTGAACTTTCACCTACACTAGAGGAAATCTCCGGATATACGGGATTGAATGGGAAATTAAGAGGACAATATTTACTTTCACCAAGACCAGTATCTCCGCACGGGTTTTTGGATTTGCTAAACATTAGTCGGAAGGTGCAAAATGATGATTTGTCGTGAGGATGTTGTGCTCTCCAATTCTTATATCAATGGTATGGTACTCCTCAGGGTTTTGAGGAACCGAACCTCAGACTAATTTATGTTGGGAACAGAAACAAGTGGGAGGTGAGACGTACTTTGGCATTCATAACAGCATTCCTGGGAATCGTGGTCTGTCCTCGCAAAGATAAGAAAATAGAGATAGGCCTTGTAGGGATGGCTGATGTTGCAATCAAAAGAACTAACAGTACTGTGGTTCCTTTGATTTTGTCCGAAATCTACCGAGCCTTAACTATATGCCGAGAAGGAGGCAATTTTTTCCAGGGATGCAATCTGTTACTCCAGCTGTGGATGCAAGAACACCTCTGTCACCGAGCGTGATACATGAACCACGGGTTAACCGAAAAAAACTGTATCAGCAGTTTTGAGAAACGAATGACAGGCGTTGTATTCCCCGAAGGCGTCGAAGCATGGCTTGCACGATTGAGGTCAACAACAGCCGATCAAATTGAATGGGCATTTGGGTGGTTGCCCGATACTGAGGTAATATACATGGCGGCCGAGGAATGTCATATTCTTTTGATGGGACTTCGCAGCATCCAACCATATGCTCCTCATCGGGTATTGCGCCAGCTAGGAAGATTTCAAGTAATTCCCACTGATAAGGATCTAAGCAAGCACGCCATTGAGCTGAGCCCAGGAGCCGTATTCCCCAAAGGAAAAATTAGGAAGCTGTGGCACGAATGTAGATTCCTTGAGCCCAGGACTATGGTTCGAGAACTGGCTAAGGGTGAGGTAGACCCAAAGTACGATGTTTGGTTCGGGAGAAGGTTCTAGATTCGTTAGAGACATGCTAAAAGAGCTCACATCCAACAATTTACTAATGATTCGCAGGAACAGTGGGGCTGGTTAGTGAGAGAGGAAGGCTACAGGGCTGAAATCGGAAAGCTGAAGCGACAAGTTGAAAGGCTTATATTTGAGAACAACGTGCAAGTCGCCTCGAAGCAGGGGGAAAAGAACAAATTAGCCAAAGAAAACCAGGCACTGAAAGCCCGAATTCGCCAAGTCAGTAAGAGTAGCAACGACCGACATTCGTTCCGATGAAAGGTTGATAGCAGGGTTGAGAAACCAAGTCAGCAAAAGCCGAGAGGACTTGGAGAGATCTGAAGCTTGCATAGCAAGAATGCGGGCCAGATGGGAAAAAGGTACAATGGCACGGAGAAAGCATCAACAACAAGTCATAAGGGATTCTGAAATAAGCATCGGACTATTAAGAGAAACAAACTCCACTCTTCAGGAGCGGATCTTTAAACAAACCCGAGATGTCCAAACTGACAGAAGGCGCTGTTATGACGTAATGGACATGATGGAAAAACAAATGGAGAGATTCCAGGATCGACTCGCCAACAATGCTCAAGCACTGGGATTGAAAAACCGGCGAATAGAGCAATTATTCAGGGAAAGGGACAACATCCGAGGTAGGATTGACGAGATTGGGCACTACATTTACATGAGATGCTTAGCATGTGAACAAATGCCTCGTGATACCCTTCTTGCCTCCATCATGGGCTACGTCCACCGGATCATGAATGAGTTGAAGAGCTTGCATAGAGGTCTTACACCAAAGTCCGCGGAAAGGCCGAACGATGCCTCGCGAGCACCTAAGCATCTTTAATGTATCCCTAGTTCGAGTCTTGTTTGTTGGCTTTATGGGTCCATTGTCTTCCCATATGTTGTTTTTTTCTTTTCATCGAGTCAGGTTAAGAGTTTTGGAATCTGTACTATTGCTGTTCTTTGTTTGAAATAAGTAGTTTGTAATAGCAAATTTTGGGTGATGAATTGAATGATTCCAAAAGAATTTTGTGTCTTTACTTTGTGGCAGAACTACGCCCGGTCTGATTCACGCGGGAACGTGATACATAGGCAATCCACATAAGATTCGACCACCACTAAAAGAAAAAAAAAAGAAAAGGAAAAAGAGAAAGGAAAAAAAAGAAAAGAAAATAATAATAGAGAGAAAAACGGGGGGTTCCCAAAACACTTTAAAGGCACAAATAAAGCAAGTCGGGATGACGCATGCGGTTGAAGCAAAAACATGTTAGAAATGGTTAACTGCTTAGGAGCATTGCATCTCCAATGTGCTATTGCCAAATCTGTTAAACTCTAACGCTAAAAAGTTTGTTGTTTTCCACACATACCAGATAGTTAGTTGTTAAAGCATTCTGGCAGCACATCCTTATCAAACCAGATCCAAGGGACCTGTACCAATAATCCTGACTACTTCAGAAAACAGTGCCGAGGAAGAAAGGCCAGTAAGCCAGTTGCTGAAAGAGGCAATGAATAAGATAGAGAGGATGTGATTGGAGATGAATGCAATGCAGTTAGCCTTGGCTAAAGTACAAAAGAGCCCTGAACCACCCGTTGCTCTTACACCAGGGCATATGCCGGAATACCCTCACTCTGGCCCTTCAACGAGCCTCCCGAATCACCGTTATTATCAGGAGAGAAGCCCCTATGATTCCCAAGCTCCACCACCCCATCAACTTTTCCCACCACCAAATGTTCCCACCTTTATGGGACCCACACCAGCCACACTGCAAAGATCAACTAGTGAGCCATTGTTTCAGGCTCACGATGCACAGTACTATCCCCCTGAACCCACATTCAATGCACTAGAACCCCATACCTATAATCCACACTTGGAAGTCCCGGTGGAGATTGAAAAGCTGGTTAAGGTCCCAGAGTAGGATGAGGTAACGAGGAAGTTCAAAATCCTGGAGCAATCCTTCAGGAGCATGCATGGATTGGGCAACCAGGTCAGCGTGGCTTACAAGGATCTATGCCCTTTCCCAGACGTCCAACTCCCGGCAGGATTCAAGATGCCTAAGTTTGACTTATATTAAGGGCACGGTGATCCTATGGCACATTTGCGGGGCTTTTGTAGCAAAATGAGAGGAGCAGGCGGCAAAGATGAGCTACTGATAGCTTATTTCGGTCAAAGCTTGAGTGGATCGGTATTGGAATGGTATACCAGGCAAGATACCAGTAGATGGTACACTTGGGATGATCTAGCGCAGGCTTTCGCGGGTCACTTTCAATACAATCTCGAGATAGTCCCTGACCATCTCATATTACTGAGGACCGAAAAGAAGCCTGGGGAAAGCTTTCGCGAGTTTGGTTTCTGCTGGAGAGAACATGCAGCAAGGGTTGATCCTCCCATGAGAGAGGGAGAAATGGTGGACTACTTCCTGCAAACGCTGGATCCAACTTACTTTGGTCACTTGGTGATGACGGTTGGAAAATCCTTCAAAGAAGTAGTAAAGATCGGGGTCATGATAGAGGAGGGACTGAGGTCCGATAAAATCCTGAATTACTCAGCGCTCAAGGCAATGACCCAGGCTATTCATAGTGGCACAGGAGGTGCGCTGGGAAGGAAGAAGAAAGAAGAAGTCGCCACGGTTGAGACAGGCGGTTGGTCCAGGTCCGTCAAACCATACTACAACCAACCCAGACCCCACATGCCAAATTATCCATACAGCCCGCCACAACATTACTATCCACCTCAAGAACCACACTTCTCCGTGAACCAGGCCCAAACATACACTCAGCCTCCGGTTCGCCCACAATGGCGCGCGCCGGCTCCCCAAAACACATATGCACCTCCATAGAACACATACCCTCCACTAAAAAATGCCTACCCTCCACCAAGGGCATACAGGAACCCTCCAGGGGCGGACTTTTGAGGAAATCAAGCTGCTAGAAATGACAGGCTACAAAGACAGAGAGCTTTTACTGAGTTGGGAGAGACCTACACCGCCTTGTTCCACAAATTGAGGCAACTAGGTTTGGTGAGTCCTGTCGAGCCTAGAGGGCCAAACCCCCTACCCCAAAACTTGGACCGATCAATAAGCTGTGAGTACTGCTCGGGAATGCTTGGGCATGATACCGAAAAGTGTTGGAGGTTGAGGCATGCAATATAAGATCTTATTGATGCCAACAAGATCGAGGTCCAGACGCTAGAGGCACCCAACATCAACCAGAACTCATTGCTAGTACACCACGAAGCTCACATGATCGAGTTGGTATACAAGGGAGGAGAGTCGAGGAAACTCTCACAGATAGTGATGATGATCCAGGCCGCTCCAAAAGAAGAATCGACCGGTAGGGAAGCAGGGGTGCAGTTGAAGAGGGAAGATGTCAAGCCAGTGGTGATACTAGGGAAGAATCCGTCCACCGCAACAAAGAACCAGAGCCAGCCAAATTGGTGGTATCAGGAACATCATCCACACCCATAGTCGTTGTGAAAGGAGTCTGCAGGGAACTGGTCACCATAAAGCTGGTAGTCCAATTGCCAGTGATTGATAGCAAGGCCGTGCCTTGGAAGTATGAAAAGGAGATGGTAATGTACAAGGGAAAGCAAATGGAGGAGGATAGTTGCGAGGCGTAGGGACTGACTCGATCGGGACGGTGTTTTGCTCCAGTGGAGTTGAGAAGATCCAACCCAGCCGTAACAAAGAAACCCGTGTCAGAAGAAGAAGCGGAGGAATTCTTGAAAAAGATGAAAGTGCAGGATTATTTTGTTGTCGAATAGTTGAAGAAAACACCAGCCCAAATCTCGTTGTTATCACTATTGATCCATTCGGAAGAGTATCGCCGTGCCCTGATGAAGATACTGAATGAAGCTCATGTGCCCAATGAAATTTCAGTAAACCACCTTGAAACAATTGCCAACAAATTTTTTGAGGTAAACAGGGTAACGTTCTCTGATGATGATCTGCCAATGGAAGGCACGAAACATAATAAAGCTCTCTACTTGACTGTCAAATGTGAAGATTCGGTAGTTACTCGGGCGTTGGTGGATAACGGCTCAAGTGCCAATATTTGTCCATTATCCACCCTGAACCAGTTGAAGATTGACCATGGTAGGATCCACAAGAACAACATTTGCATCCGAGGATTTGACGGAAGTGGAACGGCCACCGTGGGGGATATTGTACTCGAGTTGACCATCGGCCCGGTTAAGTTTACTATGGAGTTCCAGGTATTGGATGCCGCGGTATCTTATAACCTTTTGTTTGGACGACCGTGGATCCACGCGGCCAAAGCGGTGCCATCCACCTTACATCAAATGGTCAAGTTTGAATGAGACAGACAAGATGTCGTGCTGCATGGGGAAGACACTGCGTGCACCATGGGAGGCGCCATTGTGCCCTTCATAGAAACCAATGATGACAAAGGTCCCTAGGTTTACCAGATTTTCGATACAGTGTCAACAAACAAGATTCCCGAGGGGGAAAGCATTCCACACCCCAGGGTAGCTTCCGCAACCGTCATGTTGGTTTCAGAGATGCTGGGTAATGGATTTGTGCCAGGAAAGGGTCTGGGGGCTGAGCTTCAGGGGATTGTTCAACCTGTCTCCTTGCCCAAAAATTTAGAGACCTTTGGATTGGGGTTCAAAACTACTGCGGCAGATGTAAACCAAGCGCGGAAAATGGAGAAGAGAGTTTGGGTCCTTCCCAAACCAATTCCGCGTCTCTCCAGATCCTTTATTAAAGCAAGTGTCAAGGGGTCACCGATCCCGAAAATTCTCGGACCATTGATTGGGATGGACGGGGATCTGAAATAGAGCTTCGAAAGGCTGTCTGCTGATGTCCATGTGATAGAAGGTAGAGAGGGTTCCAGCAGAGCAGGCATACAGTTTGTGGGGCCTGAGGCCAAAACCAACAATTGGACGGTTACTCCTCTTCCTACCCGGGGGGAGTCCTGGTAGTAGGCTTTGATTTTTCTTTCTTGTTTTTCGGATTATTTCAGGGTGTAATCCAAATCTCATTTTATTTTGTAAAGTGTGAACCCTGTTATCCCGTATTTTTAATGAAATTCTCTTTTCTTGTCGCATTTTAATTTTGTTTTGTTCTTTTTCTCTTTCTGAACAGTTCTCTTTTTACTGGTTCTAATGACATGACATGCACAACGGATCTTCGACCTAGTCTAATAAATCAATCTGACTCCGACTTAATTGTACAAGAAATCGATTACGATGATGAGTCTGAATATGATGAGGATGAAGCCTTCGAAGAAATAAACCGAGAACTGTGCCAATTTGAAGAGAAACCCAAGCCTAATCTGAATGACACCGAGGCTGTGAATCTAGGGGATGCAGATAATGTCAGAGAAACCAAAATCAGCATCCACATTGAGCCAAACGTCAGGGAGGAATTAATCAAAACCCTCATTGATTTCAAAGATGTTTTTGCATGGTCATATGATGATATGCCGGGATTAAGCACTGATCTAGTGGTTCACAAGTTGCCCACTGACCCGGCATACCCTCCGGTCAAGCAAAAACTGAGGAAGTTTAAGACTGATATGAGTGTGAAGATCAAAGAAGAAGTGACCAAGCAGCTGCAGACAAAAGTTATTTGGGTCACTCAATATCCTGATTGGTTGGCCAATGTGGTACCAGTGCCGAAGAAGGATGGGAAAATCAGGGTACGTGTCGACTACCGCAATCTCAACAAGGCAAGTCCTACGGATAATTTTCCATTGCCCAACATCCATATCTTGATCGATAATTGCGCTGGGCGAGAGATTGGATTCTTTGTGGACTGCTATGCAGGATATCATCAGATCTTAATGGACGAAGAAGATGCGAAAAAGACGGCTTTCATTACGCCATGGGGAACTTACTGCTACCGGATAATGCCCTTCGGATTGGAGAATGCTGGGGCAACGTACATGCGAGCAATGACTACTGTGTTTCACGACATGATACATAAAGAAATTGAAGTGTACATAGATGATGTGATCATAAAGTCTTGGCATCAGGAAGACCATGTAGCAGACTTAAGGAAGTTCTTTCAAAGACTGCGAAGGTATGATATTAAGCTTGACCCGGCCAAATGTGCCTTCGGGGTTCCATCAGGAAAGCTGTTAGGATTCATTGTCAGTCGACGGGGTATTGAGTTGGACCCATCCAAGATCAAATCCATCCAAGATTTTCCACCGCCAAAGAACAAAACGGAGGTAATGAGTCTATTGGGAAGACTAAATTATATCAGCAGGTTCATCTCTCAACTCACGGCGACTTGTGAACCCATATTTCGGCTGTTGAAGAAAGATGCTGCGGTAGACTGGACGGTGGAGTGTCAAAAGGCTTTCGACCAGATCAAAGGGTATCTGTCCAATCCACCTGTGTTGGTTCCACCTGAGCCGGGGAGACCATTAATTCTTTATCTGACGGTCCTGGAGAATTCGTTGGCTGTGTGTTGGGGCAACACGACATTACAGGAAGGAAGGAGCAGGCCATTTATTATCTTAGCAAGAAGTTTACAGTATATGAGTTCAAGTACACTCAACTCGAGAGGACATGTTGCGCCCTAACTTGGGTGGCTTAGAAGTTGAAGCACTATTTGTCCTCATATACTACTTATCTCATTTCCCGTTTGGATCCATTAAAGTACATTTTTCAGAAACCTATGCCTACAGGGAGGTTAGCGAAATGGCAAATTTTGCTCACAGAGTTCGACATCGTCTATGTGACGAGGACGATCATGAAAGCCCAAGCGCTGGCCGACCACTTGGCTAAGAATCCCGTTGATGAAGAATATGAGCCTTTGAGGACGTATTTTCCGGACGAGGAAGTAATGCATATAGGTGAGCTGGAATTACCCGAGGAACCAAGCTGGAAGCTTTTCTTTTATGGAGCCGCAAACGCGAAAGGGGTTGGAATAAGAGCGGTACTCATTTCAGAAACAGGACGTCACTATCCTGTTACAACTCAGCTACGTTTCTATTGTACCAACAACATGGCCGAGTATGAAGCATGCATTTTGGGTCTGCGACTAGCTGCAGACATGGATGTCCAGGACGTTTTGGTCTTGGGAGACTCGGACCTCCTGGTGCATCAGATTCAGGGTGAATGGGAAACACGGGATTTGAAACTCATACCATATCGACAATGTTTGCACGATCTGAGCAAGCGATTTTGATCAGTGGAATTCAGACACATCCCGAGAGTTCATAATGAGGTTGCCGATGCATTGGCCACCTTAGCATCAATGTTACACCACCCCGACAAAATGTATGTCGACCCATTGCACATTCAGGTTCGTGATCAACATGCTTATTGCAACGTGGTAGAAGAGGAAATGGATGGCGAGCCATGGTTTTATGACATAAAAGAGTACCTCAAGATGGGGGTATATCCGGAGCAGGCCACCGGAGACCAAAAAAGAGCCATTCGGCGTTTGGCAAATGGTTTCTCCCTCAGTGGAGGAGTGTTGTACAGAAGAACCCCAGATTTGGGATTGCTAAGATGTATAGACGCCGGACAAGCCACGACGGTTATGGTAGAGGTGCATGCTGGAGTTTGTGGGCCACATATGAGCGGATATGTATTGGCAAAGATGATTCTTCGAGCAGGGTACTATTGGCTCACTATGGAGCATGATTGTATCAATTTCGTGAGGAAGTGCCATCAATGTCAGATACAGGAAGATCTGATTCATTCTCCGCCGACGAAATTGCATACAATGTCAGCACCATGGCCATTTGTCGCATGAGGCATGGATGTCATTGGGCCTATTGAGCCGGCGGCGACCAACGGCCATAGGTTCATTCTGGTAACCATTGATTATTTCACCAAGTGGGTGGACGCTAAAACTTTCAAGTCAGTAACCAAGAAGGCAGTGGTGGATTTTGTTCACTCCCATATCATCTGCAAATTTGGGGTCCCAAAAGTGATCATCACAGATAATGGTGCAAATCTTAACAACAATTTGATGAGGGAGGTATGCCAACAGTTTAAGATTACACACCGCAATTCCACCCCATATCGTCCCAAGGCGAATGGAGCAGTTGAAGTAGCCAATAAGAACATCAAGAAGATACTGAGGAAGATGGTAGAAGGATATAGACAATGGCATGAGAAATTACCCTTTGCCTTGTTGGGTTATCGCACTACAATCCGGACTTCCATAGGTGCAACTCCTTATTTGTTAGTATACAGAACTGAAGCAGTAATACCAGCAGAGGTCGAAATTCCATCCCTTCGAATTGTCACTGAAGCCGAGATTGACGACGATGAATGGGTCAAAGCTCGACTAGAGCAGTTGAACTTAATAGATGAAAAAAGATTGGCAGCAGTGTGTCATGGCCAGTTGTATCAGAAAGGGATGGCAAGGGCATACAATAAAAAGGTGCGCCCCAGAAAATTTGAAGTAGGGCAGCAAGTATTGAAACGGATCCTCCCGTATCAGATCGAAGCAAAAGGAAAATTCGCCCCAAATTGGCAAGGGCCTTATGTTGTGACCAGAGTGTTATCCAACGACGCTTTATGTATAACAGATATCGAAGGAAGATGCGTCGACATGGCTATCAATTCTGATGCAGTCAAAAGATATTATGCGTAATTTCTTTGATTATGATCGTTATTGGTTCGTTTGTTTGTACTTGGTACTTATTGGATAATGAAATGACGGAGGCAATTCTTTCTTCTATCCAAACACTTTTTAGCCTTTGCTTTCCCCCTTTGAGCCTTATTTATTCTTTCATACCCCTCTTTTGGAATCACTAATGGGAAAAATATATGAGAAAAAAAAGAAAAGAAAAATGAAAACAAGATAAAGATCATAAGAAAAACAAAGGAACCGTGAGAACTAAGTTTGACCTGATTCCTCAAAGAGGATACGTAGGCGCCTCACGGCTCGGTCATAGTGCACCATAGTGTGCATAGTGTGCATAGCTCCACATAGTGTAAATATAAAAATCCCCAAGCAAGAAAACTGGGGCAAGGTTTATGTGTTAAAGTTTCGAAAAGGGACGATTCCAAGAGTTATAGCGTTTCACCCGTCGAAGTCATTTTTGAATTTTCGCTAGCCTTCTTTAAACCCACACAAAACCAACATCAATGTCCAAAAAAGACCTCCCGATCAATATTCGAGAGGTGCCAAGTCAGGAAAATGAAAACCGAGAATAATACACTGATCCCTAGCAAAGAAGAGGATCATAAATTGGAAATGAATTGATAGCCGAAAAGAATCCCCGGAAGAGAGAGTCATATCGGCAGCACTCCAATCCCCCGATGGAAAATAAAATAAGAGAGTCTTATCGGTGAAAACCTTCACAGGCACCATAAGGCGACGAAAGATGAGAGAAATAAAATGAGAGAGTCTTATCAGTGAAAACCTTCATAGGCACCATAAGGCGACGAGAGCTGAGAGAAAGGAGAGATCCTATTAGTGAAAACCCCTCGAAGGGCACTATGAGGCGACAAGATAGATTGGCAAAAGGATCCGCGTTTGCGAAGAGGTGGGCACCTGTTTATCCCCAGCAAGGGAGGACATCAGGAAGATTGATTGGTACAAATAGACTGGGTCGATTAATCCGTAATGCATGACATGATCGTTGGGACCAGTCATACCGTCCAGATAAGTTCTTTCTTTTTCTTCTCTCCCAAAATTTGTTCAGAAAGATTTTTCTCTTTTTCTATCTTTTTCATTTCTTTGTCTAAAGGACTTTTTCCAGAAATTTGTTTTGAGAAGGATTTTTCAGAGTTTACTACCAGGGGCCAAAATGGTACAAAGCAAAATGCGAGGGGGACCGGCCAAAGCCAAGGCAATAAGACAAAAGACGTTTGTTGCAAAACCAAATGATAAACTAGCCTAGAAAGTTAAGGGGAACATGAAGAAAAGCGGAAAACGACGGTTGGAGGACTTGTGGACCAAGTTGCAAGAAGATCCCCAACAAGAACATCGATAGATCACGGACCAAGGTCCAAGGTGGTCATACACCACAGAAAGGGGGAAGGAGGAAGAGAGAATTAATCCGCAGCAAGATAACCCTAACAGTCCTATCCTCAATAACGTTATCCCCAGGTGATAACATGTTATGCCCTGCAGGGCTGGGAGAAAATAAACTTTTAAGGGAGTAGTTTCGAAGTTGAAGAGGACTCCCACAACATGTTTTGAAACAAAAGAGCGGGGAAGGGATAAATGGAAAACCATCCCCAGCAGAAATACCATCCCCAGCAGACATATCATCCCCAACAAGCAACTTTATCCCCAACCAGTTTTGGGAGCACAGAGCAAGGAAAAGGGAAAGGAAAATCATCCCCCAGCAGGAGTGACACGATCACTCACCATGTTAAAACTAACAAAACTCTCTTTGATTTCTACAGGAAAATAAAGGTTGATGATGGCAGAAAGACACGCCACAAGGAAGGTCACCAAAACCGGGGCAGAAAATTTTCTGCCGTTGTCAAAATTTTCTAGGAGGAACAAGGAAACAAATTCAAATATTTTTTTAGTTGAACAGGCACCCACCTGTATAACGAGAGGAATACTTTTCAGTTTTTCATTTCATGTCCTAGGTTGACCACCAGTATAATGAGGGAATACATTTCTGTTTTCATTTCATGTCCTAGGCGCCCACCAGTATAATGCGGGAATACATTTCTGTTTTTCATTTCATGTCCTAGGCGCCTACCAGTATAATGCAGGTATACATTTCTGTTTTCATTTCTAGGTCGCCCACCAGTATAATGCGGGCATACATTTCTGTTTTCATTTCATGTCCTCGGCGCCCACCAGTATAATGTGGGAATACACTTCTGTTTTTTCATTTCTAGGTCACCCACCAGTATAATGCGGGCATACATTTCTGTTTTCATTTCTAGGTCGCCCACCAGTATAATGCGGGCATACATTTCTATTTTTTCATTTCATGTCCTAGGTCGCCCACCAGTATAATGCGGGCATACATTTCTATTTTCATTTCATGTCCTAGGCGCCCACCAGTATAATGCGGGAATACACTTCTGTTTTTTCATTTCTAGGTCGCCCACCAGTATAATGCGGGCATATATTTCTGTTTTCATTTCTAGGTCGCCCACCAGTATAATGCGGGCATACATTTCTGTTTTTCATTTCATGTCCTAGGTCGCCCACCAGTATAATGCAGGCATACATTTCTGTTTTCATTTCATGTCCTAGGCGCCCACCAGTATAATGCGGGAATACATTTTTGTTTTTTCATTTCATGTCCTAGGTCGCCCACCAGTGTAATGCGGGCATACATTTCTGTTTTCATTTCATGTCCTAGGCGCCCACCAGTATAATGCGGGAATACATTTCTATTTTTTTATTTCATGTCCTAGGTCGCCCACCATTATAATGCGGGCATGCATTTCTGTTTTTTCATTTCATGTCCTAGGCGCCCACCAGTATAATGCGGGAATACATTTCTGTTTTTTCATTTTATGTCCTCGGCGCCCACCAGTATAATGCGGGAATACATTTCTGTTTTTTCATTTCTAGGTCGCCCACCAGTATAATGCGGGAATACATTTCCGTTTTTTCATTTCTAGGTCGCCCACCAGTATAATGCGGGCATACATTTTTGTTTTTCATTTCATGTCCTAGGTCGCCCACCAGTATAATGCAGGTATACATTTCTGTTTTCATTTCATGTCCTAGGCGCCCACCAGTATAATGCGGGCATACATTTCTGTTTTCATTTCATGTCCTAGGCGCCCACCAGTATAATGCGGGAATACATTTCTGTTTTTTTTTCATTTCATGTCCTAAGTCGCCCACCAGTATAATGCGGGCATACATTTCCTATTTTTGCACTCAGGCGCCCACCTGTATAACGAGAGGAATACTTTTCAGTCTTATACTTCAGGTTTGGAAATCAATAACCCACCGGAAGGCAAAAGGGTACAACAAAAATCCCCGGCATAACAAATTTTGATGAAGAGAGTCGTATCCCCAGAGGAACCACCGAAAAGCTTAATGAAGGAAGCCATATCCCCAGTAGACCGAGCAAAATGATGAAAACTGGTATTCAGAAAAGCAAAAGGCCAGTGTCATCCCCAAGTTCTCGGAAGAAAAGCACCGGAAGAAACACAAGCCGACAAGAAAGCAAGGCATCAAGAACAAATGGAAGATAAATGTGATCTTGTAATCCGTAGTCTAGCCTAACTTCTTGAATTTTCTTTTAAGCACAGTGTAACAAGGAGATCGGTAAGCAGTAGTAATAGCATGCAGCAGCAGTAACAACAAATCGCAGTCCCATGGTAGTCCCAGCTACCTACACTTTCCGAACTACATTAACCTAATTCCCTTTTAGCCAGAGATATGTAGGAAACCTTTGAAGCAAAGGTTCGGTTAAAATCTTTTTCAAAACAAAATGCTTCACATGGAGTCTTCCAACGAGCAAAGTCGCTCGTGTCTGCTCACTTTATCTTTGCACGACAGCTCTTTATGCTTTCGGACAAAGAGGGGCAGCTGTGAGCACGTGATTTTTGCTTCACGGAAATTACTCCAAAAAAAATTGGAAAAGAAATAAAACAAGTTACATTCGGGTAAAATTTTGAGGATTTGTGTGACATTTTTGATAATTGTTTTGTCCGTAAATGCTCGCCTTGCTATAGTTAGAAAAATACAAAAAATACATGTTGCATGCATTTAGGAAAAATGGTACATTTAGGAATTAATTAACCATTATTTGGTTTTAAAAGCGAAAAACACAAAAAATATGCATTTTTATTCTATTTTTGTTGTCATGGTGATTTTATTAAAATGTTCTAATGTTGTTAAGTGTTAGTTAATATTTGTGTAATTTAATTTTGGGTTTTAGGGATTTTTGGGTTTAATTATAAGAAGGAAAGACCGGATTTGGGCCAAAATTTAACTAAAAAATCAAGCCCAAACCAATTTGCAACGACCCAGTCCAAACCAGGGTTCCATGGACGCCCCTAAACGACGCCGCATAGGGCATTTGATCTGAGCCATCCATCCAGTCCAATCCAACGGTCCAAGATCCCTTTCAGCAACCCATTTCCAAACCCGACCCAGTAACCGGTTCGAACCGACCCCCAACCAAGGCCAAACGGCGCCGTTCCACATTAAGTGAAAGATCCTGGCCATCGATCTCACTTCATCCAACGGCCAGGATCTAACCGCCCATTACGTATATAAGCCAAAACCTTTACCCAGGCCCCCCTATCCGAACACCCCCCCTTTCCATCGTCTATCTCAAGAGACAAACCTAACACCCCGTTCCAAACCCTAGCCTCCACCATATACCCTCGCTATAAACCCGGCGGCAACGATGCCGGTGACCACCAAAGTAACACCCCTGATGCACCCAACCACCCTGAACACTGATCTGTTACCCCCTTGCCTCGAATCATTCCCTATCGTCTCGAATCTTCGTTTGAAGGTTCGAGCAAAACCCCGATCTACACCAACCCACCCCAGATTCACACTAGTCATTACCCTGCCCTCACTCGTGACCAAACCAAGCTTGGTTTGGTCCGAATCTAACCACAAACCTTCGATTCCCAAATTGGAATGTTCAAACCCTAGAACATAAGAACTTTGGGAATCCGGCCAGTTTAAACGGAGGGTTGGGGTCTAATAGACCTTAATCGAAGTGTTCTCGGTTGAGAACACCTCGATTAAAGTCTGTTCGACCTCAAATGGTCAAATCCAGTTCAGGACTGTGTCATTTGTTGTTGAGCTTCCACAGTGAGTTTTTCTTTTTCTTTTCTATTTTGTTTGAGTGTTGTTTGAGTTTGTTAACATGTTTAGTCAGTTTGTTTGGTATTTCTGATGTGTTCTTTCAATTTCCTCCATCTTCGTAAGACCTTTTTATTTGGTCGATTATTCTTCTGCTTATTGTTAAATACGTATGATGAGATACATATTCGATTTGATTAATATCGTCGAACAGATAATTCATATTGTTCCTTTGTCTTGTGCAAAGCTGTCTGAAGCCAGTTGATGCCCTGTTCGTGTTGTGTGTTTGATCGACTGATTGTTCTATGTTATAAATTGTAAAGTCGATTAGATAAACGTCTTCGATTAGTTTTATAGGACTGAATGTTCAAATATTCTGATTCGTATAGCTTCATATGATTGATCGAACCATTGTCGTTTAGCTGATTGTTTGACATTATCTGTGAACGGTTTGTAGCTGTAGTGTAATAGCTAGAACTCAGTTTAGGGCAACTTGAAATTGAACTTTCAGAAGTTCAAAATTTCAGGCTATTGAAGCAGGGTAAAACAGTAATAACCAGGGGCTAACAGGGGTAGTTTGGGGGTGTGAAAAAGATCAGAAATGGTTAGTTTAAGTGGGCTGACAGTAGGGTACTGAAGTGTGATTAAACTAATACAATAGTGGGGAACAAAACTTGATAGCATGGGTTGTTAATTGAGTATTATAATAGGCCCATAACATTTGGTAATAATAAAATGAATTGATGGGGGATTAGTTGGGGATGGTCAGTTGCCCATACCATTTGGGGCACGAAACACATGTTAATGGGAAATAAAGGGGTATGGGCAGAGTTGAGGGCTGGGGGTAACGAGGTAGCCTGGGGCTTGCATGTATTTTGCCTATAAATAGGCTCATTTAGGGTAGAGTAAGGGGTTGGAGATCAGAAATTAAGGATGGACAGTTGAGTTTGAGGGCTAGAGAGTTAAGTTTAGAGTTTGGACATCAAAAATTAAGAGAAAGAGAGTGCTAAAGCTTGAAACTCCACATCAAGGAGTGTGAGGCTATTTTCTTTCTGGGGTGTTTGACAAAAGTCAGAAATTACTACTTCCATGCACCAGTCTGTTGTGTTGGGACACTGTGGGATTTTAGTTTAGTTTTCCTAGTTTCTTCACTTGTTAAATACTATTTCATTTGAGTGTCTTGGTTTTCTGTTTGGACTGAAAGTTCATTGGTCATCTGTTTGGTTTAAACCTGTCGCTGGTTCCTCCTATTGGTTATTATTGGGTCTTCCTGCTGGGTTTGTTTGGTTTTCTGAAATTTCTGCTGGGCTTTCTCTTAAGTTGCTGCTGAGTTTTGGTCTGTTATTGGGCAGTCTCTTTTGCTGTTACTAGTTTGGGGTTGTTCGACTGATTGTGTTGCTGTTTTCTGTTGTTGCTGTGTGTGTATGCTATTGCTGCACTGATCATTCCTCTTCTTCTTTTGCTTTACCAAATACCAGGTACACCACTGATACACTGTCAATGTAAGCTGCAATTTGAAGTATGAATACAAAGAAATGAAGAGTTGAAGTTATTTTGGATTCACTTTAGAAATGTATTGAATAGTAGTTGCATGTATGATAGTTCGCTTTCTCTAATAGAACTATGTAGTTAGTTGTGGTGTAACTGCACTTTTATAAATCTCATTTAGTTGGGGAACTCTATGTTTTTGCTTAAAATTAAAAGGGACTAATGTTGCAGTAGCCATGTTCTGTTAATTCATCATTGTTGTCAAGAAGCATGTTAGGTATCCAATAGTTAATTCTTTAAACAAATGGCCTATTTCTTTTTAATTGGTAGGAATTTGGCTTGATCAAACAAGCGGTACTTTACATTTCATCCCCCTTATAAATGTCAAACATATACAAAAATAGGTTAGCTAGGCCCAGTTGGAATAAGGATGGCCCAGGTCGAGTTTCAGGTTAGGCACATTGGGCCTGGGCCCATAATATCTAAACAACTGCCCATATACGCGTTCATGTTTCGGATTTTGCAAATAATATTCGGAACCCGACTATAACTAACTTGTAAGTATATAAATAAAGTTGGACTGTTCTTCTTCTTTCATTATTAGAGACAAACTCAATAGAAAACATAGTCGTTGTAGGACGACCTTTTAAATAAAACGAGACGAGCCTCGCCAAATAAAAATGCAAGTTGCGGGGCCCTCAATAATTGGTCATAATAAATACTTAGAATTTGGGATGGACTGTTTAGTGAATTTCACTGCCTTCCCCAAAGATAATAACGCGTTAGACTCTTTAGACGTGATTTAATTAATCTTACCTTCTTAAACTCGGGTGTGCATTTCATGCAACCCAAATCCAAATCCCAAAACATTGAATAAACTATGTTCCGGATTGCGGGTGCATTTCATGTGACGCAATCCAAAGACATATTTTTAAACGATGTTCACATCCCTTAAAAAATATAATGAAAGCGGTAAAGAGCTAAAATTTACACATGAGCTCATAATTGTATAAAATCATATAAACAAGTTGAATGTGATGGTTGAGCGACTGTGCTCGAACCACGAAACTCGGGAATGCCTAACACATTCTCCCGGGTTAACAGAATTCCTTATCCGAATTTCTGGTTCGCGGACTGTAATACAGAGTCATTCTTTTCCTAGATTCGGGATTAAATTGGTGACTTGGGAAACCCTAAATCTCTCAAGTGACGACTCTGAAATAAATAAACAAATCCCGTTTCGATTGTCCTTTAATTGGAAAAACTCCTTCACCCCTCGCGGGGGCGGAAAAAGGAGGTGTGACAATTACTACACCCTGTTTGTTGGTACGTTGAAACTTTACCGATATTATCTCATCCCATTTAATTTGTGCCAATCTTTTCTTGCGAAACTTGACGACGTTCGTCTTATATATATGTATGTGATATCCATTTGTTTACAATTTTTGTTGCAAAAATGCTCTTATTTATTGTATACGGTTAAAATCAGGCCTATTCGATTGTACTATTTGACCGAGACCAGGGAATTGCATCGAGGGTCAACCTTGTGACGGATCAGACCGATATACGAGGATAAGGCACCGAGTTCGAAGACCGGGATACCTATCGAAGATCAAGGCCGGCGGCGATCGAGACCAAATGAGACGGACATCGAGCAAAGCACAATAACAGAAAGGCGAGATACCAGTGACTAGCCGAAGATCATGGCGTAAATCTCGGAACATATCAAATCAAGGGCGGTTATTTAGTTAATCGTGAGATTTTCTTCCGTAATTAGGATTGTACCATAACTAGGATTCCTCTGCTATATAAAGAGGGACCTAATCATTTTGTAACCATCTTTCATTGACGCATATCAAAGCAATACAATATTCTCTCTTCAGTTTACACTCTCTTGTTCATAAGCTTGCCATATCTTTTGTTGTTCTTGCATTAACTTGTTTGAGGGCATTCGAGTCGAGAGCTTAATTACACTATAACATTGGTTTGCTTTATTTTATTATCAATTCCTATTGTTAATCTTTACATTTATCAACTGGTATTAGGTGAAATCACGTATCCTTAAAACCACATTATAAATTTAATTGTTATCCAATTTTTAGGGTAAACATTTATATATCTCCTAGCATGAAATAAGTTGTTGAGTTGTCCCACATCGATGAGATTTGAGGTCCTTGGTCTCCTTATATGGTCTTGGCTGATCACGCCCAACTATGCCTTATAAAAAGGACAATGCGGACGTTGCAAATATAACCTGAGTATTCTGCCCAGAGTCGAATCCACAGAGAATTAACCTATCAATCACTATCGTTAGACCTACTAAACTCTTGAGAACCAATTTCCCCAAACGTTTGAATAACAGTTGATGGTGTTTTCAGTGACTAAAATTGCAAGTAAATAAACAGCTGTAAACTAAGGATGCTAAGGTTGTAAACAATAATGAGAAAACGCTAAGGTAATGACTTCCCCTATTGATGGAATCCCTTTTGTTTATGCTTCATACAAATTGACCAATACCTCTCTATCAACCATGAACGCTCATCTTACCGTAAATCTCTCCCGAGTAATCACAGTAATATACTCAATGCACTCTCCTGAGGTACACTAGCTAGATCTAATTAACACGATTCACTTTAAATTGCACTCAAGGCTTCGTTATCCCTAATCCCGCCTTTAAACCCGCAGTTATAGATCCCTCTTATACTTTGGGAGTGGTGTTGTTCAACAATAACCTAAATATGCACTCTCTCCCAAGTTATGCACACTAAATAGGCACAGCTAATTGAGAATCCTGTCAATTAACTACAACATACACAAAATTGAACAAATAGAGATTGAGACTAGCAATTTGTATTCACATAAACAAGAAGTTCATCCCCCAATAGGTTCCATCAAAACCTTAGACAAAGGATTTAGATACTCATAAGTATGGGTAAACAAACTAAAATAATATTCATCATAAAACTTGCAAGAAAAATAAAAAAAAGAAGAAAGATGTTTTGGTTGATCTCTCACAATTGTTCTTCTTGCCAAAATACTCTCTAAAACAATACATGCCTCTCTTGGGCGGAGTCTAGTGTTTAAAATAGGGTTTTGGGCTAAAAATCCCGTGTTTTGCACTTTAGTCCTTGAAGTTCTTCGCCTCCGCCGCGGTTCTGCCGCGGTCGTGGTCAACCCGCGGCCACACATGCTCTCTGATTCTCACTTGTCTGCAGCCCTCTTCTACCGTGGTTCTGCCGCGGTTGCGGTGGAACCGCGTCAATCCTCTTTCGGTTCTGACTTGAGCTGTTTCACGTGGTTTACTTGACGGAATTTTACGATCGGCCTCTTTTTCTCCATATTTGATCCCAAAAGTACTCCATAGCCTTCTCTGGTCGTATATAACCTGTAAAGCATGAAAAACACTAATAAGAGCATTTTGTTATCACTTTTATCATCCAAACTATACAAGACAACGATTTTTTAGGGCCTGATTATAGTTAAATTCACCTATTATCAACACCCCACACTTAAACCTTTGCTCGTCCTCGAGCAAGTTACACCACACTTATAGGCCTAATCGTTCGATGCATTACCCAATTTTTATGCCACACCCGCCATTATGAAGGAACAACCTAAGCAGTGCAACATTCACGCCTCAGATGAAGACTCTAACACCATGACACACTCATGCTCACTCTAGTTACTCTAATAGAGGTGAAAACTCACTTTTTCTTTCTGAGTCACATGCCCTCACATCATAATTCTGAGAGAAGTTCCACACACATAAAATTCAAGCAACAAGGAACCAAAGATAGGCAGAATTCACTCACTCTCAGCAAAGAACATTCACATGCCACACAGACACACCATAAACTTGCCCCTAGTGTAGTACTCTACTAATCAAACTATTCAGTCAAAGATCAAGAGGTCTTTATTTGGTTGTAATGTAGGCTAAGGGACGGGTAGGATATATTTGGATATAGTGACTAGCCTCCCTAAGCACTTTTAATACACACTTCCTTTTATTTCAATTTCCATGCTCAGCCCACTCGTTCTTCCACATTTCAGTTCATAGGTGACCCCCACTTTTCTTTAGGTGCAACTGTTTTTTTTTTTGAACAAATCCATTGAATCATTCAAGTATTTCTTTCCTGATTCCCCTTTTTTCCTACTTCCTTACCACCCCACACTTTGACTTTTGTATGTTCTTTAGTAATTCAAGTGCTTCTAGGAGGTACAGGTTCAAACAGTCAAACTATTCAAACACAGGGATATAGGTCATTATAGTGTTATCAAAGAACAGACTTCAGGCTCAAAGGAGTTAACTATGGCAATATATACAGGCTACACAAAGAAATGCCTCAATCATCTCTAAAACCAAACAGCTTCTATTTCGCTTTGCAAACACACAAGGCAAGTTCTAGGTATCACATGCAAGCACAGAATACAAGTAATAGCTCACACACACTTGGCATGTAACTCATTCCGAATCAGTTCATCAATACACTCATACGAGCGTTCAAGCAAGACAGGATGTGCAAAATTAAGGCATAGATTTACGAGTCTACAAACGAGCCTAGACGTCGCACCCTCATGTTCGTTTTTGTTATTCTCAGGTGTGTACATCAAGGGTTGCATTCTATCCTTCACCCATTTTGGTCCTAAAACTACAAACGAAAAATCTACCTAACTCGGTTCAAGAAAAGCCCTTGGAAAAGAACCGTGGTCAAAAGAAAAACCAAGGGATAATTACTACACTACCTAAAAAAGAAAAAAGAAAATAAAATAAAGAAACTATATGGACTACTTCCCTCAAGAGTACTGTCCAAGTGGTCCATCCTCAGGAAGAGTCCTCTACAATTTTATATATATATTTTTTAAATCCGACTTTGACCCTCAAGAGACCCGTCGACAAGTGTCTGTCGTTGGGCCAAGTCAGTTACTTCTATTGTGAGTACAGTCAATTATATACAACAGCACCAATCAAATACTACAACATACACCATGTCTATATACACTACAATACATTACCCGAGCAAGTCTCCCACTCCACACTTAAAAATTATGGCATGTACCCATGTCATATCAAAAATAACGAGCAGAAGGGTAAGAAGACTTCCCTGAGCCTCAATCAGAGTCGGAGACGGTGCTGGGGTCCACACGGCAAGCTCTCCCCAAAGCACGGAACCAAGACATGAACCGGCTCTCAGACCTGACTTGCCGCTGAGACATGGCATCCATACGCGTGTGTAGGCCCTCCACCGAGGTGCAAAGATCCGCGACCTCGTCCTCCATAGTACGCAACATAGGCTGGGTAGACTGTGATCTAGATAAGCCTGCCCCAGCATGGGGGCGCCGAGAGGGTCCGACACTGTCATAGGATCTCCTGGATGGTGCCATGGGAACCGGGTCATCACCCTCATCATCGATCTGAATGGTGGTGCGGGTACTCCTGCCCACTCTGATGCCCGAAGCTCTGAAAGCTGCTTTAGGGGGCAACTTTCCATCGGTAGGATGGGTGGGGACATTCTTCAGCAGGTACAATGTAGTCACCAGGGAGGGGAAGTAGAATCCCTTTGACCTCAGCGGGGACCGTATGATCATTTCATCACCAATAAGTCTTGCCGCATCAAAATCTTTCTTTGTGATGAAGCACCACGTCAAGAGGGCTCTTTGGAAATTCACGTCAGTCGTGTTGCCTGAGGGCAAGAACCGGCTGCAAATGACAGTGAGCCAACACTTAGCCAAATGGGTGAATGAATTGGAGTTCAGGGTGATATGGTCACGTATCCAGATTGGTTGCCCCCTGTGCAGAGTGCATCAGTCATAATATCCCAAGTGACTCCTGGTGCGTCCTGGTAATAGTCTACGTCACCAGTAAACTGGGGCAGCCGCAACACCTGTTGAATAGTGTCAATTGAGGCATCTACCAATTTGCCCCGCACAGTCACCTCCCGCAACGTATGTGATGGGCAGTTCGCGTAGAACTCTCTTACAAGCATCCTGTTCACCGTTTCAGGTTCATCAAATAAGAACTCCATTTCCCTCCGCCGGATTTCCTCATACATCTCCTCCTTTTCTGCACGGAGGGCCGCCCTGTCAATCGGAATCTCAGGCATGAAGCTCTTTGAGGCCTTGGCATGAAAGTCGTCCTCTGCCAATTCTGATTCGAACCTTGAGGCATCATATGTAGGCTGTTGGGACGTGCCTGCCGATCTCTTTTGCTTCTTACGAGCCATATGACCTGCAAAGAATACAAGAGAACCATCAAAGATATCCTACATGGGCCAGCCGGATGGTTACTCAGACTTCACCACCCGATGGCATCAAATAATAACCCCCATTTATTCCATTCATACACTATGCCAAACCCCCAACTAATGAGGTGTTCCAGGTTACAACCTCCACAATGGCCCCACAACTTTCTTACAAATCCTGGCATACAACACCCCACACTTACTCCCTCAAGTGATTCACGTTAAATATAACACCACCATTCACTAAATTCAACACCACCACAACCTAGGATAGGCACAAAATGCCTCAAAATAGCACCACACGCCCCAAATATTTGGCCAAAAAGGGCCCTCCACCAAACTACACCGCAAAAATTATTTCTAGGCCTCCAAATCATCTAAACAACCCCTACAATCGAAGTATAAGAAAAACCCAACCATTTTAGCACCAAACAAATCCACAAGAAGCAAATACAACAATAAAAATAGAGAAGAAGCAAAAATTGAAAGAAAATCTACACTATTCCTACCTAGGGTTTAACTAAACTAGTTTAGACTAGATTACACTAATTAGAAGAGGAAATAGAATAAAAAAGAATAGAACACTTACTTGATGAAGGTTGGAAGGGGTGGGTGGTGGTGAGAGGGGGTATGGAGAAGATAACAATGGCTGTTTTTGGGGGTGAGAGAGGGATTTGAGAGAGAAAGAGAAGAGAGGATTTGGGTTTTATTTTTGGGGGGGGGGGTCGTTTTGATTCTGAATAGGGAGGGGGAATAATTGTTTTGGGTGGGTGAAGGATTAGGTGAATTAGAAAAAGGGGGAGTGAATTAAAAAAAATTTGCATACCTGGGCCCGATGAGGTCTGCCCGCGGTTCTACCGCGGTCATGGTTGAACCGTGGTAGACAAAGTTCTGAGAGGGGTTCCCACCGCGGTTTGACCGCGGCTGCGGTTGAACCGCGATAGACGAAGTTCAGAGGGGGTCTCTGACCGCGGTAGCGGTGGAACCGCGGTCTGGGTAGTTGTCTAACTTTTATATATATATATATATATATATTTTTTTTTTTTATATATATAATGTGTTACACTTACAACAATTTCGTGGGTTGCCTCCCACGCAGTGCCTGATTTAACGTCGCGGCACGACGCAGGATGAGCGCATTTAAGGCTCGCTCGACCTTTGTGGGTCAGTCAGGTGCAGTTCAGATACTTCTTTTTTCTCGCTTATGACCACATATGGTTTCAATCTATTACCATTGACTCTGAATGTACGAGAGTCATTCTCTGTGGCAATCTCAACAACTCCTGAAGGGAAAACTTCAACTACTCGAAATGGTCCAGACCATCGTGACTTAAGTTTACCTGGGAACAGACGTAGTCTTGAGTTGTATAGTAATACCATGTCCCCGGCTTTGAAATTTCTCTCAACAATGTTCTGGTCGTGCAACCTCTTCATTCTCTCCTTGTACAATTTTGTGCTCTCAAAAGCAAGATATCTGAACTCCTCGAGCTCATGCAATTCAGTGACTCTTGACGTGCCCGCAGCTTCCATGTCTAAGTTCAGCTGTTTCAATGCCCACTACGCTTTATGTTCAAGTTCCACTGGCAGGTGGCAGGCCTTCCCAAACACCAACTTGTATGGTGACATACCAATTGGAGTTTTGAAGGCAGTTCTGTAAGCCCAGAGTGCATCATCTAGCTTCCTTGCCCAATCTGTTCTTGTGGCATTCACAGTTTTGGTTAACACACTCTTGATTTCTCTATTGGACACTTCAACCTGTCCACTAGTTTGCGGGTGGTAAGGAGTAGCCACCTTGTGGCGTACATCGTACTTAGCAAGCAACTTTTCAAAGGCCCTGTTGCAGAAATGAGTGGCTCCATCACTAATAATTGCTCGTGGTGTCCCAAAGCGGGTGAATATGTTCTTCTTTAGAAATCCCACCACCGCTTTTGCATCATTGGTGGGTAACGCTGCAGCTTCCACCCATTTGGACACATAGTCTACAACAACAATAATGTACTTATTGCCATAAGAGATGACGAAGGGACCCATGAAGTTAATCCCCCAGACATCAAACATTTCCACCTCTTGAATTGGGTTTATGGGCATCTCGTGGCATCGGGAAATGTTCCCGGTCTGCTAACATTCATTGCAGCCCTTCACCCATAGGTGCGCATCTTTAAACACTGTCGGCCAGAAGAATCCAGCCTCTAACACCTTTGCCGTTGTCCTAACCCCTCCAAAGTGTCCACCATACGCCGATGCGTGACAAGCCTGCAAAACAGAAAATTGCTCTATCTCGGGGATGCATCTCCGGATCATATTATCAAGGCATATTCTAAACAGATAAGGTTCATCCCAGTAATACTGGCGGCTTTCACGAAAAAATCTTTTCCTTTGGACCGATGAAAGGTCGTGAGGAACTATACCACTGGCCAGGTAATTAGCAAAGTCTGCATACCATGGTGCTTCCTGATGAGTGGTGGCGAGCAGCTGCTCGTCTGGAAAAGTTTCCAGTATTTCCTCAACCTCAACTATATTTTCAGCTCCCTCAAGTTGTGATATATGATCAGCGACTTGATTCTCAGTGCCCTTACGGTCACGAATCTCAAGATCGAACTCTTGCAATAGCAACACCCAACGAATCAGGCATGGCTTAGATTCTTTCTTTTCTATTAAGTACCTGAGAGCTGGATGGTCAGTATATACAATTACCTTGGACCCTATCAGGTAGGATCAGAACTTGTCAAACGCAAACACTACAGCCAACATCTCTTTTTCAGTCACAGTGTAGTTCAACTGGGCTCCACTCAGCGTTCTACTAGCATAGTAGATTGGGTGCATCAGTTTGTCTTTCCGCTGGCCCAGCACTTCTCCCACTGCATAGTCACTGGCATCACACATTATTTCGAATGGTTGCTCCCAGTTGGGGGCAACAATGATGGGTGCTATGACCAGTCTCTTTTTCAACTCCTCAAATGCTACCCTGCAATCATCAGAAAACAAAAAACGGGTGATCTTTTTCTAAAACCTTACAGAGGGGGTTGACGATTTTGGAGAAGTCTTTTATGAACCTCCGGTAAAAACCGGCATGTCCAAGGAAGCTTCTGATGGTTTTGACTGAAGTTGGTGGAGGCAGCTTTACTATTACATCAACTTTCGTGCGATCCACTTCTATTCCCTTGCTTGACACCCGGTGCCCCAAGACTATGCCTTCTTGTACCATGAAATGGAACTTCTCCCAGTTAAGAACCAAGTTAGTCTCGATGCACCGTTTCAGCACATACATCAGATTTATCAGGCACTCATCAAATGAATTCCCCACCACTGAGAAGTCATCCATGAACACCTCCATTATGTCCTCAACCATGTCAGTGAATATGGACATCATGCACCGTTGGAATGTGGCAGGTGCGTTGCATAGGCCAAAGGGCATTCGTCTAAAGGCATAAATGCCATACGGGCATGTGAAGGAGGTCTTCTCTCTGTCCTCCGGTGCAATGGAGATCTGATTGTACCCTGAGTACCCATCCAGAAAACAGAAGTGTGACCTCCATGCCAATCTGTCCAACATCTGATCAATAAAGGGAAGTGGGAAGTGGTCTTTTCGGGTGGCTAGATTCAACTTTCGATAGTCCATACAAATTCTCCAGCCTGTGACGGTTCTTGTTGAGATCAATTCATTGTTGTAATTTGTCACAACCATCATGCCACCCTTTTTAGTAACACATTGCACTGGGCTCACCCAGCTGCTGTCAGAGATTGGGAAAATAATTCCCGCATCCAACCACTTTATCACCTCCTTCTTCACCACTTCCTTCATGTTGGGGTTCAACCTCCTCTGATGTTCCCTGGAAGGTTTGTGCCCCTCTTCCAGCAGAATCTTGTGCATGCAGTAGGCGGGGCTGATCCCCCTGATGTCTGCCATGGTCCACCCTATGGCAGTTTTGCACTCCTTTAGTACCTGTAAAAGTTTTTGAACCTGCACATCTAACAAACTAGATGAGATAATAACAGGTAATGTGGAGTCAGGTCCCAGAAATTCATACCTAAGGTGGGCTGGCAATGGCTTTAACTCCAGCTTTGGTGGTTCTTCAATGGATGGCTTAGCTGGAGGAGTTTCTCTCTTTTCTAAGTGCAAGGGCTCAAACTCTAGATTTCTCTCCCAGAACCCTCTACCTTCCAATGCCAACACCCATTCCGCCAAATCCTCACCATTCACTTTATCTAAGTTCATCAAACATGCAGCAAGGGGGTCCTCAATTGTCAACACCTCATCATCAGACTCTACAATAACATCCACGACATCAATAAGAGAGCAATTGGCGACTCGCTTGGTCGCCTCATAGACTTCTGCACATTGAACGTTATTTCCTCATCATTGAGTCTCATTTTGAGCTCCCCAGTCTCACAATCAATCAGAGCTCTCACCGTGGCCAAGAATGGTCTTCCTAAGATTATAAGAATCTCTTCATCCACTTTGAAATCCACGATCACAAAATCTGCAGGGAACACAAATTTCCCCACCTGAATAAGGACATCATCAAGGATACCGAATGGACGCTTCACAGTCCTGTCGGCCAGCTGCAGCAACATGGAGGTGGGTCTGGCCCCTAATCACAGAGTGCCTTAGCAAAGGCAAAATTCCCAATAGTGCATGGAATTGTAAAACTACCTGGATCAGATAGCTTTTCAGCAATAGGTCTCGTTACCACTGCACTACAAGTCTGAGTAAGTGTAACCGTAGCCAAGTCTTGAAAATCAAATTTCCGGGACATCAAGTCCTTCATCATTTTTGCGTACCCAGACATCTCCTTTAAAGCTTCAATCAGTGGAATATTTACCTGGATTTGTTTGAGCATTTCAAAGAACTTTTTATACTGTTCCTCCTTTTGATGCTTGGCCAGCCTCTGTGGAAAGGGTGCATGAGGTCTCTTCTTCCCAATCACTTGGGACTTCTCTTTATCAGATTCTATTTCAACTACTGGCTCTTCAACTGGTTCAGCTACTTTCTCGATCTCCTGCTGAATGTTCTTTTCTTCCTGAGCAGGTTGGACTGTCACTTCTGTCAGTATCGTAGACTCATCCAGCTCAATGGGCACTGGAATGAATGTCTCAGCCTGTATATTTTCTCGAGCTCTCTCTTGTTCTACATCTAGATCCCTGCCATTATGGAGACTCGCCGCCATTAGCTACTTTGGGCCCTGATCTTTTGGATTAATCTGGGTGTCTGCAGGTAATGTCCCCTGAGGACGATTGTTCAGAGACATTGAAATTTGGCCCAATTGCACTTCAATATTTTTGATTGCTGCGTCATGTGCATCTACTCTTTCATTTATTTTTGCATTGGACCCAATAACCTGCTGCATCATTGCTTCAAGTCTCGTGAACCCATCTTCTTGCCTTCCACCATGCTGTTGCTGAGGTGGGGGATACCCTTGCTGCTGATTGTTGTACCCCTGTGGCCTTGGATAAGGTGCCATATTGTTGGGAGATCTCATACCTCCCATGTTTCCAGCGTTGTACTGTGGCTGAGGTGGTCTGTATGGCTGCTGAGTTTGCTGACCCCAATTCTGATTGCCCTGTCTCTGGCCTCAATAGTTTGACACATAGTTCATGTCTTCAGGGTGCTAATGATGATGATCATGTTCTGCATTCCAAGGATTACCAACTGGCTGACTAATGCAAGATGTGCACAAGCCCCCATTGGTAGTATCTACAATGTGCACTTGTTGTTTCTGCCCTGATTCCTCCACCTTTTTGGTGAGTATGCTCATCTGTGTCAAAAGGGTCACCACATTTTTAGCCATGGAATTTGATGGGTCAAAAGGCACTGAGTGTACCACTAGAGTGATAGGTGCATTCCTCATCGTCCACCCCGAATTCTGAGCCATTTTGTCAAACAGACTCTGACCTTCTCTCTAAGTTTTGCTGAAAAATGCCCCACCAGCTGAGGCATCTACAATGTTCTTTATGCTATCTGACAGTCCCATATAAAACCGTTGCCCCAACATCTGATCTGGAATATTTGGTGTGGACATATAACCAACATTCCTTTAAACCGGCTCCATGTCTCATGCAGTGTCTCCATTGGTTTCTGTTTAAAGCTCACGATCTCATCAATTTGTTGAGCTGTTTTGTTGGGCGGGTGGAACTTGATGTGAAATTGTTTGACTAACTCATCCCAAGTTTCTATAGAGTTTATGGGGAGTGAGTTTAGCCAGACCTGAGCAGCTCCTATCACCGAGAATGGAAATAATAACAGTCTGATTGCTTCCGGAGTTACGTTGGGTTGCCTTTGAGTTTTGCAAATCGACAGGAAGTTCTTCAAGTGCTGCTGAAGATCTTCGACTGGTGTCCCAGAAAATAGTCCCTTGTTTTGCAGCAAGTGCAACATGTTATTCGTGATCTGGAACGATTCAGCTTGTATCGCGGGCACAATAATGGCAGTGGCCAGATTGTCAGCTGTGGGTTGTGCCCAGTCATATAGTGCAGCCTCAGGCACAAGAGGTGCCATATCTCTGACGTTTCCATTGACGTTGTCTACGTTACCCATGTCAATTTCGAGTTTGTGTGTTTGATGAGGTTGTTGAAGTCTTTTGTTGGCATGGTTCAATATCCGGAATGGTTTCTCGGGGTCTGAGAGTCCTTCAAGTAATTCTCTAGTCCTCGTAGAGTTTCTAGGCATACACCTATGCAACCACGTCAACAACCGTCAAAATTTTCAATCAAAACTTGGTGTAGAGAAAACTGACTACACTAAGAATTTTTGTATTTCTATCAATGGTAATTGATAATTCCGTTAATTCCCCGGCAACAGCGCCAAAATTTGATCACACCCAACTATGCCTTATAAAAAGGACAATGCGGACGTTGCAAATATAACTTGAGTATTCTGCCTAGATCGAATCCACAGAGAATTAACCTATCAATCACTATCTTTAGACCTACTAAACTCTTGAGAACCAATTTCCCCAAACGTTTGAATCACAGTTGATGGTGTCTTCAATGACTAAAATTGCAAGTAAATAAACAACTGTAAACTAAGGATGCTAAGGTTGTAAACAATAATGAGAAAACGCTAAGGTAATGACTTTCCCTATTGATGGAATCCCTTCTGTTTATGCTTCATAAAAATTGACCAACACCTCTCTATCAACCATGAACACTCATCTTACCATAAATCTCTCTCGAGTAATCACAGTAATATACTCAATGCACTCTCCCGAGGTACACTAGCTAGCTCTAATTAACACAGTTCACTTTAAATTGCACTCGAGGCTTCGTTATCCCTAATCCCAGCTTTAAACCCGCAGTTATAGATCCTTCTTATACTTTGGGACTGGTGTTATTCAACAATAACCTAAATATGCACTCTCTCCCGAGTTATGCACACTAAATAGGCACAGCTAATTAAGGATCCTGTCAATTAACTACAACATACACAAAGTTGAACAAATAGAGATTGAGACTAGCAATTTGTATTCACATAAACAAGAAATTCATCCCCCAATAGGTTCCATCAAAACCTTAGACAAAGGATTTAGCTACTTATAACTATGGGTAAACAAACTAAAACAATATTCATCATAAAACTTGCAAGAAAAATAAAGAAAAGAAGAAAGATGTTTTGGGTGATCTCTCACAATTGTTCTTCTTGCCAAAATACTCTCTAAAACAATACATGCCTCTCTTGGGCGGAGTCTAGTGTTTAAAATAGGGTTTTGGGCTAAAAATCCCGTGTTTTGCACTTTAGTCCCTGAAGTTCTTCGCCTTCGCCGCGGTTCTGCCGCGGTCGCGGTCAAACCGCGGCCACTCATGCTCTCTGATTCTCACTTGTCTGCAGCCCTCTTCTACCGCGGTTCTGCCGCGGTCGCGGTGGAACCGCGACAATCCTCTTTCGGTTCTGACTTGAGCTGTTTCGCGTGGTTTACTTGATGGAATTTTACGATCGGCCTCTTTTTCTCCATATTTGATCCCAAAAGTACTCCATAGCCTTGTCCGGTCGTATATAACCTGCAAAGCATGAAAAACACTAATAAGAGCATTTTGTTATCACTTTTATCATCCAAACTATACAAGATAGTGGTTATTTAGGGTCTGATTATAGTTAAATTTATCTATTATCATTGGCCTATCCTCACATCATAAGCTAGCTTTTGGGGTCGAGTTAGGCCTAAGTTCATTTATCACAAGTCCAATTTGGACTTTCTCCTATAACGGCTAACTACAGTTATTTACGCATCAACATTAATTAACTTACTTAAAAATTCCTGCATTCAGCATTGTTAACTTGCATTTCCGTGTTGAGCGGCTCACATATTGCTCCTTCCTCAAAACTTACATTATTCGGGAGTTTGAAATAAGGCTGCTTGGTGGGCCGGGCCTGAACCGGACCGGACCGGGCCCGCGGTCCTAACGGGCCGGCCCTGGTGGTCCTGAGAAGCCCGTGACGGGCCGGTCTTGTAGTTTTAGCCCACGAGCCCGGGACCGTTTAGCCCGGGACCGTCAGACGGGCCTGGGCTGGTCCTGGCGGGCCCAACGGCTATTTTTTTTTTTTAAAAAAAAAAATTTAAAATTCTCCAATGGCCATATTTAAAATCTAGCCGTTTGGGCTGAAAATATGACCGTTTTTAAGTTTAAAAAATGGCCATTTGGCCCCCAAACTTTATATAATTACACTTTTCCCCATTTCTCAACTATAAATACCCCCTCATTCTTTCATTTTTATTCACCAATTCATCAATATCTCTCAATCTCTCTCAATCTCTCTACTACAATTACTTAATTTATTGTTGAAATTTCGTGAAAAATTGTGAAGTTGTTGAATTGAAGTTTTCAAGTGTTCAACGATTTTCAATTTTCAAGAAGTTGTTCGGCAATCCGGTAAACTCGTTTCAACTCTTACGTTTTAAGAATATATTTTTGTGTGGTTTAGTTTGCATAATTATAATTAATATGGCATTTACTTTGAAAAAAATGTTTGGTAAAGGAAAAGATAAAACCGGTGAAAGTAGTGGCCAACCAACTACCCTTCCCCCGGCTCCCCGACCTAGAAAAGATAAGCAAGTTGAAAGTAGTCGCCAACCTAGACGTCCTCCTCCTTCCGTAATTCTTGATAGTGATCACCCTTGTTTTCAATTTACCGATAGTGAATTTTACCATAATGTTGCACCAGGTGAAAGATTAGATGATGAAATTATGAATGCTCTTTATCCTAATGAAACCATCTTAGAAAATAATGAGGAAAATGAGGATGATGATGAAACCCAAGCACCGGATTTAGATGATACACCTACTAGTCCTCTTAATAACCCAACTGATGCACCGGTCGACCCACCTGTAGAAACTCCTACTTTTAATAGAGAACCTGCTAAACGCCTAGAAACATCATTAGTTTGGAATTTTTTTACTCAAGTAAGAGAACAAAATAAGGCTAAGTGTAAAACTTGTGGGAAATTAATGGTGCATAAATATACTGGAGACCGTAGCGGCACGGGTAGTTTGACTAGGCACATAAAAACACACCCTAGAGATAAGGCTAGATTTTTTCAAATGAAAGCGCAACTAGAGGGGACAAGTGTAGATTCTGCGGTTAACCCTAGTACAGGTTCAAATCTAGTTCAACCAGGAATTAACACTGTCACCGGAGGTATTTTATATTACGATCCAAATAGAGATCGTGAAGAATTAGCAAAGATGATTACTGTTATGTGCTTACCTTATACTTTTGCATCTAATCCTAATTGGGTTCATTATATTAGAAGAGTTTTTAATCCTACTTATAAAGGTTGGCCTCGCGCAACAGTTAAGAGTGATATTTATAAATTTCAAACATGAATATGAACAATATTTGCGGTATTTATTTACTCATATACCTAATCGGATTTCTATTACTACTGATATTGGTAGAAGTGGTAATGATTGTGATTATCTAACTGTTACAAGTCATTGGATAGATGAGGAATGGATAATGCAAAAACGCATAATTGCATATAGAATAATTAATTCGCGTCACACAGGTAAGTTTATAGCTAACACTGTTGCAGATATTTGTAGATATTTTTGCTTTAGCGATAAAATAATGGCAATTTCAATGGATAATGCTTCTAGTAACACTAGTTCTATAGGCAACTATTCCAACCCCTTAGAGCATGCTAGGCCAACTATTCCAACCCCTACTTCGTCTAGCTCACAATCGTCTAAAAGAGTTGCGGGCTTAAAAGCTCTTAAATCTTGGACGGAGTTCAGGGGGTCTCAAGGTGAAAATTATGATGAAACTTCACATCTAAATGAGCTTCAAGTTTATTTGTCTCAGGGACTTGAAAAGGAGAATCCAGACGGCTCTTTTGATCTTTTGGAATGGTGGAAGGCAAGGGAAAAACATTTTCCTGTTCTTGCAAGGATGGCTCGGGATATTTTATCAATTCAAGCTTCAACTGTTGCATCAGAGAGCGCTTTCAGTCAAGCAAGACTGCAAATAGGTGATCATAGAGCGTCTATGAGGGATAGCTTGGAAAAATCAGTACTGTTTAGAGATTGGATCCGCTCGGAAAGAAGAAACTTTGGAATTGCAGAAGCACAACCGGCGATAGATGAAGCTTATGAAGAAATGATAGCGGAACTTGCGGAGGATTCGGCTTCGCCTGGAAGTGGTTATGAACAAGCTTCTTTTCCACCACCACCAACGCAAGCTCCTCCGAACCTTGAAGGATTTATGAGATTTGTTAGAGATAATACATAGACTAATATGTAACTTGTATTTTGGCACATCTTCCTTAGTTTTTTTTCCTTCTAATGGTGGTATTAGTACCTTGTTGTGCTCATTCCATTGGGGGAAGGATGACTAAGAAAGATATGCCATTTTTGGTAATAAAATTTATTGCTTCTACCCTTGAATATCTTTTCGCAATATTTCTTTGTCTTTACTTAGAATTATTTATAAGCTACAATATATACATAAGATACAATATATATACTACAAGAAAATATATTATGCGAATATATATACATAAGATACAATATATATACTACAAGAAAATATATTATGCGAATATATATACATAAGATACAATATATATACTACAAGACAATATATTATGCGAATATATATACATAAGATACAATATATATACTACAAGAAAATATATTATGCGAATATATATACATAAGATACAATATATATACTACAAGAAAATATATAAGAGAATATATATACATAAGATACAATATATATACTACAAGACAATATATTATGGGAATATATATACATAAGATACAATATATATACTACAAGAAAATATATATACTACAAGACAATATATTATGGGAATATATATACATAAGATACAATATATATATACTACAAGAAAATATATAAGAGCATATATATACATAAGATACAATATATATACTACAAGACAATATATTATGCGAATATATATACATAAGATACAATATATATATATATATATATATACATAAGATACAATATATATACTACAAGAAAATATATTAGAGAATATATATACATAAGATACAATATATATACTACAAGACAAAGAAAATATATTATGCGTATATATATACATAAGATACAATATATATACTACAAGAAAATATATAAGAGAATATATATACATAAGATACAATATATATACTACAAGAAAATATATAAGAGAATATATATACATAAGATACAATATATATACTACAAGAAAATATATAAGAGAATATATATACATAAGATACAATATATATACTACAAGACAATATATTATGCGAATATATATACATAAGATACAATATATATACTACAAGAAAATATATAAGAGAATATATATACATAAGATACAATATATATACTACAAGACAATATATTATGCATGACAATTTAGTGTTTTACTATTGTTTTGTTATTTTCTTTTTCGTCAAGCACTTTAATAATTAGATCTACATATATACTACATATATATTTTTAATATAGCCATGATACTACAAGAAATTGCCTTTAAAAAAAAAACCCGCTAGGCCCGCAAAGCCCACGAGCCTGGCCCGTTAAGCACAGGACCATGTGGGCTTAGGCCCGTCACGGACTGATTCTACCCATTGAGCCCACGAAGCCGGGGACTGCCAGGCCCGGGACCGCCAGAGACCAGGCCCACGAAGCCCGGCCTGTTAGGCCCACGAAGGCCCGGGCCTGGGCCAGAATACAGCACTAGTTGAAACATAAAATATTATCTGCTTGATATGCACCACCTAATAAATAAATTCTTCATAAAAAGAGAAAAACAACGACCTTTTATTTAGGATGAATTTTTTTTTATATATATATATATATTTGATAATGTGCACAAAATGGCAATCTTTCATCCTTGTATAGGAATTGTGCTTGCTTTAGTTCGTTCACAAATCACAGGAGGTTTTGATTTGTAGCAAATAAAATGCATTGTCATGAGCCTGTGAGGTTTTTGTTGATTAATGTTTTGTTAATTGCTAATTAGAACATTATAGGTTTTATGGATGGAACTTATGGGGAAATTAAACCATTCAGCAATATAAGATTTCTGTTTTCCTGGCTTTCATTCCTTTTATTGATTCATATAAAACAAATGTGGAAAAATGCGACCTGTTATTCGGTAGAGTATGTAAAAGTAACTCTCGACAAGAGAATGATGAATCTACGCGTACTAATTAGCTTAGTAATATAGTTCTAATTAAAGGGGAATTTAATTAACTAACAACAGTTCTAAAGATCATTTTAAAGTTAAAATGGAACTGTAAAAGTCAGTAAATTCTAGAAGTACCAAAAACCCATTAGAACATAACTTGCGGGACAAAACAAATCCTCACATAGACAAGGAGCAAAATGTCGTTGAAATAATTCATTTTTTCAGGAGAGCATCGTCTATAGCAAGGACAAAGAATATACAATACATATCTAAAAAGAAAAGAACACACGTATAAAATTTGAAATAGCAGCAATAATTAACAATTCTGCAAGTCCAAGAATGAACTGCATGCATGTGGTGAATTAAAATCTACACATGATTTAGAGCCCGTTTGGACATATGAATTTTTTTCTTTTTTTCCAAAATATTTTCACTTTTTTCCGAAATCAACTTTTGTTCATAAAATTTTCAATTTTCACTTGAAGATCATTTTGGAAATTTTCGAAAATTTAAAAAACTCCAAAAATTTGTTTTTCAAAATTTTCACTCAAATCACTCACAAAACTTCAAAAATAACCCGAAATTATATTCATGTCCAAACACAACTTTAAATTTCAAATACCATTTTCACTTGAAATTTTTTTTTCCCCTATTTTGAAATTTTACAATTCTTATGTCCAAACGCCCACTTAGATTTATTTTGATTTAGCATATTAGGTTTTTGAATCTACACGTGATAAGCTAAAGGAAAAATTTAATTGACAACCGTTCGAAAGATCATTTTAATTAAATTAAATTGGAACTGTAAAAATCAGTAAAATTGTAGAAGTAACAAAAACTCAGTAGAATATAATATGTTGGACAAAATAAATCTTCGCTTAGAACATAGAGCAGAATGTCTTTGAAATTTCATTTTTTTTTCAGGAGAACATCGTGTAGCAAAGGACAAAAACTAATAGTACAAAATATAAGAATTGACTAGATCTGTAATAGATCCAAATTTGAACTAAAATATTCCAAGCCAATGAAACTATGCATCCAACCCACGAATGATTCCTTTTCTTGTGCACCAAATTTAACAATGTCAATTATCCTTGACAACTAAAATATCAGCAATGATTAAGTGGAAGAAGCATATGCATCACCCTCTCCATTTTTGGAAATAAACCTTTGCCACAATAGCATATGAGTTGTCTGCGGTTTGGTCAGATGAGGACAACCTACCCTCATTGTTAGGTTATTTTTTTCTTTCCTTTTCTTTATTTTTTTTTACAGCCATTTGATATCCGAATTCTAGTACTTCACGGCCCAAAATTAATTTAGATTAGCGCACGATAAATTTATGAAACCTCCTATAGCAAAGGTTGATACCTTATTTATTTTAAATAAATATCATTTTAAAAAATTATATTCCATAGCTACCTTTTGATTTTTATAACCAAATATCTATTATGGTCACCTCCTACCCTTAAGCCATAATACGCTTTGATTTATTTTTCTCTCTCATTCTTTTAGATTTTTATCCACCCTCTCTCTCAACCAACGCCACAAATCACAGTTCTGCCTTTCTTCTGACGCAAAACCTCCTCCTTTCTGAAACTCACGAATATTGACGAGTGTCTACCGTATATAAAATTCTAACTTGTACTCTGTCAAATAATAGTATAGAAAGATGTCGAACCCACTATAATGACCCGACCGGTCGTTTCATGAGTTACCGCTCCGTTTTCCCTATTTCTGCTTCTTATTGTCTTGTTCAATTGTATTATGTGTTATCGGGTTGGCTGGTTTGGGTTCGGAGAGGTTGTGGTAAGGTTTGAGACACTTAGTCTCTTTTGAGTAAGCTTAAGTTGGAAAAGTCAACTGGATGTTACTTATGTGAAAAAGGGCTCTGATGTGAGTTTCGATGGTTTGGATAGCTTTGGAAAGTGATTTGGACTTAGGAACGTGATCGAAATGTGTTTTGGAGGTCCGGAGTAACTTTAGGCTTGAATTGGCGAAATTGAAATTTTAGCGTTTTCTGGTTGATAAGTGAGATTTTGATATAGGGGTTAGAATGGAATTCCGTAAGTTGGAGTAGGTCTGTTGTGTCATTTTTAACGTGTGTGCAAACTTTCAAGTCATTCGGACGAGGTTTGGTAGACTTTTTGATCAAAAGCAGAATTCGGAAGATTTTGGAACCTTAGGCTTGAATCCGATGATATTTGGTTGATTCGATGTTGCTTGAAGTGTTTTGAAGATTGGTATAAGTTTAGTTAGTGGAATGTGACTTGTTTGTGCTTTTGGTTGAGGTCCCGGGGGCCTCAGGGTGATTTCGGATGGTTGACGGAAAGTTGGAGTTGGAGAGTTGCAGCTGAAGCTGCTGAATTCTGTCATAACCGCACCTGCGGCTTGGGGACCGCAGGTGCGGGCTCGCAAAAGCGCCCACTAGGTCGCAGATGCGGAAATGGCCATAGGGAGCTAGAACCGCAGAAGCGGCTATTCGAGCGTGCGGAATTGGGATTTTAAGTAAAGACCGCAAATGCGGTACCGCAGGTGCGAAAAGCCTGGGTCAGAACATATATATATATTTCACTCTTCGCGATTTTGAGTGGATTTTTCACCATATTTCATTCGGGAAGAAGCTTTGGAGAGCCAATTCAAGGGAGAATTCAAGAGGGTTTCTTAGAGGTAAGGTCCTTGGTCCCTAAACTCATTTTTATGATGATTTTTAATGATGTAAGCTTGAAATCTATGGGAAAATCAGTAGCAAATTGGGGGTTAGGGCTTGGAAAATTGGAGACCTAAAATTAGGGATTTGAGGGATCATTTCTGAGCGGAGATGTAAATTTTGTCGGATTTTGAGACGTGGGCTCGGGGGTCGGGTTGGGTAAATTTTGGGATTTGTATTGTAATTTGATTATTTTGAGAGTGTATTATTCCCTTAGCATATTTTGATGATTATATACTGATTTTGGTTAAATTTGGAGCATCCGGAGGCCGATTCGAGAGGCAATGGCATCGCGGGCTAGAGTTTAGACCGGATAGAGGTAAGTAATGATTGTAAATGCTGTCCTGTGGGTATGAAACCTCGAATTTCACATCGTTGTGCTATTATGAGGTGACGCACACGCTAGATGACAAGCGTAGGGTCATGCACCGTTGGTGATTGTGACTTAGTCTGTTCCGTATGACTGTTTAACCGCGTATTTGACTGAAAATTGTTTGTTATCATCATGTTTTGGGGCTGAATGCCATATCTGGGCTGAATGCCAACTGTTTTGAACATTTAGGGGATTTTTACTACTATTCCTCACTATTTTGACTTCATATTTGTACTCAGTCATGTTGTATTCTACTGTTTTCATAACTCAGCCATATTTACTCTGTTTTGACATCTTAAATGATATTTTGTGCTGAGCATCATATTTTACTGTGCCCGAGTGGTTTTGAGAGATTTCTGACTGAGTGAGGCCGAGGGCCTGTGTTGTGAGGTTATTATGGGATCGGGCTGCGCGCCGAAGCGTTATTGTACTAATTCATGATTATGAGGCTGATGGCCTGATCTGTTATGCCACGATGTGGCTTGTTATAAGGCCGAGTGCCTGTTTGATTATGCCACGAGATGGCTTGTTATTGCTCTTGGGTCGTAAGGGGCCCCTTCCGGATCTGTACACCCCCAGTGAGCGCGGTTACCCAGTGTGAGATGTGATATAGCCCGAGGGGCTGATGTTATTCCATATTACTACCCGAAGGGCTGATACGAGTGATTGTGAGATAGCCCGAGGGGCTGGTTCTATTGGTATTTCGCCCGAGGGGCTAATTTATGTTTCAATGTTTTCTCCCTTTTTTCGTTCACTTGTTTGAACTGCTAAAAGATGTTTTAAAGAGGGTTTTACTGAACTAAGGTGTTTCTACGAACTTTTACTATTTTATTGCATTGTTCTGGTTTTATACTGCCTCGTTGTAGCATTTTGCTGTGTTTTATGTTTTTTCTTATCGCTTAGATGCCTTTACTTTTATTACTTACTGAGTTGGCATACTCACATTACTCCCTGCACCCTGTGTGCAGATTTAGGAGTCTTGGGCCACGCTAGCGAGGGCTGATTTGCCTCCACCGCAGGCTTATTCGGAGTTGACTAGGTAGCTTCTCGGCGTTCGCAGCCCAGTGCTTCTCCTTCCTATCTTTACTTTCCTTGTACTAGCTTTGTACTAGACTGTGTAGCCTTTTCATACTCTTAGGCGGATGTTTAGATGCTCATGACTGGTGACACCCCGATGTCGGGCTGTGTTGTTTCCGCAATTGTTCTATTTCACTCTTTATTTTGGGATTTATAGTTATTTATGGCTTAAAAATCAATTATTATACTATATTAAATGGTTTGAGGGTTTGTGTCGGATGGCTTTGTTTCATGAGAGGCGCCATCACGATTGGGTTCAGTTTGGGGTCGTGAAAGGTTGCTACAAAGCCTAGGTTACATAGGTCTCACAAGTCATGAGCAGGTTTAGTAGAGTCTCACGGATTGGTATGGAGACGTCTGTATTTATCCTCGGGAGGCTGCAGAACCTTAGGAAAACTTCATATTCTTGAAATTCTTGTCGTGCGAATTTGTTGATCCGAGTACTAAACTTCTATTATTCTATTCTCTCACAAATGGTGAGAACACATGCTACCGGTCAAGATGGACGACAACCAACACCACCAGTTGGGGTCACTAGAGGCTGAGGACGCGATCGAGGTTGTAGTAGGGGCAGGGGTGTAGCCCGCACAGTAGCTAGGGCAGCACTTGCAGATCCACCAGCCGCCCAGTTTAGGATCAGGTCCCAATTATGGATGCTCCAGCAGCACCAGCCCATGCACCAGTTGTGCCAATTGTGATTCCAGGTCTTTAGGAGGCCTTGGCTCAGATTCTATCAGTATGCAGTAGCCTAGCTCTGGCGGTCTCAGTTACTACAGTCGCAGCTACTTCTCAGGTCGGGGGAGGCACTCAGACTCCCGCCGCTCGCACACCTGAGCAGGTCGTGCTGGGACTTCAGACACCAGGGGCACCTTCAGCCCAGCCGGTTGTAGTTGTTCAGGACTATGTAACTTCTGCCATGCTAGAGGACGAGTAGTGCAGGTTGGAGAGGTTTGGTAAACTTCAACCTCCGAATTTCAGTGGTACAGAGGGCGAGGATGCCCAGGGCTTTTGGACAAGTATTAGAGGATTCTTCGTACAACGGGTATTCTGGAGACCAGCGGGGTCACATTTATTACTTTTCAATTTTCTGGAGCTGCCTTCACTTGGTGGGAGGCTTATGAGAGGCGTAGGCCTGTTGGTGCAGCACCCCTTACCTGGCAGCAGGTCACCGTCCTCTTTTTGGAGAAGTATATGCCACAGTCTCGCAAAGAGAAGTTGTGCAGGCAGTTTGAGTGGTTACGTCAAGAAGATATGGCTGTCATGCAGTATGAGATGAGTTTCTCGAGTTAGCTCGTCATGCGGTTTGGTTGGTTCCTATGGAGAGAGAGAGAGAGAGAGAGGATTAGGAGGTTCATTGATGGCCTCACGTATCATCTTTGGATTCTCATGACCAGGGAGAGGGTGTCTGGTGCTACTTTTGAGGAGGTTGTTGATATTTCTCGCGAGATTGAGTCAGTTCGTTGCCAGGAGCGAGATGAGAGGGAGTCCAAAAGGCCTTGGGGATCTAGTAGTTATGGTGGTGCTCTTTCGAGAGGTTAGTTTCAGCACGGCAGAGGCCGTTCATTCAGACATGCTCAGTCAACTCACCCAGGTTATCGTGGGGCATCATCGGGCCATGGTTCTCACAGTTCTCATCAGGGCCATTCATTACTCAGTGCCCTTCTAGCCTAGAGTTCATCCCGTGCTCCATCAGTTCATGGCTCTTCTATGCTAGGTGCATCTATTAGTCATTCTGGTGCGAGGGGTTCCCTCCAGTCCTCGTCTCCTGCACCCGAGAGTTGCTATGAGTGTGGAGAGTTGGGTCATATGTGGAGGTAGTGTCCTCGTCGTCTTAGAGGTTCATCTTAACAGAGGAGTCAGCCATCGACTTTAGCGCCAGTTACTTCACCACTACCTACCCACCTAGCTAGGGGTGGAGGTCAGTCAGCTAGGGGTCGCCCTAGAGGGGAAGGTCGATCAGGTACTGGTCAGGCCCATTTTTGTGCACTTCCAGATAAACCCGATGCTATTGCTTCAGATACTGTGATTACAGGTATTGTTTCAGTCTACCACAGAGACGTTTCTATGTTATTTGATCCCGGTTCCACTTTTTCATATGTGTCATCATATTTTGCTCGTTATTTGGATACGCCGCATGAGTCTCTTATTTCATCTGTTCGTGTATCTACTCCGACTGGCGATACTATTGTTGTGGACAATATGTACCGGTCATACGTGGTGACTATTGGGGATCTAAAGACCCGAGTAGACCTGTTATTGCTTTGTATGGTGGACTTTGATGTGATATTGGGCATGGAATGGCTATCTTCGTGTCGTGCTATTTTGGACTATCATGCTAAGACAGTGACACTGGCTATGCCGGGTGTTCCACGGATTGAGTGGCGTTGTTCGACTGATTTTGCCCCTAGTAGGGTGATTTCGTTCTTGAAGGCCCAGCGGATGGTTGGGAAGGGTTGTCTTTTATACTTAGCCTTTGCGAGGGATGTCGGTGCAGAGACTCCTAATATTGATTCTATTCCTGTTGTGAGGGATTTTTCCGATGTGTTCCTGCATACTTGTCGGGCCATTTGATTTTGGTATTGATCTGGAGCCCATCACTCAGCCCATTTCTATTCCACTGTATCGTATGGCACCAGCGGAATTGAATGAGTTAAAGGAGCAGCTTCAGGAACTCCTTGATAAGGGGTTTATTCGGCCTAGTGTGTCGCCTTGGGGTGTGCCTATTCTATTTGTGAAGAAGGATGGAACGATGAGGATGTGCATTGATTACAGGCAGTTAAACAAAGTAAAAATCAATAACAAGTATCCTTTTCCTTGTATCGATGATTTGTTTGACCAGCTTCAGGAAGCGAGAGTGTTCTCCAAGATTGATCTCTGTTCAGGTTATCACCAGTTGAAAATCAGGGACTCGGATATTCTTAAGATATCTTTCAGGACCCGATATGGTCATTATGAGTTCTTGGTGATGTCTTTTGGGCTGATCAATGCCCCAGCAGCGTTCATGCATTTGATAAACAGCGTGTTTCAGCCGTATCTCGACTTATTTGTCATAGTTTTCATTGATGATATTCTGGTGCACTCGCGTAGTCAGGAGGAGCATGCGGAGCATTTGAGAGTTGTGTTGCAGAGATTGAGGGAGGAGAAACTTTATGCAAAGTTCTCCAAGTGTGAGTTTTGTCTCAGTTCAGTGGCTTTCTTGGGGTACGTGGTGTCCAGCGAGGGTATTCAGGTTGATACGAAGAAGATAGAGGCGGTTCAGAGTTGGCCCAGACCGTCCTCAGCCATAGAGATTCGCAGCTTTCTTGGTTTGGCGGGCTATTACTGTCGGTTTGTTTAGGGATTTTCTTCTATAGCATCACCCTTGACCATGTTGACTCAAAATAGTGCTCCATTCAGGTGGTCGGATGAGTGTGAGGAGAGCTTTCAGAAGCTCAAGACTGCCTTGACCATAGCTCCAGTGTTAGTTTTGCCATCAGCTTCAAGCGTTTATGTCGTGTATTGCGATGCTTTGAGAGTTGGTATTGGGTGTGTATTGATGTAGGAGGGTAGAGTTATTGCTTATGCTTCTCGTCAGTTGAAGCCCCATGAGAAGAACTACCTTGTTCATGATTTGGAGTTGGCTGTCATTGTTCACGCGTTGAAGATTTGGAGGCATTATTTGTATGGTGTGTCTTGTGAGGTGTTTACTGATCACCGTAGCCTCCAGCACTTGTTCAAGCAGAAAAATCTTAATTTGAGGCAGCGGAGATGGTTGGAGCTGCTAAAGGACAATGATATCACTATTTTATACCATCCGAGGAAGGCCAATGTGGTGGTTGATGCTTTGAGTAGGAAGGCGGTGAGTATGGGGAGTTTAACATACATTCCAGTTGGGGAGAGACCTCTTACAGTTGTATGTTCAGGCTTGGCCAATCGGTTCGTGAGGTTAGATATTTTGGAGCCCAGTCAGGTATTGGCTTGTGTGATTTCTCGGCCTTCCTTATTTGATCGTATCAGATATCGCCAGTATGATGATCCTCATTTGCTTGTCCTTAAGGACATGGTTCAGCACGACGATGCCAAAGATGTGACTATTGGTGATGATAAGGTGTTGAGGATGCAGGGCCGGATATGTGTGCCCAATGTAGATGGACTTCAAGAGTTAATTCTAGAGAAGGCTCATAGCTCGTGGTATTCTATTCATCTGGGTGTCGTGAAGATGTATCAGGATCTTAGACAATATTATTGGTGGAGGAGAATGAAGAAGGACATTGTGGGATTTGTAGCTCGGTGTCTCAATTGTCAGCAGGTGAAATATGAGCATCAGAGACTGGGTGGCTTGCTTCAGCAGAAGGATATTCCACAATGGAAGTGGTAGTGGATCACCATAGACTTTGTAGTTGGGCTCCCACGAACTTTGAAGAAGTTCGATGCTATTTGGGTGATTGTGGATCAACTGACCAAGTCCGCACACTTCATTCCTATGTGTACTACCTATTCTTCAGAGCAGTTGGTAGAGATCTATATCTGGGAGATTGTTCGTTTGCATGGTGTCCCAGTTTCCATTATTTCAGATAGGGGCACTCAGTTTACTTCATAGTTTTGGAGGTTTGTACAGCGAAAGTAGGGTACTCAGGTTGAGTTGAGCATAACTTTTTACCCTTAGACAGACGGGCAATCCGAGCGCACTATTCAGATATTGGAGGACATGTTGCACGCTTGTGTCCTTGATTTTGGAGGGTCATGGGATTAGTTTCTACCGCTCGTAGAGTTTACTTATAGCAACAGTTACCAGTCGAGTATTCAGATAGCTCCATATGAGGCTTTGTATGGGAGGCAGTGTAGATCTCTAGTTGGTTGGTTTGAGCCCGGTGAGGCTAGGCTATTGGGTATAGACTTGGTGCAGCATGCTTTGGACAAGGTGAAGGTGATTCAGGAGAGGCTTCGTACAGCACAGTCGAGACAAAAGAGTTATGCTGACAGGATGGTTCGGGATGTGTCCTACATGGTTGGTGAGAAGGTTCTGTTGAAGTTTTCACTCATGAAGGGTGTTATGAGATGTGGGAAGAAGGGTAAATTGAGTCCTCGATTTATTGGGCCTTTTGAGGTACTTCGGAGGATTGGGGAGGTGGCTTATGAGCTTGCTGTGCCACCCAGTTTATCGAGTGTGCATCCGGTATTTCATGTTTCTATGCTCTGGAAGTATATTGGCAATCCGTCTCATGATTTGGATTTCGGCACGGTTCAGTTGGATGATGATTTGACTTATGATGTGAAGTCAGTAGCCATTTTGGAGCGTTAGGTTCGAAAGTTGAGGTCAAATGATATAGCTTCAGTGAAAGTGCAGTGGAGAGGTCGGCCCATGGAGGAGGCTACCTAGGAGATCGAGCAGGAAATGCGGACCAGATATCCTTACCTATTTGAGGCTTCAGGTATGTTTCTTGACTCGTTCGAGGACAAACATTTGTTTAAGATGGGGAGGATGAACGACCTGACCGGTCGTTTCATAAGTTACCGCTCCGTTTCCCCCATTTCTGCTTCTTATTATTTTGTTCAACTGTATTATGTGTTATCAGGTTGGTTGGCTTGGATTCAGAGAGGTTTTGGTAAGGTTTGAGACACTTAGTCTCTTTTAAGTAAGCTTAAGTTGGAAAAGTCAACAAGATGTTGACTTATATGAAAAAGGGCTTGGATATGAGTTCCGATAATTCAGATAGCTTCGGGAAGTGATTTGGGACTTAGGAGCGTGATCGGAATGTGTTTTGGAGGTCCGGAGTAGATTTAGGCTTGAATTGGCGAAATTGGAATTTTGGCGTTTTCCGGTTGATAGGTGAGATTTTGATATAGGGGTCGGAATGTAATTCTGTAAGTTGGAGTAGGTCCATTGTGTCATTTGTGACATGTGTGCAAAATTTCAGGTCATTCGGACGAGGTTTGGTAGACTTTTTGATCAAAAGCGGAATTTGGAAGATTTTGGAACCTTAGGCTTGAATTCGATGTTATTTGGTTGATTCGATGTTGTTTGAGGTATTTTTAAGATTGGTATAAGTTTGGATTTTAATGACCCGACTGGTCATTTTGATTTTTAAAACCCCGTCCCCCTAAATAAGACTTCCCGCACTTGCTTTAACTAATTTACGACTTGCGGGAATGGTTGGTTAAGGTTTGGAAGAGTTTGGGTTGAAATAGGCTCACTTGATTCCTTAAGATTTTCTTAAAAGGCTAAGTTTGATTTTGGTCAACATATTTAGTAAGCAGACCCGGACTTGTGTTTTGACGGTCCCGGAGGGTCCGTAGGAAAATATGGGACCTGGGCGTATGCCCGGAATCGAATTCCGATGTCCCTAGCTAGAGTAATGAATTTTTTTTAGAAATTGTTAAATTGAAATTCTAAGGATTTAATGAAATTGAATAACGCTTGATCATGTTGGTATCAGACCCGTATGTTGGTTTCGGAGCCCGGTACAGGTTCAATATAACATTTAAGTCTTGTTTATGAAATTTGGTGAGAAACGGGACTGATTTGACGTTATTCGAATGTCCGGTTGTAAAATAGGAATTTGAATGTTCTTAAGGATTTCATGTGTTTTGGTGTTGAATCCATAGTTTTAAATGTTATTTTGGTGATTTGATCGCTCGAACAAGTTTGTACAATATTGTTGGACTTGTGTGAGTGTTCGGAGTGGAGCCCCGAGGGCTCGGGTGAGTTTCGGGCATAGGTTGGGAGTAGAAAACACACCAGATTTTTGGTGTTTTTGGTTGCTGCAGCAGATCTCGCAATTGCGAGATATTGTTCGCAAAAGCGAACATCGCATTTGCGAGGAGGGCTTCACAATTGCGAAGGAGCCCGACCCAGGCAGAGTTCGGAATTGCGATAACTCTGCCTCAATTGCGATCCCATCAGAAGTCGCAATTGCGACTCCTGGGTCACATTTGCGACCATAACAGCATAGCCCAGGCTTCGCCTTTGCGAGGCTTTTGTCGCATTTGCAAACATGGTGTCGCAAATGTGACATCAGAGGCTTGGGCACAACTTTTAAAAACGGGACTTAGGCCATTATTTCATTTAACTTCTACACATGGGCGATTTGGGAGCTTTCAAAGAGGGAATTTCAACCTAGCATTGTGAGGTAAGTTATTTCTACTTAATATGAGTTTAATACTTGGGTTTTGGGTAGATTAGCGCACTAAAATTAGTGAAAATTATGGGATTTGGGTGAAAACTTAGGGTTTTGATAAAATCAAGATTTAACCACAAAATTTGTTATGGAGTGGAGTAAAAATCATATATTCTTGATCCTTAGACTATGGGTAACAACTTTTTTCAAAACTTTTCAGAATCCGGGCATGTGGGCCCGGGGTCAAATTCTAGGAATCTTGTAATTTGGGTTGGGGAATCGCCCTAATGGTTGGGATATGAACTTTTAAGACTATATTGATTTGTTTCTATGATATTTGGATAGTTTTGGAGTGTGTGGCACCAAATTGAGGGTTTGGGCTTAAGCTTGGACCGGAAAGTAGGTCGTGAAGCGAGGTAAGTCTCCTTTCTAACCTTGTAAGAGGGAATTGTCCCTATAGGTGTAATAATTAAATAAATTTCCACTAAATGCGGGGGCTACGTACGCACTAGGTGACGAGAGTCCGTACGTAGCTACTACTATGTTAATTGTCCGGGTAGTTTAGGACTCGTATCATGCCATATTTGTGAATGTTTATATCCTTTCATGCTAATGAGATCACTTAAGATATGCTAGAGACTTGGAAATGAACATATGTGAATGTATGCACTTGTTTGAACACTTGTATGAATTATTTGAATATAAATGCGCCTTTATGCACATTCTTGATGATAACTAATATTTGTGCATCGGGCCGATCGCGTCAGTAGAAATAGATGCATCTATGGTTTGCGTCATTCGACCCTCTGGCAGTGCACAGTTTCTTTTCTATTGGACCGGGCCGTACGACCTTGGCATAACGTGTGCATGATATTTATGTGAAATCTTGTTCATGACTTACTTTGTTAAATGCTCTGAAATGTAAATGGCTAACTGTGATACTATCTAGGCATGACCTATCACTTCTTGCTATAAATTGATATTATCTGTGACATCCATGCTTAGCATAATACTTTATTATATTACTTGACCCTAGTAAGTATCAAGTCGACCTCTCGTCTCTACTTCTTCGAGATTAGATGGGATACTTACTGGGTACATATTGTTTACGTACTTATACTACGCTTTTGTACTTAATTGTACAGGATCTGAGGCAGGTACATCTGGCTACCAGTCTGGTGCGCGTTACTGATCATAGTCCGAGACTTCCACGGTGAGTTTCTCCCTTCCTATGCCATTCAGTAGCTTAATGGAGTCTCTCTTTACTTTTGGCTGTCTATTCTATTTCAGACAGTAGGATAGATTTACTCTTTTGTATATTCTACTAGATGCCCACATACTTGTGATACCATATCTTGGCACACACATTAGTAGACTATTCTTTTGGGGATTGTATAATTATTTTGGTACGTTACTAATTATCACTTATGTTAACTTCAAATTAAGAAATTGTTGTACTTGTTTTGGTAAAGTAAAATGAGAACTTGTTAATATTTTCGCGTTGGTTTGCCTAACAATGGTGTTGGGAACCATCGCGACCTATAATGAAATTGGGTCGTGACATGAATAGTGGAATGTGACTTATTTGTGCTTTTGGTTGAGGTCCCGAAGGCCTTGGGGTGATTTCGGAAGGTTGACGAAAAGTTGGAGTTGGAGAGTTGCAACTGAAGCTGCTGAAGTCTGTTATAACCACACCAGCGGCTTGCGCCCAGTGGGTCGCAGATGCGCAAATGGCCATGGGGAGCTCGAACCACTAAAGCGGCTATTCGAGCGCACCTGCAATAGCGCAGATGCGGAATTGGGATTTTAAGTGAAGACCGCAGATACAGTGCTTTGGCCGCAGATGCGGTACCGCATGTGCGGTGAGAAGACCGCAAGTGCAAAAAGCCTGGGTCAGAACATATATATATTTCACCCTTCGCGATTTTGAGTGGATTTTTCACCATATTTCATTCGGGAAGAAGCTTTGGAGAACTAATTCATGGGAGAATTCAAGAGGGTTTCTTTGAGGTAAGGTCATTGGTCCCTAAACTCGTTTTTATGATGATTTTTAAGGATGTAAGCTTGAAATCTATGGGAAAATCAGTAGCAAAATGGGGGTTAGGGCTTGGAAAATTGGAGACCTAAAATTAGAGATTTGAGGGGTCATTTGTGGGCGGATTTTGATACTTTTAATATGAATGAACTCGTGGGGGAATAATGTTTTCATTGATGTAAATTTTGTCAGATTCCGAGATGTGGGCCCGGGGGTCGGGTTTGGTAAATTTTGGAATTTGTGTTGTAATTTGATTATTTTTGAGTGGGTGTTGTCCCCTTAGCATATTTTGATGATTATATACTGATTTTAGTTAGATTTGGTGCATCCGGAGGCCGATTCGAGAGGCAAGGGCATCGCGAGCTAGAGTTTGGACCGGATAGAGGTCACTAATGATTGTAAATGCTGTCCTGAGGGTATGAAACCCTGGATTTCACATCATTGTGCTATTATGAGGTGATGCACATACTAGATGACAAGAGTGGGGTCGTGCACCGTTGGTGATTGTGACTTAGTCCGTCCCGTATGACTGTTTAACCGCGTATTTGACTGAAAACTATTTGCTATCATCATGTTTTGGGGCTGAATGCCATATCTGGGCCTCATGCCAACTGTTTTGGACCCTTAGGGGATTTTTACTACTATGTTTCACTATTTTGACTTCATATTTGTACTCAGCCATGCTGTATTTTACTGTTTTCATAACTCAGCCATATTTACTCTATTTTGACATCTTAAATGATATTTTGGGATGAATATCATATTTTACTGTGCCCGAGTGGCTTTGAGAGATTTCTGATTTAGTGAGGCCGAGGGCCTGTGTTGTGATGTTATTATGGGATCGGGCTGCGCGCCACAATAATATTGTACTGATTCATAATTATGAGGTTGAGGGCCTGATCTGTTATGCCATGAGGTGGCTTGTTATAAGGTCGAGTGCCTATTCGATTATGCCACGAGATGGCTTGTTATTGCGCTTGGGCCGTAAGGGGCCCCTTTCGGATCTGTACACCCCCAATGAGCGCGAGTACCTAGTGTGAGATGTGATATAGCCCGAGGGGCTGATGTTGTTCCATGTTACTGCCCAAGGGACTGATACGAGTGATTGTGAGATAGCCCGAGGGGCTGGTTCTATTGGTATTTTGCTCGAGGGGCTGATTTATGTTTCTATCTTTTCTCCTTGTTTTCATTCACTCGTTTGAACTGCTAAAAGATGTTTTAAAGAGGTTTTTACTGAACTAAGGTGTTTCTATGAGCTTTTACTGTTTTATTGCGTTGTTCTGGTTTTATACTGCCTCGTTGTAGTATTTTGCTTTGTTTTACATGTTTTCTTATCACTCAACAGCCTTTACTTTTTATTACTTACTGAGTTGGCGTACGCATATCACTCACTGCACCCTGCAGATTCAGGAGTCTCGGGCCACGCTAGCAGGGCTGATTTGCTTCCACCGCAGGCTTATTCGGAGTTGACTAGGTAGTTGTTCGGCGTTCGCAGCCCAGTGCTTCTCCTTCCTATCTTTACTTTCCTTGTACTAGACTATGTAGCCTTTTCATACTCTTAGATGGATGTTTAGATGCTCATGACTGGTGACCAACCGATGTCGGGCTGTGTTGTTTCCACAATGGTTCTATTTCACTCTTTATTTTGGGATTTATAGTTATTTATGGGTTAAAAATCAATTATTATAACTGTCTTAAATGGTTTGAGGGTTTGTGTCGGCTGGCCTTGTTTCACGAGATGCGCCATCACGACCGGGTCCGGTTTGGGGTCGTGACACCCACAGAGATTGGTTTATCTATTCTACAGATGTTTCTTGTTTTAATTACTATTTGAGAAAATTAGAAAGAGTTGAGTTATAAATTAATTAACTAAAAATGGATGAATTGAGCAATAGAAAATATTTTGTTTTTCACAAATATAATAAAAAGGTTTTGAGATCTTGACTTCACTTAATATTTCTATTATATAGTAGAATTATTATTCTTCAATTTCTATTTCTCAAAAATGTATAAATGCCTCTCACGATTACAAATATATATTATTACTTAAGTTGAATAATTAATTGCACTCCTCTCGGTTATACAAATTAATCTTCAAACTAGTAATATTAAAGAACCAAAAATATATGATTGAACTAAAACACGCTCTTGTTAGTAAGTTCCTTTAGGTTACCCTACTTGTTATAACTGATTATTACACTATTAGCCTTTCTCGATTACAAATAAGTGTAAACTTAATTATAACATAAAAGAGACAGATGTTACTGAATAAATATTAACATTTATCAATACTACACTTAACTATATTATTTCTTTCGCCTCTCTCGATTAAAGAATTAATAAATAATTAATATGTAGTACAAGATAGATAGACATTAATAAATTAAATAACGTCTAACTGTAAAAGCAGATAAAAGTTAAATAAATTCTAGCTCAAGCATGTGAATTTGAGGAATAATATTGATAAGTTATGGTACTTTGAGTTTTGATGATTTGCCAAACAATTTTGAGGAACCAGTTGTGATCAGCTCCTTAGGTTCTGTTCTCATGGGGAATATAGTTGATTCATAGGGGGAACAGTATGGAGATCTGGGTCTCAGGGGGAATATCAATTCTAAGTTTGTCGTCATCAAAAAGGGGGAAATTGATAGGTTACAAGTACCTTGGGCACAAGTACTTTACTTTATGTTTTGATGATCTAACAAACTTACTATCCAGAACTAGATAAGGAACCTGTTACACATCTATAAGACCTTGATATCACAAAGTTCCAGGTTGGGATCCAGCGTGGGATATAACTCAACTATTCAGAGTGGAAGGAACAACTGAGGAAACAGGTCCCTACCAGTTCCCGAGGAGATTGTATGAAGTCAACACTCCAGTAGGAAAGTTACTGCCTGCACACGCTACTGCACAGGAACAGGGCATCAGTCAACTTTCTATGGAAGGCTTTTTACCTATCTTGCTTACATTATTGTAAATGATGTCACACACATATAAATACCATCAAGGAAGATAAAACAACTTACTTCATGAGAGAACCAGATAAAGGACCTGAAGCATGCATGGTACAATCATTCAAGTTAATCGACTCAAGATAATATGGGCAGTGTGCTTTAGATTCATAGGAACCAGATTAGGGATCTGATCCCTTGGTGTTCCCCTGATAGAAGTATAGGTCAACTGTACAGCTGGAAAGCAACTGTAGAAAGTGACTGCCTGCAACAGTGCAGCAGACAGTGCAGCAGTCACTTTCCATTGAGTAGAGGCATATACTAACCAAGATTTGACATCACTAAGGTGATGTTTTTGGCAATATAAACCTCTCCCAGACTTACAAAAAATCAGAAACGAAAATCCTCTATCAAGTGTTTGCCTCAACCTCTCTCAAGAACAAAGTTGTTGCAACCTCAAGGACCGGATCCAAGATTGAAGATATCTTAAGTCCTTAGGTTTGTTGAGACTTTGTTATTTGTTCTTCAATTGTAACTCCTATCTTGCTTTCTTAGAAGCTGTGTTTTAGGAAACAAATCACAAACCCTCTAAGTTTGTGTCTTCGCTAGAGTTAGTCGAGTTGTAAAACCTTTGTAATAGAGTTATTACAAAGTAGCTTGTAATAGTGTTATTACAAGTTAGAGTGATTGAAGTCTTTGTAATAGAGTTATTACAAAGTGGCTTGTGGTGAGAGTATCACAAGTTAGTCAAAGTCTTTGTAACTAGAGAGTCACAAAGTGTCTTGTGGTGAGTGTACCAGATGTTAGTTAAGTTGAATCCTTTGTAATAGAGTAATTACAAAGTAGCTTGTAATAGGGGTTTACAAGTTAGTAAAGTTGAAAGCCTACAAGTGTAGGTCATGATTTTTGTCCCCTTATATTGAGATTTTTTCACGTAAAAATCCTCTGTGTTCTTTACTTTATGTCGAGCTACTGTGGGAAGAATTAGAGAACCTGATTCCCTATACTGGCTAGTTTTACAGTCTGTTGCTTATAGTGGGAACTTATAGAGAATCTGGTTCTTTATACAGTGGGAACTTATCTTGTGTCTCATTTACATACTTGTTTAGTAGTTAGCACTGTACCAAACTGATATAGGACCAGATCGCTATACAACTTGGTTCATTAGTATTTTCAGTGGAAACTCATAGAGAACCTGGTTCTCTATACAGTCTGGTGGATGCTTAGTTTCTAACAAATATCTACTATTATATAGAAATATTAAGATCCGTATTTCTCCCAACACAAGAAAAGTTACTCCATAATGGAGTTAGTACTGACAACAGAAATAATCTTGCCCATTAAATAAGGAAATAAAAAGAAATATTCAACAGAATAATTCCCCCTATTTAGTTAAAAACAGGAACTACAGTAATTTCCAATACTACAATTTATTCGGAACTAGAAATGAAGTCAGAGTAATGGCTAAAAGAAGAAAGGAAAAGAAGAAACTCTCAAAAAATATTTTATGCCTAGCTCTCTCGTTGCCATAATTAGCTCAAATGAGCTCTATTTATAGACTTTCCCAAAATGTGATACATCTTAATGTAGCAAGTTGCAAGTTACAACTTGCAATTACTTTAGTTTGAAAACGGTTTTCACAGTAATCTTCAATCAAGTTGGCAACTTGCAAAAGTTTGTTGTAAACTTGTGCTTCCGAAACTTCTTCTATTAATTTGGCAAGTAGCAGGCCAAAGATTCATGTCTACTTCTTTTTCTGTAATGACCTGGCTGGTCGTTTCATGAGTTACTGCTCTATTTCCCCCATTTATGCTTCTTATTGCCTTGTTCAGCGGTGTTATGTATAATTAGGTTGGTTGGCTCGGGTTCGGAGAGGTTTTGGTAAGGTTTGAGACACTTAGTCTCTTTTGAGTAAGCTTAAGTTGGAAAAGTTAACCGAATGTTGACTTATATGAAAAAGGGTTCGGATATGAGTTTCGATGGTTCGGATAGTTTCAAGAAGTGATTTGGGACTTAGAAGCGTGATCAGAATGTGTTTTGGAGGTACGGAGTAGAGTTAGGCTTGAAATGGCGAAATTGGAATTTTGTTGTTTTCCGGTTGGTAGGTGAGATTTTCATATAGGGGTCGGAATGGAATTTCGAGAGTTGCAGTAGGTCCGTTGTATCACTTGGAATTTGTGTGCAAAATTTCAGGTCATTCAGACGTGGTTTGATAGATTTTTTTATCGAAAGCGGAATTTGGGAGTTTTTGGAATTCTTAGGCTTGAATCTGATACAAATTTGGTGTTTTGATGTTGTTTTGAGAGTTCTGAAGGTTGGGACAAGTTTGAATGATGTTGTGGGATAGGTTGGCATGTTTGGTTGAGGTCCCAAGGGTCTCGGGTGAGTTTCGGATGGTTGAACGGATCATTTCAAGTTAAAAAAGATTGCAGAAAATCTATTGTGAGTGTTGCAGACTTTTGGCCTTCGCATTCGCGAGTGGGCCCTCGCGTTCGTGAAGGCATAGGATGAGAGGCAGGAGGTTTGGCCTTCGCGTTCACGATGGAGTCCGCATTTGTGAAGGGTTGGGGTCAGTGAGCTTCACGTTCGCGAGAGGGAAGCCGCGTTCGTAATGGGTGGTGAAGTTGAGTCTTCGCGTTCGCGTACGGGGCATCGCATTCGCGTAGAAGGAATAAGTGACCAATGATAGGTTGTGCTTCGCGAATGAGAGGCGTTGACCGCGTTCGCGAAGAAGAGGTTTTAAGTGCTGGGCAGAATGTTTTAAAAGACCAATTCCGTGATTTTTAGCCTAAGTTCCACCATTTTTGGGCGATTTTAGAGCTTTTTGAAGAGGATTGAAGAGGGAATCAAAGGGGATCACTTGAAGGTAAGATTTATGGACATAATACTCAATCCTGATGTGCTTTCTACCTAATTAATCATGGAATTTATAGAATTTAAGCCTAAATATTGAAGAACTAGGGCATGTAATTGGAGACCTAAAATTAGGGATTTGAGAGGTCATTTGTGGTTGGATTTTGGTACTTTTGATATGAATGAACTCGAGGAGTTATAAGGAGTCTATTGATGTAATTTTTATCGGATTCCGTGACGTGGGCGCGGGGGTCTGGTTTGACCAATTTCGGGATTTGTGTTGTAATTTGAGTACTTTTGAGTGGGCTTTGTTCCTTTAGCATATTTTGATGGTTGTACACTGATTTTGGTTAGATTTGGAGCATCCAGAGGCCGATTCGAGAGGCAATGGCATCGCGGGCTAGAGTTTGTACTGGATAGAGATGAGTAATGATTGTAAATGTTGTCCTGAGGGTTTGAAACCCAGGATTTCACATCGTTGTGCTATTTCGAGGTGATGCACATGCTAGATGACGAGCATGGGGTCGTGCACCGTTGGGGATTGTGACTTAGTCCATCCCGTATGACTGTTTAACTGCATATTTGTTTGAAAATTGTTTGCTATCATCATGTTTTGGGTTGGATGCCATATTTGGGCCTCGTGCCAACTATTTTGGACCCTTTAGTGATTTTTACTACTATTCCTCACTGTTTTAACTTTATATTTGAACTCAATCATGCTATATTCCACTGTTTTCATAACTCAGCTATGTTTACTCTATTTTGACATCTTAAATAATATTTGAGCTGAGCATCATATTTTTACTGTGCCCGTGTGGCTTTTAGAGATTTCTGACTGAGTAGGACTGAGGGCCTATGTTGTGAGGTTATTACGAGATTGGGCTGCACGCCGCAGCGGTATTGTGCTGATTCAAGATTACGAGGCTGAGGGCCTGAGTTGTACGCCACAAGGTGGCTTGATATGAGGCCGAAAGCCTATTGATTATGCCACGAGATGGCTTGATATTGCGCTTGAGCCGTAAGGGGCCCCTCCTGGAGTCTGTACACCCCAGTGAGCGCGGGTACCCAGTTTGTGATGTGATATAGCCGAGGGGCTGATGTTGTTTCATGTTGTTGCCCGAGGGGCTGATACGAGTGATTGTGTGATAGCCCAAGGGGCTAATTCTGTTGGTCTTTTGCCCGAGGGGCTAATTTTATGTGTCTATCTTTTCTCATTGTTTTTCTTTCACTCGTTTAGCTGCTAAAAGATGTTTTAAAGAGATTTCTACTAAACTAAGGTGTTTTGTACAAGTTTTCACAAATTTATTGCATTGTATTGGTTTTATACTTCCTCTTTATAGCATTTTGCTGTATTTTATGCGTTTTCATTTCGCTCAGCTGCCTTTAATTTTATTACTCATTAATTTGGCGTACTCACATTACTCCATGCACCCTGTGTGCTTCGTGTCCCGCTAGCGAGGGCTGATTGCTTCCAGCAGGCTGTTCAGAGTTCACTTGGTAGTTTCTCAGCGTTGCAGCCCAGTGTTTCTCCTTCCTATCTTTATTTTCATTTGTACTGGATTTGTAGTAGACTATGTAGACTCTTCCTACTTTTAGACGGTTGTTTAGAGGCTCATGAATGGTGACACCCCTATGTCGGGCTATGTTTATTTCCGCACTTGTTTTATTTCACTATATTTTGAGGTTTATCACTTATTAATGACTTAAATCAAATTATTATAATTGTTTAAATGAAATGGGGGTTTGTGTAGTCTAGCCTTGTTTCAAGATAGGCGCCATCATGACCGGGTCCAAATTAGGTCGTGACAAGTTGGTATCAGAGCCTAGGTTACATAGGTCTCACGAGTCATGAGCAGGTTTAATAGAGTCTCGCGGATCGGTACAGAGATGTCTGTATTTATTCTTGAGAGGCTGTAGAACCTTTAGGAAATACTTCATATTTTTGAAATTCTTGTCGTGCGAATCTATTGATCCGAGTACTAAACTTCTATTATTCTATTCTCTCACAAATGGTGAGGACATGTGCTACCAGTCAGGATGGACGACCACCAGTTCCACCAGCTGTGGCCACTAGAACCGAAGATGCGGTCGAGGTCGCGGTAGGGGTAGGGGTAGGGGTGTATCCCGCGCAACAGCTAGGGCAGCACCTACAGATCCACCAACCGCCCCAGTTCATGATCAGGTCCCAGTTTTGGATGCTCCAGCAGCACCAGCTCAAACACCAACTGTGCCCATTGTGATTCCGGGTCTTTAGAAGGCCCTGGCTCAGATTCTATTAGTATGCACTGGCCTAGCTCAGGCGGTCTTAGTTACTACAGTCACAACTACTTCTCAGGCCGGAGGAGGCACTCAGACTCCCCCCGCTCGCACACTTGAGTAAGTCGTGCAGGGACTTCAAACACCGGGGGCACATCCAGCTTAGCCGGTTGCAGCTACTCAGGACTATGTAGCTCCTGCTATGCCAGAGGACGAGCAGCGCAGGTTGGAGAGGTTTGGTAGACTTCAACTTCCGACTTTCAGTGGTGTAGAGGGCGAAGATGCTTAGGATTTCTTGCACAAGTGTCGAAGGATTCTTCGTATAACGGGTATTCTAGAGACCAATAGGGTCGTATTTACTACTTTTCAGTTTTCTAGAGCTATCTTCACTTGGTGGGAGGCTTATGAGAGGCATAGGCCTATTGGTGCAACACCCCTTACCTGGCAGCAGTTCTATATTCTCTTTTTGGAGAAGTATGTGTCACAGTCTTGCAGAGAGGAGCTGCGTAGGCAATTCGAGTGGTTGCGTCAGGGAGAGATGACTGTGATATAGTATAAGATGAGGTTCTCGGAGTTAGATCGTCATGCTATTTGGATGGTTCCTACGTAGAGAGAGAGAGAGAGAGAGAGGATTAGGAGGTTCGTTGATGGTCTCACGTATCAGCTTCGGATTCTTATGACCAAGGAGAGGGTGTCTGGTGCTATTTTTGAGGAGGTTGTCGACATTGCTCGCGAGATTGAGTCAGTTAGTCGCCAGGAGCGAGATGAGAGGGAGGACAAGAGGCCTCGGGGATCTAATAGTTATGGTGGTGCTCCTTCGAGAGGTCAATTTCAGCATGGCAGAGGCCGTCCATTCAGACATACTAAGTCAGCTCGCCAAGGTTATAGTGGGGCATCATCGGGCATGCTTCTCACAGTTCTCATCGGGGCCAATCATCACTCAGTGCCCTTCCAGCCTAGAGTTCATCCCGTGCTCCATCAGTTCAGGGCTCTTCTATGCCAGGTGCACTCTGCTAGTCATTCAGGTGCTAGGGGTTCCCTTTAGTCCCTGTCTCTAGCACCAGGGAGTTGCTATGAGTGTGGAGAGTTGGGTCATATATGGAGGCAGTGTCCTTGTCGTCTTGGGTGTTCATCTCAATAGAGGAGTCAGCCATCGACTTCAGCGCCAGTCATTTCACCACCACCCACCCAGCCAGCTAGGGGTGGAGGTCAGTCAGCTAGGGGTCGCTATAGAGGGGGAGGTCGGTCAGGTGGCGGTCAGGCCCATTTTTATGCACTTCCAGCTAGACCTGATACTATTGCTTCAGACGTTATGATCACAGGTATTGTCTCAGTCTGCCATAGAGATGCCTCTGTATTATTTGATCCCGGTTCCACTTATTCTTATGTGTCATCATACTTTGCTCGTTAGTTGGATACGCCCCGTGAGTCTCTTGTTTTATCTGTTCGTGTATTTACTCCAGTGGGCGATACTATTGTTGTAAACCGTATGTACCGGTCATATATGGTGACTATTAGGGGTCTGGAGAGCCGAGTGAATCTTTTGTTGTTATGTATGGTAGACTTTGATGTTATATTAGGCATGGATTGGCTTCTCTGTGTCGTGCTATTTTGGATTGTCATGCTAAGACAGTGACATTAGCTATGCCAGGTGTGCCACATATTGAGTGGTGAAGTTCGACTGATTATGTTCCCAATAGGGTAATTTCATTCTTGAAGGTCCAGCATATGGTTGGAAAGGGTTGTATTTCTTACTTAGCCTTTGTGAGGGATGTCGGTGGAGAGACTCCTAGTATTGATTCTATTCCTGTTGTGAGAGGTTTTCCTGATGTATTTCCTACAGACCTGTCGGGCATGCCACCAGATAGGATATTGATTTTGGTATTGATCTAGTATCGGGCACTCAGTCCATTTCTATTCCACCGTATTGTATGGCACCAGCGGAGTTGAAGGAGTTAAAGGAGCAGCTTCAAGAACTCCTTGATAAGGGGTTCATTCGGCCTAGTGTGTCGCCTTGGGGTGCGCATGTTCTATTTGTAAAGAAGAAGGATGGCACTAAGAGGATGTGCATTTATTACAGGCAGTTGAACAAGGTAACAATCAAGAACAAGTATCCTTTGCCTCGTATCGATGATTTGTTTGACCAGCTTCAAGGAGCGAGAGTAATCTCCAAGATTGATCTCCGTTCAGGTTATCACCAGTTAAAGATCAGGGATTTGAATATTCTTAAGACGACTTTCAGGACCCAATATGGTCATTATCAGTTCTTGGTGATGTCTTTTGGGCCGACCAATGCCCCAGCAACGTTCATGCATTTGATGAACAACATTTTTCAGCCTTATCTCGACTCATTTGTCATAGTCTTCATTAATAATATTCTGGTGTATTCGCGTAGTCAGGGGGAGCACGCAGAATATTTGAGAGTTGTGTTGCAGAGATTGAGGGAGGAGAAGTTTTATGCAATGTTCTCCAAGTGCGAGTTTTGGCTCAATTCAGTGGCTTTCTTGGGGCATGTGATGTCCAGCAAGGGTATTCAGGTTGATCCGAAGAAGATAGATGCGGTTAAGAGTTGGCCCATATCGTCCTCAGCCACCAAGATTCGTAGATTTCTTGGTTTGGCGGGTTATTACCGCCAGTTTGTTCAGGGATTCTCATCTATCGCATCGCCCTTAACTAAGTTGACTCAAAAGGGTGCTCCAGGTGGTCGGACGAGTGTGAGGAGAGCTTTCAAAAGCTCAAGACTGCCTTGACCACAACTCTAGTGTTAGTTTTGCCATCGGCTTCAGGTTCATATACCGTGTATTATGATGCTTCGAGAGTTGGTATTGGGTGTGTATTGATGCATGAAAGTAGAGTTATTGCTTATGTTTCTCATCAGTTGAAGCCCCATGGGAAGAACTACCATGTTCATGATTTGGAGTTGGCTGCCACTGTTCATGTATTGAAGATTTGGAGGCATTATTTATATGGTGTGTCTTGTGAGATGTTTACTAATCATCATAGCCTCCAGCACTTGTTCAAGCAGAAGGATCTCAGTTTGAGGCAGCGAAGATGGTTGAAGTTGCTAAAGGACTATGATATCACTATTTTGTACGATCCAGGAAAGGCCAATGTGGTGGCCGATGCTTTGAGTAGGAAGGCAGTGAGTATGTGGAGTTTGGAGTACATTCCAGTTGGGGAGAGACCTCTTGCAGTTGATGTTCAGTCCTGGCCAATCGGTTCGTGTGGTTAGATATTTCGGAGCCCAGTCGGGTATTGGCTTGTGTGATTTCTCAGTCTTCTTTATTCGATCGTATCAGAGAGCGCCAGTATGATAATCCTCATTTTCTTGTCCTTAAGGACAGGTTTGAGCACGACGATGCCAGAGATATGATTATTGGTGATGATGGGGTGTTGAGGATGCAGGGCCAGATATGTGTACCCAATGTAGATGGACTTCAAGAGTTGATTCTAGAGGAGGCTCATAGCTCGCAGTATTCTATTCATCTGGGTGCCGCGAAGATATATCAGGATCTTAGACAACATTATTGGTGGAGAAGAATGAAGAAGGACATTGTGGAATTTGTAGCTCGGTGTCTCAATTGTTAGTAGGTGAAATATGAGCATCAGAGACTGGGTGGCTTGCTTCAGCGGATGGATATTCCAGAGTGGAAGTGGGAGCGGATCACCATGGACTTTGTAGTTGGGCTCCCACGAACTTTGAAGAAGTTCGATGCTATTTGGGTGATTGTGGATTGGCTGACCAAGTCCGCGCACTTCATTCCTGTATGTACTACCTATTCTTCAGAACGGTTGGCAGAGATCTATATCTGGGAGATTGTTCGTTTGTATGGTATCCCAGATTCCATTATTTCAAATAGGGGCACTCAGTTTACTTCACAGTTTTGGAGGTCTGTACAGCGAGAGTTGGGTACTCGAGTTGAGTTGAGCACAACTTTTCACCCTCAGACGAACAGGCAGTCCGAGTGCACTATTCAGATATTGGATGACATGTTGCGCACTTGTGTCATTGATTTTAGAGGGTCATGGGATCAGTTTTGTACCGCTCGCAGAGTTTGCTTATAAAAACAGTTACCAGTCGAGTATTCAGATGGCTCCATATGAGGCTTTATATGGGAGGCAGTGTAGATCTCTAGTTGGTTGGTTTGAGTCGGGTGAGGCTAGGCTATTGGGTACAGACTTGGTGCAGGATTCTTTGGACAAGGTGAAGGTGATTCAGGAGAGGCTTCGTACAACGCAGTCGAGACAAAAGAGTTATGCTGATAGGAAGGTTCGGGATGTGTCCTACATGGTTGGTGAGAAGGTTCTATTGAAGGTTTCACCCATGAAGGGTGTTATGAGATTTGGGAAGAAGGGTAAATTGAGTCCTCGGTTCATTGGGTCTTTTGAGGTGCTTCAGAGGATTGGGGAGGTAGCTTATGAGCTTGTTTTGCCACCCAGCTTATCGAATGTGCATCCGGTATTTCACGTTTTTATGCTCCAGAAGTATATTGTCGATCTGTCTCATGTTTTGGATTTCAGCACGATTCAGTTGGATGATAATTTGACTTATGATGTGGAGCCAGTAGCCATTTTGGAGCGTCAGGTTCGAAAGTTGAGGTCAAAGGATATAGCTTCAGTGAAAGTGCAGTGGAGGGGTCAGCTCGTGGAGGAGGCTACCTGGGAGACCGAGCGGGAGATGCGGAGCAGATATTATTACCTATTTGAGACTTTAGGTATGTTTCTTGACCCGTTCGAGGACGAACGTTTGTTTAAGAAGGGGAGGATATAACGACCCGGCCGGTCGTTTCATGAATTACCACTCCATTTCTCCCATTTCGGCTTCTTACTGCCTTGTTCAGTAGTATTATGTATTATTGGGTTGGTTGGCTCGGGTTCGGAGAGGTTTTGGTAAGGTTTGAGACACTTATTCTCTTTTGAGTAAGCTTCTCGGATGTGAGTTCTGATTGTTCGGATAGCTTTAGGAAGTGATCTGGGACTTAAGAACGTGATTGAAAGATGTTTTGGAGGTACGGAGTAGAGTTAGGCTTGAATTGGCGAAATTAGAATTTTGGCGTTTTTCGGTTGGTAGGTGAGATTTTGATATAAGGGTCGGAATGGAGATTTGGGAGTTGTAGTAGATCTGTTGTGTCATTTGGGATGTGTGTGCAAAATTTCAGGTAATTCGGACGTGGTTTGACAGACTTTTTGATCGAAGGCAGAATTTGGGAGTTTTTGGAATTCTTAGGCTTGAATCTGATGCAAATTTGGTGTTTTGATGTTGTTTTGAGAGTTCCGAAGGTTGGGACAAGTTTGAATGATGTTATGGGATAGGTTGGCATGTTTGTTTGAGGTTCCAAGGTCCTCGGGTGAGTTTTGGATGGTTGAACGGATCATTTCAAGTTCAAATGATTGCAGAAAATCTGTTGTGAGTGTTGCAGACTTTTGGCCTTCGAGTTCGCGAAGGGTTAGGATGAGAGGCATGAGGTTTGTCCTTCGCATTCGCGATGGAGTCCCGCATTCGCGAAGGGTTTGGGTCGAGCTTCGCGTTCACGAGAGGGAAGCCGCATTTGCGATGGGTTGTGAAGTTGAATCTTCCCGTTCGCATACGGGGCGTCGCGTTCGCATAGAAGGAATAAGTGGTCAATGCCAGGTTGTGCTTCGCGAACGCGTGGCGTTGACCGCGTTCGTGAAGAAGAGGTTTTAAGTGCTGGGCAGAATGTTTTAAAAGACCAATTCCGCAATTTTTAGCCTAAGTTCCACCATTTTTGAGAGATTTTAGAGCTTTTTGAAGAGGATTGAAGAGGGAATCAAAGGGGATCACTTGAAGGTAAGATTTATGGACATAATACTCAATCCTAATGTGCTTTCTACCTAATTAATCATGGAATTTATAGAATTTAAGCCTAAATATTGAAGAACTAGGGCATGTAATTGGAGACCTAAAATTAGGGATTTGAGAGGTCATTTGTGGTTGGATTTTGGTACTTTTGATATGAATGAACTCGAGGAATTATAAGGAGTCTATTGATGTAATTTTTATCGAATTCCGTGAGTACTTTTGAGTGGGCTTTGTTCCCTTAGCATATTTTGATGGTTGTACACTAATTTTGGTTAGATTTGGAGCATCTGGAGGCCGATTCGAGAGGCAATGGCATCGCGGGCTAGAGTTTGGACCGGATAGAGGTGAGTAATGATTGTAAATGTTGTCTTGAGGGTTTGAAACCCCGAATTTCACATCGTTGTGCTATTTCGAGGTGACACACACGCTAGATGACGAGCGTGGGGTCGTGCACCATTAGGGAATGTGACTTAGTCCATTCCGTATGACTGTTTAATTGCGTATTTGTTTGAAAACTGTTTGCTATCATCATGTTTTGGGTTGGATGCCATATTTGGGTCTCGTGTCAACTGTTTTGGACCCTTAGGGGATTTTTACTACTATTCCTCACTATTTTGACTTCATATTTGTACTCAGTTATGTTGTATTCCACTATTTTCATAACTCAACTATGTTTACTCTCTTTTGACATCCTAAATGATATTTTGAGCTGAGCATCATATTTTTACTATGCCCGAGTGGCTTTTAGAGATTTCTGACTGAGTAGGGCCGAGGGCCTGTGTTATGAGGTTATTACGGGATCGGGTTGCGCACCGCTGCGGTATTGTGCAGATTCATGATTATAAGGCTGAGGGCCTGAGTTGTATGCCACGAGGTGGCTTGTTATAAGGCTAGGTGCCTGTTTGATTATGCCACGAGATGGCTTGTTATTGCGCTTGGTCCGTAAGAGGCCCCTCCCGGAGTCTGTACACCCCAGTGAGCGTGGGTACATAGTTTGTGATGTGATATAGCCCGAGGGGCTGATGTTGTTCCATATTACTGCCCGAGGGGCTGATACGAGTGATTGTGAGATAGCCCGAGGGGCTGGTTCTTTTGGTATTTTGCCCGAGGGGTTGATTTTATGTGTCTATCTTTTCTCATTGTTTTTCTGTCACTCGTTCAATTGCTAAATGTTGTTTTAAAGAGATTTCTACTGAACTAAGGTGTTTTGTATAAGTTTTCACTATTTTACTGTATTGTATTGGTTTTATACTACCTCTTTGTAGTATTTTGCTGTGTTTTACGCGTTTTTATATCCCTCAGTTGCCCTTACTTTTATTACTCACTGAGTTGGCGTACTCACATTACTCCCTGCACCCTGTGTGCGGATTCAGGAGCTTCGGGTCCTGCTAGCGAGTGTTGATTGCTTTCAGCAGACCGTTCGGAGTTCACTAAGTAGTTGCTCAGCGTTCGCAGCCCAGTATTTCTCCTTCATATCTTTATTTTCATTTGTACTGGATTTGTAGTAGACTATGTAGACTCTTCCTACTTTTAGACGGCTGTTTAGATGCTCATGACTGGTGGCACCCCGATGTCGGGCTGTATTTATTTCCGCACTTATTTTATTTCACTGTATTTTAGGGTTTATCACTTATTAATGACTTAAATCGAATTATTATAACTGTTTAAATGAATTGGAGGTTTGTGTCGGCTGGCCTTATTTCACGATAGGCGCCATCACGACCGGAACCGAATTTAGGGTCGTGACATTTTCCTTTTTTTTAAACTCCATAAACTTGTAAACTGCTCTTTGTGTCCAAATTTCAAAAAGGTCAATCTTTTTCCTTTTTTTATTAGTTAATTATTTACTGCAAAGAAAGTAAAAATATTACTACTAAAAGTTAAAGATAATAACTAAATTTATACATGATATTTTCTTTTATCAAATACCCCACACTTAAATGTTTGCTTGTCCTCAAGTAAAGGAAGCAAATAAATATAGTAATTAAACACTTTAAGAAAAATCATGAGAAGTCATAAGAGAATTAACTAAGACCAATTCACTAGTTTAAACAACCTTTAACCGTACTCAAATTCACTTTATGAGAATCGAAATCATAATATTTTTTAATCCTAAGTGTGTCTCACTAGATGAAGAAAGATGTCCATATATCACACAATGTATAGATAAAGAACAGAGAATGGCATGAATAGAAAAATTCGCTCACTCTCAACAAAGAAGTACCTCCAGCTACTGGAAATTGCCATAAGGTTGACTATAAAGTGGTTCTCTACTAATATAGGAGTCTTTGATTTGAGATCATGTAGGACTTTTACAAGGTTGTAATGTAGACTTAGTAAATGGAAGGATACATATAGATAATAGTGAATCAAATTCCCTGTAGGCACTACACTTTTATTTTTATCGCTCAAGCACGATTGTCTTCCATATTCTTTTAAGCAATCGACCTCACTTTTTAAAAACCCATTCACAATTTTCATATATTTTTTTTGAATGGAGCTGACAATATCTCTTCGTTGTTCCCTTTTCTTTTGTAACTTTTTTTTTTTGTCACAATTTCAGAAGCAACTTTTTTTAAAATTTTTAATTCTCAAAAAATTATCTCAAGAGATCAACAAGCTCAAATAATTGTTCTTTTATCAGTTCTTTCCACAATTACACCCCATGCCTAGATTTTTCATTCAGATCAACTCTTAAAGTGCCCAAAGAGAATTGGATGAACAAATAATAAGTCGTAACAACAAACAGGCTAAGGGTTAAAGCTTGACAACTAACAAAAGAAGACATATCTATTTAGGCTCAATTGGGCTAACTAGGGATAAAGATCACCAAGGTAGGTTAATTAGGCTATGGCTCAACAAAGAAAGCCTACTTTCATTTCACAACTCAAAGATCTACCTAGAATTTCGCTTCAAACCACATTCAAGGCAAGTTCTAGATTTCCAAATAAGCAGGAGAACTAGACAATATAAGTTAACCGCACAATACACTTGGAACCAATAACAACTATGATTTCAATCACCAAGAAGTAAGTATGAGCTTAGAAAAATAATCATAAAACCCATGAATGGTACTTAATCAAATTCGTCTTTTCTAAGTCTCATGTTTTTCAAGTCAAATCAAGTTTAGCCAACTTATTTACTGAAACTAGTTAAAAACAACTAAAAATCCTAAAAAAATGTTCAGTTCAAAATATTACGACCATGGCAAAGAACTGAACAAGAAATCCATGGAAATACATGAAATAAGTTGCCCTAAGAATAAGGAAACTCAATTTTTTCAGTTTTTGTTTTTTAAAAAAATTATAATTTACTAAAAACACTTTTTCAGTTGTAAAATATACGTTTTTATTTTTATTTTTATATTTAACCGGAAAAAAAAACTTAAAAGAAATACATATATAACTAACATATTCCTCTACCCCTAGCTTAAATAATGTCATGTCCTCGTGACAAATAAATTAAAAGTAAAAGGAGATAAAGGAGCTTCCCTGGGTTTTTTTCGATTTTGGCCTTATTTCCTTTTTCTTGGCTTCTCAAGGTTTCTCTCATATAACAAAGACAAGATTATTGCAAAAAAAATGTTCTTTTTCATGATAGGAGAAAACTTTCATTGTGGAAATCATGGGAGTGCTTCTTTATCATGGCAAAATATATTAATACATACTACATACGCACATATATATAATACAATACAAACATGTAATTATTATTTTTTTACTTTTTTTATAAGAAAAAAACTAATTTTATATATATATATATATACTAAAAGGAAATATTATATGTTACTACTAACAATTACTTAAACGATTAAAGAGAGGGGAAGAAAATAGTTCTGAGTATAACGTCGTCAACTCGACTTATTTAAATTAGGCAAAAAAGGTTATTGAAACCTGTTTGTCGAAGAATTTGCTGATATAAGGCTTCAAACGATGACTGTTTACTTTGAATTTCTCTCCCTCATTTGCATGTTGTACTTCAATGGCACCATAGGGGGTCACTCATGTTACTGTATATGGTCCTGTCCAGCGTGACTTAAACTTTACTGGAAATAATCTCAATCGGCTATTGTACAATAGAACTGTCATTACCCCAAATGCCCAGTCGTGATGGCACCTATCACATTACTAGGCAAGCCAACCCAAACCATTAACCACAATAAATTTCTTTTATAAAACCATTTTCTAGCACTGATTAAATCTCAAACTTTTCATATGAAATGTATAAAACAACTGAAATGTGCGGAAACATTATAGAAAATAGACCAACACAGCCCAACTATCTGGTGTCATGAGTCTCTAAATACACAAATCCGACTGTCTAATACATAACCAGTCCAAATACAGAAAGAAAACAAGATAGAAAGGAGGAAAGCAGGGCTGCGAACGCCATGCAGCTACCTTGCAATCTCCGGCAAACTCCGACAATGCTGGGGACCCTCATTCTGTCGCTCGAGCACCTGGATCTGCACACAAGGTGCGGGGATTAACTTGAGTATAACAACTCAGTAAGTAACTAAAGTAAATAAGGTCTGAAAGCAGTGACGAGCAGTTAAAAATCATATAAAAGAGTAAACAACAGAATATCAAGTCAACTCTACAGTTTCAAAACCAGTCTCTTCATAAGCTTCAGTTTTAATTGAAATACTTTGAAATCATTTGCTTAGCAGTTTTCAATAGAGGCTCATTATAAAAAGAGAGTGAAATCAGCAAAAATATCATAAATGGGCCCCTCGGGCAAGGTATCACTCATAAATATAGCCTCTCGGGCAAGCCTCTCAGTCACTCGTGACTCAGCTCTCGTCACTCAGTACTCACACTCAATAACACCTCATAATAGTAATAATCATAATAACCGCTGCAGCGTGCAACCTGATCCATAGTTTATAGTCGACTACGCTCACTAGGGGTGTACAGACTCCAGAGGGGCTCCTACAGCCCAAGCGTCATATCGCTGCGGCGAGCAGCCCGATCCAATATATATATCGCTGCAGCGTGCAGCCCGATCCATATAAGTATCACTGCGCCTTGCATCCCGATCCATAATATATACATATAATATTGTTGCGGCGTGTAGCTTGATCCGTAATATTTATAATCCTCACCATTAGGTCATCAACCTCTCTCATTCATTAACCTCACAGCCACTCGGGCTTAACAGAGAATTCAGGGAACTCAGTCCAAACAGTTCTCACATTTAAGGAGTAGAGTGATAAAATCAATTTTAAACAATAAACGGGTAAAACATGGCTAAAGATATGCTTTCAAACAAATAGAGTGAGGAAAAATAGTAAAAATTCCCTTAAGGGTCTCAACAGGTCGGCACAAGGCCCCAAACATGGCGTACAACCCATAATATAGTATAAATGTCTAAAATATGAGATATCATAAGATTTTAAATCAAGTACGTGGCTTAATAATTGCTACGGGATGGACCACGTCACAATACCTACTGGTGTACGCCCACACACTCGTCACCTAGCATGTGTGTCACCTTATTTATCAAAACAATTCGAAATACTGGGGTTTTGTACCCTCAGTTCCAGATTTACAATGGTTACTTACCTCAAACCGGATGAAATACTACTCCGTAATGCCTTTGCCTCTCGCCTCAGCCTCACCTCGTGCCGAATCTACCCAAAATCATAATCATAATATTAGAATGTGCTAAGGGAACGAAGCCCAAGCGAAAATAATCAAATTATACCAAAAATCTCGAAATTGGTCGAACCCGCCCCCGGGCCCACGTCTTGAATTTCGATAAAAATCATATCAACGGAATCCTTATCCTCCCACGAGTTCATACATACCAAGAACACCAAAATCCGACCACAAATGACCCATCAAATTCCTAGATTAAAGTCTCAAGTTTTCAAGCCCTAACTCCCCAATTTAGGCTTCAAATTCCCTAAATTTTATGTTTAATTAGGTAAAAATCACAATAGGATCAAGTATTAAGTCCAAAATTCTTACCTCCAACAAGTTCTCTTTGATTCCCTCTTCAATCTCTCTCAAAAAGCTCCAAAACCGAGTAAAAAATGGTAAACCTGAGGCCAAAACTCGTGAAATGGCCTTTTAAACATTCTGCCAAGCGATTAGAAGTCCTTATTCGCGAACGTGGTCAAAGCCTTGTATTCGCGAAGCACAAAAATACCATTGACCAAAGTTCTCTTACGCGAACGTGATGCCTCAGCATCTCAAACCATCGCGAACACGCCAGACATCTCACGAACGCGATGCTTCCTATTCTGACACTTCACGAACGCGGGACCTCCCTCGCGAACGTGAAGGCCAAATCTCCAGCCTCCCATCCTAACCCTTCGCGAACGCAAAGCACAATTTGTCTGCAACACTACAGCAGATTTCTGCAATTTCCTTTAACTTGAAATGGTCCGTTTAATCACCCGAAACTCACTCGAGGCCCTCGGGACCACAACCAAACATGCCAATATATCCCATAACCTCATTCAAACTTGTTCCAACCTTCGTAACGCCCAAAACAATATCAAAACACCAAAATCACATCGGATTCAAGCCTAAGAATTCCAAAAACTTCCAAATTCCATTTTCGATCAAAAAGCCTATCAAACCACGTCCGAATGACCTGAAATTTTGCACACACGTCCCAAATGACACAACAGACCTACTGCAACTCTTGGAATTTCATTCTGACCCCTATATCAAAATGTCACCTATCAACCGGAAAACGCCAAAATTCCAATTTCGCCAATTCAAGCCTAAATCTACTCCGGACTTCCAAAACACATTCTGATCATGCTCCTAAGTCCCAAATCACCTCCTGAAGCTATCTGAACCATCGAAACTCACATCTGAGCCCTTTAACACATAAGTCAACATCTAGTTGACTTTTCCAACTTAAGCTTACTCAAAAGAGACTAAGTGTTTCAAATCTTACCAAAACCTCTCCGAACTCTAACTAATCAACCCGATAACATATAATACAGCTGAACAAAATAATAAGAAGCAGAAATGGGGAAAACGGAGCGATAATTCATGAACAACCGGCTGGGTCGTTATAAGATCATGATCTCCAACTTTAAAATCTTTATGGTGGATGAGCTTGTCATGCCATTTTTTTGTCTTTTCCTTGTACAATTTAGCATTTTCATATGCTATAAGCTTGAACTCTTCCAACTCATCAAGCTGCAATAGATAATTTTTACCTGCATCTGACAAGTTTAGATTTAACAATTTTATAGCTCAATATGCTTTATGTTCTAATTCCACAGGTAAATGACAAGCTTTCCCAAAAACTAGTCTATAAGGAGATGTTCCTATGGGAGTTTTATAAGCAGTTATATATGCCCATAAAGCATCATCCAATTTTAAAGACCAATCTTTTCGAGAAGAACCAACAGTTTTTCTAAAATTCTTTTTAATTCTCTGTTGGAAACTTCTACTTGCCCGCTTGTTTGAGCATGATATGGGGTTCATGTTTTATGAGTTACTCCATATTTTAGTAAAAACTAGCAAATTGTCTATTTATAAAATGAGTTCCTTGATCACTTATTATAACTTGTGGAGTTCCAAATCTAGAAAAAATATTTTTCTAAAGAAAAGCACAAACAATATGAGCATCATTTTTTGTAGTAGCAATTGCTTCTACCCATTTTGAAACATAGTCGACAGCTACCAAAATATATTCATAGGCATTTGAAGGAGGGAAAAGACCCATAAAATCAATGCCCCATACATCAAAGATTTCACACAGAAAAATAGAGTTAAGAGGCATTTCGTCCCTTTTTGTAATGTTACCGATTCTCTGGCATTTATCTCAAGTGGCGACATAATTCCTTGCATCTTTGAATAGAGTAGGCCAAAAAAATCCAACTTCAAGTACTTTAGCTGCTGTCTTTCTTCCTCCATAGTGTCCTCCTACAACCCCATCATGGCAGTGACTTAAGATGTTGTTCATTTCTGTCTCTGGCACACATTTCCTAATTATGTCATCTGCACAAAATTTAAACTAGTAAGGATCTTCCTAGTAATAATGTCTTGCTTCTTTTTTAAGTTTTTTCTTTTGTTCATAAGAAAGATCTTTTGGAATCCAACCTCCAGCCAAATAGTTGGCAATATCAGCGAACAAAGGTGGTCGATTTATAACGGTTGTGACTGAAAATATATGTTCATTAGGAAATCCATCTTTGATATCTTCTACCTTAGTAGGAGGATTTTCCAAATGAGACAAATGATCAGCTACCTGATTCTCAGAACTTTTTTGATTTTTTATTTTAAGATCGAATTCTTGCAAAAGGAGTATCTATCTTAGCAATCTGGGTCTAGCATCCTTCTTTGCTAAGAGGTACTTTAAAGTTGCATGATCAGTATAAATTGTAACCTTTGTTCTTATCAAATAGGAACAATATTTGTCAAACGCAAATACTACTGCAAGTAGTTCCTTCTCAGTTGTAGCATAATTCTTTTGAGCTTCATTGAGGGTTCTACTGGCATAGTAAATAGGCTTGAAAATCTTGTCTCTCTTTTGCCCCAATATCACTCAAACGGATATATCACGTGCATCACACATTATTTCAAATGGTTCGCTCCAATCAGGAGAAACAACAATTGGAGCATTAGTCAAATGTCCTTGAGAATCCTAAAACCTTTTCTGCAATCATCTGAAAATTCAAACTTCACATCTTTCATTAGTAGGTTCGTCAGAGGTTTTGAGATTTTTGAAACTTTTTTTATAAACCTTCTGTGTCATCACTTGTGTTGCAAGTGAATTCAGTGTTCCGAGGCCTAAAAACCTCCCTTTTATCTCACCTTAATTTACGTGCGTGTTCCGGACCTATATCCGAAAAGTCTTCTATATGAAAATATGAGAAATAGAAAATTTCTAGAGTTAAAATTTGATTATGGATGACTTTGGTCAACATTTTGAGCAAACGGACCCAGATTTATGTTCCAACGATCTCGGGAGGTCCGCAGTAGAATATGAGACTTGGGCGTATGCCCGGAAATGAATTCCGAGGTCTCAAGCCTTAGAAATCAATTTTTGAAAGAAATTGTTCTACTGAATTATCTTAGAAATGAAGAAAAGAATTAATATTTGAAACCATTGTTATCGGGCATTTGGTTCCAGAACCCGGTACAAACTTGTTATAGTATTCGAAAGATAACTGTAAAATTTGGTGAAAACGAGGTTTATTTGACGTGAGTTGGTCTTCCGGTTGAAGAGTTATGAACTTTGAGAGTTCTTGATAAAAATGTTGAGTTTTAAGGTTTAATTCATAATTTTACATGTTATTTTGATGATATGATTGCACGAGTAGGTCCATATGATGTCTTTGAGTTAGTATGCACACTTAGTTTGGAGTTCCGAGGGCTCGGGTGAGTTTCGGGTAGGTTCTGGGATGTCTTAGGCTTAAAACATGGATGTTGCAGGTTCAGAGAAGTGCAAATCTCTGAACCCGCCAATGCTGACCGCACTGGTTTTAGTGTTGTCCGCACAGGGGGTCTGATAGGGGTTTATTAAAACGGGATTTTCATTTATTTTTCATTTTTCAAAACTCCAAAAACATAAGAGGCGATTTTTTTCAAACAACCTTTCTTCTCCAAAACATTGGTAAGTGATTTCTAACTCGTTTTCTTCAATCATTAACATCTTTTCACATGATTTCAACTCAAAATCAATGATTTTCATGGGAAAAATTGGATGCTTTGGGTAGGACCTAGGTTTTTCAAAAAAAATGGGGATTTGGACCTCGATTTGAGGTTCGATTTCAAAACAAATTATATATTTGGGTTCGGGGGTGAATATGTTCGAACCTCGGGTTTTGACCATGTGGGTCCGGGGGCGATTTTTGACTTTTGGGGAAAAACACTAGAAAACCTATTTTCATGCATTAGAATTGGTATATTTAGCATTTTTTAATGTTATTAAGTAACTTATCGCTAGATACGAGCGAGTTGGTGGTGGAATCAAGAGGTAAAGTGATAGTTGGGGCTTGAATTGTGTCTGTGGCATCTAGGTAAGTGTTTGGTCTAACCTTAGCTTGAGAGATTAGGAGTTGTGTCTTATTTGCTACATGTTAATTGTGGAGTACGACGTATAGGCATGGTGACGAGTATCTATACGTTGGTGTCAAGCATGCACGTGAGTCTTGTATTATAATTGTTATGACTCTGTTGTGGTTTATTGCACTTCATATGTTATTATCACCATTGTTCCCTTGCCGGGATGTTTGTTTGATATTATTGTTCCTTTGCCGGGATATTTGTTTTGATAGTATTATTCCTTTACCGGGATGTTGTTGAAATATCATTGTTCCCTTGCTGGGAAGTTGTTATATTGCTCTTGTTCCCTTGACGGGATTCCTTGTGCTTATTGTTGGCTTGTAACTGGGAGCGGGTGGTACGCTTATCACAAGATATAATGAAATGCGAGCAGGTGGTACGTCTACCACGAGATAATGAAATAGGAGTGGGTGGTACGCCTACCACAAGATATAATGAAATGGGAGCGGGTGGTATGCCTACCACGAGATAATGAAATCGGAGCGGGCCATACGCCTACCACAAGATATAATGAAATGGGAGCGGGTGGTACGCCTACCACGAGATAATAAAATGGGAGCGGGTGGTACGCCTACCACAAGATATAATGAAATGGGAGCGGGTGGTACGCCTACCACAAGATAAATGAAATGGGAGTAGGTGGTACGCCTACCACGAGATAAATGAAATGAGAGTGGGTGGCACATTTGCCACAAGATACAGGAAATGAGATCGGGTTGCACGCCTGCAACAAGATGTGAAAAGAAAGTGAAATCTGCCTTTTTTTCCTTATTCTTGTTAGTAGTTGGATTTTGATTCCTTTATAGTTCTCTTGATATTCTGTTTTACCTGTTATTCCCGAAGCATATTTCCCCCTCCCATCTTTACTTGTTTATTCCTGCTTTACTTTCCGTTGTATATTATATAACTGCACGGGTTTATTTGGTGGTCTGGTCCTAGCCTCGTCACTACTTCGTCGAGGTTAGGCTAGACACTTACCAACACATGGGGTTGGTTGTGTTGATACTACACTTTGCACTATGTGCAGATCCCGAAGCAGCTCTTAGACCGTAGTTGGAGGCTACCTTTAGTCCATGCGGAGATCCAAGGTAGACCTGCAGGCGTCCGCAGGCCCTGGCGTCTTCTCTATCTTTTATTTCCTGTTTCATCTTTTTGCTTCAGAAACAGTGTGTCTTTTATTCTCGGACCTTGTATTTTTGCAGTCTTAGACCGTCTATGACACTGTGACACCAGGTTTTGGGTGATTAAGGCTTAAGTAGTTGTAATAGCTACAGAATCAGATATTTTATTGTTTTTCTTCCGCTTAATTAAATATTCCGCTGTTTATACGTTATCATTTTATATCTGTTAAAAAGAATTAATTGGATAATTGAGTAATTAGTTTAAAGGATTGTCTTGCCTAGCTCACATTAGTAGGCGCCATCATGACTCCCGAGGGTGGAAAATCCGGGTCGTGACACCTTCTATAAAAACTTGTATGCCCTAAGAAACTTCTAATGCCTTTAACAGTGGTAGGAGGAGGTAATCTTGCTATAAGATCAATTTTAGCCTTATCAACTTCTATCCCTTTAGCAGAAATTTTATGTCCTAAAACAATTCCCTCTGTTACCATGAAATAACATTTTTCTCAATTAAGAACTAAATTTGTCTCTTCACATCTTTTAAGCACCAAAGATAAATGATAGAGACAATCTTCAAATGTCTTGCCAAAAAGTGTAAAATCATCCATAAATATTTCAAAAAACCTTTCAGTCATATCTGAGAAAATTGTCGACATACAACGCTGAAATATAGCAGGAGCATTGCATAGTCCAAATGGCATTCTTCGGTAAGCATATGTATCTTGGGGGCATGTGAATGTGATTTTTTCTTGATCTTCTGGAGCAATTGGTATCTGATTATACCCAGAATATCCATCAAGAAAACAGTAAAAACCATGGCCTGCAATTCTTTCAAGTATTTGATCAATAAAAGGCAAAGGAAAATGATCTTTTCTTGTGGCATCATTAAGTCGTCTGTAATCAATACAGACTCTACATCATGTGACTGTTATAGTAGGTATGAGATCATTATTTTTATTTTTTATTACTGTCATACCTCCTTTCTTTGGTACTATCTGCACAGGACTTACCCAAGAGCTGTCAGATATTGGATAAATGATACCTGCTGCTAAAAGTTTCACCACTTCTTTCTTGACGACTTCCTGCATTATTGGGTTTAGTATCCTTTGGGGTTGGACTATTGGCTTATAATCATTCTCCATAAGAATCATGTGCATACAAATAGCTGGACTGATTCCTTTGATATCAGTTATAGTCCACCCTAAGGCTGTTTTGTGTTTTCTCAGGACTCCAATCAATTTGATTTTTTGTTCTATAGTCAAAGAAGATGAAATGATTACTAGAAATAATTCAGCTTCAAGAAATACATATTTTAAATGGGAAGGAAGTTCTTTGAGTTTAATTTTTAATTGAACTCCTTCTTGTGGGACTTTCTCATTTTTTGACTCTTTTTCTAGAATTTCTGCTTGTTCTCTAATTACGGGGTTATCATCACTTATGGTACCTGGCCTAGCCAAACAGCTCTCCAATGAATCAGTAATTAACTGATTATCTTTGTATTCATCTACAAGGTCATCTAGTAAGTCAATTTGAAAACAAGATGATGATGACTTATCCCCAGGAAATTTCATCATTTTCTGCATGTCAAATAATACTCTTTCCTTATCAACTCGCAATATTAATTGTCCTTGATGAATATCAATAATTGCTCTTTATATTGCGAGAAATGGTCTACCTAAAATTAATGGTACCTCAGTATTTTCTTCCATTTCAAGCAATATAAAATCTACTGGAAATACAAATTTATCAACTCTGACAAGGATATTTTCAATAATTCCTTTTGGTCTCTTTGTACTTTGATCGCCTAATTGAAGAGACACACCAATATCTTTCATTTCAGCAAATTCTAATTTCCTGAAAATTGAAAAAGGCATTAGATTTATTGAGGCACCTGAATCGCATAACGCCTTTTCAAAGTGAGTACCTCCCACGGTACAAGGAATTGTAAAACTTCCTGGATCACCAAGTTTCTGTGGGAGCTTATTTTGAAGTATAGCACTACATTTTTCTGCAAGCTTAACCACTGAAACTTCTTTCAATTTTATTTTACTTGACAGAATTTCTTTAAAAAATTTAACATATGAAGCCATTTGTGTCAAAGCATCTCTGAAAGGTATGTTAATGTAAAGTGGCTTCAAAATATCTAAAAACTTTGAAAACTGTTTGTCAAGCTTTTCTCTTTTCATCTTTTGGGGAAAAGGGAGAGGTACAGAGTGAGGATTTGTTATCAATTCATTCTTGTACATTTTTTCCTTTATTCTTTTGTTCTTTTGGAAACTTAGATTCTATTTTATTCTCGCCTTCATTTATCTTTTTCACTTCTTGTGGCTTTCCTTCTCTATCTGCATATGGATCATCAAGAGATTTACCTGATCGTAGAGAGATGGCTTTGAGGTGTTCTTTTGGGTTTTTCTCAGTGTTGCTTGGTAGAGCACCTTGAATTTGTCCAGACATGAGAGTTGCTAATTGGCTTACCTGAATTTCCAAATTCTTGATAGCTGAATGTTGACTTTTAACTTTCTCGTCAGTAGGTTTAATGAATTTGTACATCGGGTCTTCAAGGCTTTGTTGATGAGCTCTTTGAGGCTGCTGCTGATATTGTTGAAAACTTTGTTGCCCTATCTTTTGATTTTGAAAACCAGGTGGTCCTTGTACTTGTTGTACTTGTTGATTTTGAATAAAAAATCTTTGAGGATTTTCAGCACCATTAGGATTACTCCATTGAAATCCTGGATGTTTTTGTGTCATGGGATTACCGAATAAGTAATTATTTCTATAACCAATCACATTTACATGTTCCTCATTTTGTGTTGAAGCTTGACATTCATGATTTGGATGATTACCTTGACAAACATCACAATTCTCAATTTGGGATGATATGTGAGCACCTACCTGAAAAGCCTCAACTTTTTTTGTTAAGGTCGCAATTTGTTGTGTCAATGAATTCAAAGCTTCAACTTGATTTACTCCTGTTGTTTTCTTGATAATCATTCTGTCTGAGGGCCATTGAACAATATTTTTTGAAATCTCATTAAGCAATTGCATTGCTTCTACTATAGTTTTTCCCATTATTGATCCTCTTGATGCTGCATCAATTACATTTCTAGCAGAGGGTTTAAGACCATGATAGAAAATATATAAAATGTCAGGGTCTTGGATACCATGATGTGGGCATTTTCTTAACATTGCTGCTATTTTTTTCCATGCCTGGTATACAGATTCAGAATCTGTCTGCATAAAATTATTGATTTCTTGCTTCATTTTAAATGTTTTTGCATGTAAAAAATATTTATTAAGAAATTTTTGGGTCATTTGGTCCCATGTTGTAATGGAACCTCTTGGTAGACTTCGCAACCATGTTTTGGCTTCACCTTTTAATGAAAAAGAAAAAAGTCGCAACCTGATAGCATCTGTTATGACTCCATTATACCTGCAAGTTTCAACTAATTCAAGAAAATCAATTAAATGGTTGTGAGGATCTTCACTTGCATCACCAGTAAACTGACATGACTGTTGAATGGTTTGAATCAAGCCCGTGCAGATTTCAAAGTTGTTTGCTGCAATTGGTGGTCTCCTCACACTTGATTCTCCTTCAAAATGATCTAGCCTTGCATAATCATGGAGTATTCTATCATGTCGTGGTGCCACCTCATCAAACTGTTCTTCTGCTTGATGTGGTGGAAGTTGGTTATTGAGTTCTTCGTTCTCCATTTCCTTTGATGTGAAAATTTGAGATCGTGAGGTTTGTTCTTTTTGCAACAACCGCAAGGATTTTTCAATTTCAGGATCGTATTTGACTAGTTCTCTAGAAGAGGAACGGGTCATACACTTTCTGAAATTTCGACAGAAAAGTTAAAATAATTAGACAATAAAAAAATCTCAAATTAGTAGTAAAACAATTAATCTGTAGTAGACTTTAGCTAATTCCAGGTAACGGCGCCAAAAAATTGACGAGTGTCTACTGTATATAAAATTCTAACTCGTACTCTGTCAAATAATAGTATAGAAAGATGTCGAACCCACAAAGATTGATTTATCTATTCTACAGATGTTTCTTGTTTTAATTACTATTTGAGAAAATTAGAAAGAGTTGAGTTGTAAATTAATTAACTAAAAATGCATGAATAGAGCAATAGAAAATATTTTATTTTTTACAAATATAATAAAAAGGTGTTGGGATCTTGACTTCACTTAATATTTCTATTATATAGTAGAATTATTATTCTTCAGTTTCTATTTTTCAAAAATGTATAAATGCCTCTCATGATTCCAAATATATATTATTACTTAAGTTGAATAATTAATTGTGCTCCTCTCGGTTATACAAATTAATTTTCAAACTAGTAATATTAAAGAACCAGAAATATATGATTGAACTAAAACACGCTCTTGTTAGTAAGTCCCTTTCGGTTACTCTACTTGTTATAACTGATTATTACACTATTAGAGTCTCTCGATTATAAATAAGTGTAAAATTAATTATAACATAAAAGAGATAGATGTTACTGAATATATATTAACATTTATCAATACTACACTTAACTATATTATTTCTTCCGCCTCTCTCAATTACAGAATTAATAAATAGTTAATATGTAGTACAAGATAGATAGATGTTAATAAATTAAATAACGTCTATTGTAAAATCAAATATAAATTAAATAAATTCTAGCTCAAGCATGTGAAAATTTGAGGAATAATATCTACTATTATATAGAAATATTAAGATCCATCTTTCTCCCAACACAAGAAAAGTTACTTCATAATGGAGTTAGTACTGACAACGGAAATAATCTTGCCCATTAAATAAGGAAATAGAAAGAAATATTCAACAAAATAATTCCCCCTATTTAATTAAAAACAGGAACTAGAGTAAGTTCCAATACTACAATTTATTCGGAACTAGAAATGAAGCCAGAGTAATGGCCAAAAGAAAGAAAGGAAAAGAAGAAGCTCTCAAAGGATAATTTATGCCTAGCTCTCTCGTTGCCATAATTAGCTCAAATGAGCTCTATTTCTGGACTTCCCCAAAATGTGATACATCCTAATGTAGCAAGTTGCAAGTTACAACTTGCAATTACCTTAGTTTGAAAATGATTTTCTCAGTAGTCTTCAATCAAGTTGGCAACTTGCAAAAGCTTGTTGTAAAATTGTGCTTCCGAAACTTCTTCTATCAATTTGGAAAGTAGCAGGCCAAAGATTCATGTCTACTTCTTTTTCCTTTTTTTTTTAAACACCATAAACTTGTAAATTTGCTCTTTGTGTCCAGATTTCAAAATGGTCAATCATTTTCCTTTTTTCATTAGTTAATTATTTCCTGCAAAGAAAGTAAAAATATTACTACTAAAAGTTAAAGATATTAATTAAATTTATACATGTTATTTTCTTTTATCAAATATCCACCACTATCTTCCCTTGAAAGCTCCTAACTGATTCCTACCAATTCTTAGAAATCTGAAACCAACGCAAAAATCAGAAAAACAGTAAAAAAGTGAGATATAAAATGCTTAGGGAAGTGAAAAGAGAGACCCCACAAACGACGATGCCATCAGCATCGTCAGAATCATCAGTTCTGGAACAAAGATAATGATTTTGGATTCTTATGTAATTTTGGAATTTTGGATTCTTGAAACCAATGCAAAAATCATCGAAAGATTTTTTGAAATCGGGGGTTCGATGAATTTGGATCTTTTGTATATAATTTTGGAATTTTTACCTCGTGTGGGTTATTCTTGAACAAAGACGACTGAGTTTGAGGCTGAGTAACTTGAAGAGTTTGTTGCCTTTTTTGCATTGTATTTCAATGTATCTCGTTGTATTCTATGTATTTCATTGGATTTATTGTCTTTTTTTCATTGTATTTCAATGTATTCTATGTATTTCATTGTATTCAGTGTCTCTCTATATTCCATGAATGTATTTATATATTTTTTTAATTAATACTCCCTCTGTTCCAGTTTATGTAAGCCTATTTCCTTTTTGGTTCGTTCCAAAAAGAATGACCCCTTTCTAGATTTGGTAACAATTTAGCTTAAACTTATAATTATACCCTTAATGCGAAGCTTTTATAACTACACAAATACTCTGGGCCCCTTTTTGACTTGTTTAGGACCACAAATTCCAAAGCTCTACATTTTTTCTTAAACTTCGTGCCCAGTCAAACAGGTTCATATAAATTGAAACGGAGGGAGTATAATTTATGTATTCAGATGTATTATATAATTTCTCTAAAGATTGCTATGTTTATGTGGTATTTTTCGGTTGAGAATCTTTTTTATACAAAATTTGTGTATTATAATTGAGTTTGTTGAGTTATATTATGAGTCTATTATATTAATTAATTCACTTTCTGTTTAAAAACAGTTGTAATCCCCTATTTCATGCTGTAAATATAGTCGAATACAATAATTTGTCCAGCTGTAATCCCATATTTCACGCTGTGAATACAGTCAAATACACTCAAATACAAAAATCTGTCTAGCTGTAATCCTCTGTTTCACGCCTATAAATGTTACTATATTCATGAATACAGTAGCTTAAATACATCGAATACACTCTAAAAACCCTGAAAAGATGGCTATAGGAAGTAATATAGTAAATGGTAGCTACAACTAGCTTATAACCACTAAACAATAGTGGTTTGTGAAAATTTCTCTAAATTTATTTGTCATGCCCCAAACCAGAGCCTGGACCCAATACAACACCCGGTGCCTGACTACGTATGATCAAGCGAACCAGCTGACTGACTGATTCAACATGTGATATCATAACATACTAAATGTGTAAGATAAACTAACACATGTGGATATACTGGAAGTTTGAATGATATAAATCAAGTTTGGAAACACTAATATAAGTCTGAAATATATTTGTAGCCAATATTGCTAACATGAAAAGTCTGCGACTCTGTCTAACAATTACTCTAGTCTATGAAACCTCTAATGAAGTACTGAAAATGCTGATTGTCCGTAAATATTGAAAGACTGTAAAGTAATAATAATGCCCCGAAAGAATTGGGGATTACCAAATAGCTGGTACGAGAATCTAGCGCTCTGGATCGTCAACCTATAAATTATTACTTGCATCGTGAGATGCAGGCCTCGAGAAAAAAGGGATGTCAGTACATTTGAATCGTACTTGTATATAAAGCAACTGAAAGAAAGAACTATAAATAATGTTGAAATTAAAACCAAACTGATAACTGTGAACTGATAATTGATAACCGGTAATTGAACAGATACCTAGGAGCATCGAGCCCAAGTATACGTATATATAACTGCGGTCTCAAGTTCAAAGATGCATAAAGCATAAACTGCGACCTCTAGCCCAATGATGCATAAAGCATAAACTGTAGCCTCAAGCTCAAATGCAGGTGTTCAATATTCATGAATTTAAAATGAGGAACTGAGAATCATACTACAATACATGATGTTGAAATGATGAATCATATTGAGATACATGATATTGGAATACTGATTAGGACTAGACTGAGACATGTATTCATGAACTAATTATGAGAGCTGAAGTCAATTGTTTATGACATGCTGAGTAATCTAGACTGAGACTCATGGGCATCAAACACAAGTCTATAATGATTACGCACTGAGCTCACAATGTTCAGAATGAAAGTTATGAACGAATTATGAAGTTATAGGATAGAAGTTCTGCAACTATTTAAGGAACTAAGCGTCATTATATTTCTGAGATAATTAGTAACGTTGTAGAAGAAACGTAGTGTAGGGAAAATTATTAACATTCCCAAACATAGATAGTTAACCTCACATACCTTGCTTTGCCCCTTTTAAGCGTATCACAATGTTCATCACATCTTTCAACGGTAATCTCTTGCAACATATATCAAGAGGAACCAATATTAGCACTAATACTCATATTTTAGTCATTAAGACATTTTATCAAACACTTGATGGGCATAAAGTTCCATAGTCCTTATTAGTGGTGTTTTGCATCCAACAACCCTTTCTCTTGCTCCTAGATAATTCTAAAATCTCAAATTGCTATAATCAATATCATTCTTCATTACCTATAAGATAAACAACACCCTTATTCAATATTCAACAATCAACAACCCAAACCTACAACTATTCATATTTTTCTATCAAACTCATCAACTCGTATCTTATAAACTTAGAGTCTATAACCATTAATCCAATTCTATAATCAATTAGAAGGTGAAATATTACCTTTTTGACGTTCAAGTCTCTTGAATTCGAGTTCTAGGGTTTCTTTTCTCAACAATGATGTCCAATCGAATATCTAATAATTTTGAGGGTTTACCCATGTTAATAAGGTGTTGAAGAATTGAAATTAACTTAGAACAATCATTAGAACTTACCTTGGATGATGGAGGGACCTTGGAGGAAGTTAGGTTCTTGAGAGCTTCCCTTTTTAGAGCAAGTTTTTGTGTTTTGGGGTACGGGGGACGAGGTAGGGCTTTTAAAATAACTTTCTAGGTGTATTTCCACACATCTCAAGGCCCAATCGTGCACCTGAACTTGCAGCAAGAGCAGTGGCACTGCCACAATTGCACTTTCGTGCACAGGATAGCTGAGCGCGTAGTTGGGCGCACATATTTTGCATTATCTAGTAAAACATACATAACTTTTCTTACAAAGATTCGTTCAAGATTCACAATATATAATTGAAAAGGAATTTCAAAGTGCTACAACTTTAGTGTTTTAAGTTTTCTGAAATTCTGAATAGATTTTCACGATTTTAGGCCAGAAGATAGACCTTCCATAAACGTAGTCGATTCTATCGAATCTTATGCACCTCACTCTCTGTTTTGATTCCAAGACAACTATTTCCATCCATACTCATTCCGATAGGAATTACGTGTCTAAAATGTCACATTAATACTCATTTAATACATTTACACATAATCTACTTTACGGAGTGTTACATTATCTCCCTCTTGGGATCATTCGTCCATGAATGATTATCTTGGTTGTAACTACAACTAACTTTGGACCTTAAATGGGTATGATGGAAATATGTGAACACTGAACTACCATGAACATATGCATACTAAACTGAATGAATACATGATTACTAAACTGCTGAGATACTGAATTGAATGATACTACGTGACTGAATACTGAGCTGACTAAATACTGAAAGACGTGGATATTATAATACAATGTCTAAATGAAAAGGTTAGTTACCTTCAACATTTCTCTGAAACACTTGTTAGCTTATGTAGCATACCACAAGCCTCACAGGGCATCACAATACACATAACATAAAACATATATGTGAATATTGGTCTGCCATATATACGTGAATACTAAACTAATATGGATATATGAATACTAAACTGGCACGAATATTTTAGTAATGAACTGATATCAATATCTGAGTACTAAGCTAGCATGAATATCAGAATATTGGATTGACATGAGTATCTGAGTACTGAACTAACATGAGTATCTGAGTACTGAACTAACATGAATGTTATAATATGAGATCTGAATACTGGAAACATAAATGACGTGACATGACACGTGAAATACTAGGTGTACAGCCGCCAATTCTGGGGGTAACTCTAAGTCATAAGATACTTGCTCGATCCTTCGTAGGATCCTATACTGCCTATGTATATGGGACTAAGCTTTTCTTCCATCCCAAATCTTATAAAACCTTTTATAGGCGAAACTTTCAGAAAACCCAATCATCAACTTGAAATTCTAGGTCTCTACGCCATACGCCCGACTAGGACTTTTTATGGCTTTGAGCCATCTTCAAATTCTCTTGAATTAACTTTTGTCTATAACCAAATTTGGTCCCAATAGCTCTGCTTCGCCAACTTCAAACCAACCAATTGGCGATCTTCATCTTCACCTATACAGAGCTTCGTATTGTGCTATCTTGATATTAGAATGGTAGTTTTTATTATAAGTAAACTCAATGAGTGGTATGTGATCATCCCAATTACCTTTATAATCAAGGACAAATCCTCAAGTGTCTGAATAGTGTGCTCTGCCTGATATCTTTCTGAGGATTAAAAAAATGTGCTGAGGTTTACTCTTGTGCCTATCCTTTCTGAAAGGATTTCTAAAAGTTCATTATAATATGAGCACCACGATATGAAATGATGGACAATGGAGTCCCATGAAATCAGTCGATTTCCTGGATATACAACTTGGCATAATCATCTGTTGAATTTGTGGTCTTTATTTGCAAGAAGTGTGCTGACTTGGTAAGTCGATTTACAATCACCCAATCAAATCATGCATTCAAAATGAGCGAGATAATCCCATTATAAAGTCCATATTTACCAGATCCACTCAAGAATATGTGTAATATGTGGAAAAATACTAGGTTTCCCGCTGCTCGACTTTTACTTGCTGACAATTCGGACATTTGACAATAAAGTCTGCAACGTTCTTCTTCATGTTGTTCCACCAATAAATTTTCTGTGGCTTGATACATATTTGGGGAACCTGGATGAATACAATACCTGGAATTATGGGCTTATAACATGATCCTCTTCTAAGTCTATCTATGTTTGGAACACACAATTCGTCTTGGTACATGTACCTCAAACTATCATTATCCCCCCTTGTTCAAAAGCCATCGTCTTATGCTTGTAAATCCGCTCTTTATGCTACAACAAGTAGGAATCATCATATTGTTTCTCCTTCACTTCGGCTACTAAGGATAAGTTTTGTTTTGGATAACAACTCCACCGTCTTTGGAGTCTGAAAGTTGAACTCCTAGCTTGACTAAGCGGTGAACTTCTTTCACCATAGTTCTTTTGTTTACCTCAATCATGAACTACTTCCCATACTTGATTATATTTTTATGGTACTTCTTGAAAATATTTATAGTATTATTGTGAGCTAAGTCTTTGACCAGTACTCCGAAGATTTGGTCTCATGCAATGGCACTACCCTCGTAATACATAATTGGGCATGATTTTATAGTTTTTACATACCTTGCTAACTACCAATTGAACTTACTCACAATTTTCACATCTCCTCCTTAGATCAAAGGTTAAGGTCTTGTACTTGTGGATCCTTCGTTTTATTGGGATCCGAATAACTTTCCTTATCGTCTGCAATTTTTTGCACTTTACGTCAATGATGACTTATCTTCCGACTTACTTCTGAGCAATATTTCTTACTAAGAAAAACTAAATTACTTACATAAACTAAAAGCTAATGTATCCATAACTATCATGCATGACCTTAATGAATTAACTATGCTCACACTATTAATCTTGGGAAAACTACTATTTAATAACTCTTAAAGGCTATTCTTGTGTAGCTGCTCTATTATTGTATAGCTGATTTTTTTCTTCCACTACCACTGTACTTCCGGTTTAACTTAAACTCTTTGGGTTCTAACATGCGTTCATTATTTCAAACTGTTACCTACTAACTAGTATTAACCCGCTAAGTAAATCAAATCATACGTCTACTAGCTCTGCTGAAATTGATAATTAATTGTATCTACTCAAAACCTACTTACTATTCTTTTACTAACCACATGCTAACATCATGTCTTTTTGTTATACTTTGAATGACTAAAGTGAAGCATAAGGTTATATCTAACTTCCTTTACTATCTGACCCTATTCTACGATCGCATACTACTTTTTTAACTATGTACATGGATCACACTTAGGGAAATTTCATCTATCTTAAATGAAATTGGAATATCTAACCCCAAACTTTCTATACACTTCAAAATCATATCAGACTATACACATCTGGGGTTAAACACTTAGTCACATAACCTAAGAGAGGATTGTCATATCTTTTATCTCATAATAATAGATGTTTCTTATAGTAACTTACTAACGTGGTACTTTCTAGTTCTGATTTGAATGAATATGAACAACTTAAAATTATTACCTAAAATTCAATACTTGTTGCTCTTGGTTCTCAGTTCGTACATCATATCTTCTTAGTCATATACATGAGTCGTACGAAAAATACATTTTTGCTAATAACAAACATTTCTGACTCCTAGAAATTTTTCCCTTTGGCCCTTTTCTTTTCTGTCCAAAACTATAGTGATCAATTCTATGTTTGTTGTGGTTAAATTCATAATTTATTACACTATGATTTCTGATATCTGAACTATCATCATCCAACATGTGGCTCCATTTCCAAGAGTTAAAATAAAATTATTCAGAGGTAAAACACATACAGATACACTACCATACACAAATTTATCCTTCAAGTATACCATTATCTGATAAATCACTTCACGTACCATCCGGTGAGTATTGGGTCTGAATCTAGACCTAAAACATGCGAAGATTTCGCTATAATCACTATTACTTATATTTTCTTTTAGCACTCATAGGCATCATTATATACTCACAAGTCACTAGAATTTGGATACACTGAAAATGAGATATGGTAACTGATAAGTTATGTGTCTTTTGTTTTGATGATTTGACAAACTTCATGAGAGAACTAGATAAAGAACATAATACAATTAATTCCCTTGCATTCAAAGTAACTAGTCAGATGTGTGGTTCAATTCTCAATGAAATCAGATAAGGGAACAGTAGAGGGAACATATATGGATCAGTTCCCCTAGTCGTCATACAGTTAACTCTACAGCTATAAAAGGTGCTGCACTGTACCATCTGGCAGTAGTACAGCAGCACAATTGTAGCTTGCTAAGGCCAAACTAAAGGACACTTTATTGCATCATTCTTGATGACATCACACACATATATTATCAACATGAGACAAGGGATTTCATTCCTCTTACACTTGAAAATCAAAAGATAATATTCTCTCAAGTGCTAGCCACCACATCTCTCAAGAACAAAGCTACTGCAACCTCAAGGACCAGATCCAAAGATTGAAGATATCTTAAGTTCTTAGGTTTGTTGAATCTTTGTTATTTTGTTCTTCATTTGTAATTCCTACATAGCTTAGTTAGAAGCACTGTGTAGGAAACCTTTGTAAACCATAACCTTTGTGTTTGTGTCTTGGCTAGAGTTAGTCGAGTTGTAAAACCTTTGTGATAGAGTTATTACAAAGTGTCTTATAATAGAGTTGTTACAAGTTAGTGAGGGATTAAGAGGTTAATTCCTAGGTTACAATAGGTTGTAATCTGAAGATTGCTCAGTAGTGAAGTTGAAATCCTACAAGGGTAGGTCATGGTTTTTGACCCCGTGAGCTGGGAGTTTTCCACGTAAAACTCAATTGTGTTCTTTATTTACTGCTGATTTACTGTGGGAACAGATTTCCCTATACTGTTTGGTTTTACAGTCTGTTGCTTACTGTGGAAACTGATAGAGAACCTGGTTCTCTATACAGTTTGGTGGACTCTTAGTTTATATCAGTAACTAAATAACTGAATACTTGCATACTGAATAATCATAAACCTGTTAACTAAAAGACTATATAGCTGGTAACTGAGGTAAGCTGATAACCATAAAATATGATAACTGCTTTAGTACTTTCTGATAAGGTTATGCTCTAATATGCACTACTATTGGGCGCATACCACATTCAACATCCTCTCTAGGACCTTAGGTTATTCCTACTCATCGCTTGGGCATTCGATACGTCTAGAGTTCGATAGGAAGAGAAGGTTACCTATTGCTCTAAGCTTCATGGCACAATCTAGAGTAGAAAGAAATGAGACAATCCTGAATGTCTTGGTAGTTAACTGTTTATATGCATGGTCGGCACACACCTATAAAGGAAACTCCACTGGACACGGCTTCATAAACTCCCTAGGACACTGCTCTGATACCAACCTTTGTCTTGTCTGCCCCGAACCTGGGTCTGAACGTAATACGATACCCGGTGCCTAACTACATGTGACTAAGTGAACCAACTAGCTGGTTGATTCAACATGTGATATCATAACATACTAAATACGAAAGATAAACTAACACATATGGATATACTGAAAGTTTAAATGATATAAATAAAGTGTGGAAACACTAATATAAGTCTAAAACATATTTGTAGCCAACATTGCTAACATGAAAAATCTGCGACTCTGTCTAACAGTTAGTCTAGTCTAAGAAGCCTCTAATGAAGTACTAAAATACTAATTGTTTGTAAATATTGAAAGACTGTAAAGTAATAATAATGCCCCGAAAGAATTGGGGATCACCAAATAGTTGGTACGAGAATCCTAGCGCTCTGAGTTATCAACCTTTAAATCATTGCATGCATCGTGAGATGCAGACCTCGAGAAAAATGGGACGTTAGTACATTTCAATTGTGCTGGTATATAAAGCAACTAAAATAAAGAATCGTAAATACTAAAACTAAAACTAAATTGATAACTGAGAACTGATAACTAATAGTTGGTAATTGAACAGATAACTGAACTGAACAGAGGAAGTAAGGATATGAATACTCCCTCTACTGAATCTAAATAAATAAATTTCAGCCTCAGACCCAATATATATATATATATATATATATATATATATATATATATATATATATATATATATATATATATATATATGCATAAATTGTGTCCTCGGGCCCAAGTATACGTATACATAATGTCACGACCCCAAACCCCGGCTGTGATGGCGCCCAACACAATGCTAGGCAAGCCCGACCAATTAACATCTCACAATCTCTTTCTTTATAATTCAATACCAATTTTTGGGATTTAATACCAATTTAATATAAATAAAAGTATGAATTTAACAGATGAAATGTGTGGAAACCATAATCATGAAAAATCTCGGTAAAACAGCCCACTGATCCGGTGTCACAAGTCTGAGCCTCTAATACAAGGTTTCAACAATCTAATACAGAAATATGTCTAAAATGCGGAATAATAAGTGGAGATAGAAGGAGAAATCGGGTCTGCGAGCGCCATGCAGCTACCTCTATAACTCCGATGAAAACAGAACGACAGGAAAGCTCGCTCTATGCCTCAGGAATACCTGTACCTGCACACATGGTGCAGGGAGTAATGTGAGTACTCCGACCTAGTGAGTAATAACAATAAATAATGGCTGACAGTATGAAATTGCGTAAAGGCACTAAGCAGTTCTATATCAAAACAGTAAAATCATTTAAGCAGCAGTGAATGAGGAAATCATGTGAAATTCTTTAAACCAGGTAAAACAGATATAATCAGTATAAATCAGCTCCTCAAGCATTTTAGTTCATTTATTCGTTCTTATCCTCAGTTCTCAATTCATATACTTCTCACGATAACTGAATCAATAAATTATATACCGCTGCAGCGTGCAGCCCGATCCGTATATCGATGTGGCGTACAGCCCGATCCATAATAATAATAGTCGACTGCGCTCACTGGGGGTGTGCAAACTCCGGAGGGGCTCCTTTAGCCCAAGCGCTATACTACTGCGGCGTGCAGTCTGACCCATATAATATACTACTGCGACGTGCAGTCCGATCCATATATTATACTACTGCGGCGTGCAGTCCGATCCATATATTATACTACTGCGGTGTGTAGTCCGATCCATATATTATACTACTACGACGTGCAGTCCAATCCACATAAATATATATTCTACTGCGGCGCGCAACCCGATTTATAGCATATCAAATACCCTCACAATAGGGTTCTCGACCCCTCTCAGTCAATATAGACTTGGCCTCTCGGGCACACTAAGATAAGACGGGGTTCTCAACCCACACGTTACTCTCATTAGGATTTAACAATTTCTAAAGTTGGTTCATATTATGTTTATCAGTTAAGAACATGATTGAGGGTATGATTTCGACAAGAAAAGTGAGGTCAACCAATACAAATGCCCCTTAAGGGTTCTACAGATCGGCACAAGGTCCCAAACATGGCAACCAGCCCATAATATAATGATATTAATTAAGTCTCAGTCAAAAGTACAGTAGAGTCATCAAACGGGATGGACCGAGTCCAAATCCCCAGTAGTAACAGACCTCACGCTCATCATACAACGTGTGTCTCATCTCAACATAGCACCACGTTGTGCAGATCCGGGGTTTTAAACCCTCAGGACATCATTTAAAATCATTACTCACCTCAAGACGGTCAAAGTCTAGCTCGCAATGCCTTTGCCTCTCAAATTAGCCTCTTCGTGCGACGAATCTTCTCAAAATCACAACGAATATGTCGCCTTATACTAAAGAGACAATACCCAATCGAAAACACTCGAAAAATATCAAAATTAACAAATGTGACAAAATCCGAGCCCCGGTCCCACGTCTCGAAACTCAAAAATTTTTATGTCATCGGGTTCCTTATCTTGCCACGAGTCTATACATACAAAAATCTCTCAAATCGGACCACAAATGGCCCCTCAAATCCCAAATTTAGAATTTCAATTTCAAGCCCTAATTTCTTACAACTTGACTATATTTTCATGAATTTCAAGGATGATTTCACAATATAATCATGTATTTAGTTCATAGGACTTACCTCCAATCACTTCCCGTCAAAACCCCTTCAATTCCCGTCTAAAAGCTCTCAAGGTTGCCCTAAAATGGTGGAAAAATGGGTTTGGTTCGCGGATGAAGAATTTTTAACATTCTGTCCGGGTACTGTAGCTAACCCTATGCGATCGCACTAGAGATCTTGCGATCGCATAGAACAAAATTCCCAGGCACTGTAGCTAACCCTATGCGATCGCAACACCTTCTATGCGATCGCATAGAGCAAAATTGCTCTGCACTGACTGCTGCATTTCTGCAGCATTTTCCAACTTCAAAAATTTCCGTTAGCTATCTGAAATCACCACGAGGCCCCGGGGACCTCAACCAAACGCACAAATATATCTTAAAATATCATCCAAACTTTCTCCAATCATCAAAACACCTCAACTAACACTAAAATCATCGAATTACATCGAATTCAAGCCTAATTTCTTTTAAAACTTCTAAAACACGCATTCGATCGAAAACCCAACCAAACCACGTCCGAATGACCTAACAATTTGCACACGCATCCCAAATCACTTAACGGAGCTACAGCAACTCTCGGAATTCCATTCCGACTCTCGGATCAAAATCTTACCTATCAACCGAAAATCGCCAAAATACTAATTTCGCCAATTCAAGCCTAATTCTACACCGGACTTCCAAAATTACTTCCGATCACACTCCTAAGTCACAAATCATCCCCCGAAGCTAACCGAATCATCAGAATTCAAATCTGAGCCCTCTAACACATAAGTCAACGTCCGGTTGACTTTTCCAACATAAACCTTCCTTAAAGAGACTAAGTGTCTCATTTCTTATCAAAACCACTCCAATTCAACTCGTCCACATAAGCATAACAAAATAGGTAGTGGGGAAAACGGGGCGGTAACTCACGAGACGACGGGTCGGGTCGTCACACATAACTGCAGCCTCAGGCCCAAAGATGCATAAAGCATAAACTGCGGCCTCGGGCCCAATGATGCATAAAGCATAAACTGCGGTATCAGGCCTAAATATAGGTGTTCAACATTCATGAAACTAAAATCAGGAACTGAGAATCATATGACAATACATGATGCTGAAATGATGAATCTGACTGTGTTACATGATATTGGAATACTGATTAGGACTAGACTGAGACATGTATTCATGAACTAATTATGAGAACTGAAGCTTCAACTGTTTATGACATGCTGAGTAATCTAGACTGAGACTCATGGGCATCAAATACAAGTTTATAATGATTACGCACAGAGCTCACAATATTCAGAATGAAAGTCATGAACGAATTACGAAGCTATATAATAGAAGTTCTACAACTATTTAAGGAACTAAGCTTAATTATATTTCTGAGGTAATCAGTAATGTTGTAGAAGAAACATATGGTAGGGAGAATCATTAACATTCCCAAACATATAGAGTTAGCCTTAGATACCTTGGCTTTGCCCCTTTTAAGCGTATCACAATATTTGTCACATCTTCAACGGTAATCTCTTACGACATATATCAAGAGGAACCAATATTAGCACTAATACTCATGTTTTAGTCACTTAGGTATTTTATCATAAACTTTTTGGGCATAAAGCTTTATAGTCCTTATTAATATTGTTTCTACATCAAACAACTCATTCTCTAGCTCCTAAATAATTTTTTTATCGCCCATAAGATAAACAACACTCTTATTCAATATTCAATCATCAACAACCCAAACCTATAATCATTCATGCTTTTCTATCAAATTCATCAACTCATATCTTATAAACTTAGAATGTATAATCATTAATCAAATGCTATAATCAATTAGACGTTGAATATATTACCTTTTTTATGTTCAAGTCTCTTGAATTCGAGTTCTAGGGATATAGAGGTTTTACCCATGTTAATAAGGTATTGAAGAATTGAAATTAACTTAGAATCATTATGAAAACTTACCTTGGATAATGGCGAGGGACCTTGGAGGAAGTTAGGTTCTTTAGAGCTTCCCTTTTTTCGTGTTTTTTTAGGTTCTTTAGAGCTTCCTTTTTTCGTGTTTTGGGGTGTGGGGAATGAGGTAGGGCTTTTAACATGACTTCCTGGGTGCGCTTCCATGCAGTGAAGGCCCAACTGTGCACCTGAACGCACAGCAAGGGCAGTGGCACTGCCACAAGTGCGCTACCGCGCACGGTACAGCTGGGCGCATATACTGCGCATCTTCCAGTAAATATGCATAACTTTTTACACAGAGATCCGTTCATGCTCCATAATATATCGTTGGAAAAGTATTTCAAAGGACTATAACTTTTATGTTTTAAGTTTTCTCAAATTCCTAACATATTTTACTAAATCAGTCTGGAAGATAGACCTTACGTAAACTTAGTCGATTCTATAGAATCTTATGCACCTCACTCTCTGTTTTGCTTCCAAGACAACTATTTTCATCCATACTCATCCCGGTAGAATTTTACATGTATAAAATATCACATTAATACTTATTTAATACGTCCACATCTAATCCGAATTTACGGAGTGTTAAAAAATCACTGAACGCTTGACCTTGCATTAAGCATTTTGAACTTGAAATTGAAAGAAAAATAGAAATGTCCGCAAGACAGTGGCAGTGCCACATTCAACCAAGGAGAGTCAATCGACACCCATTCGCTGGAAAATTATACTATATTGCTAGTTTTTTTTTATTATATATATATATTTACTATACATTGACTCCCCTTAATTTTTCGATATATTTTACAAAATTATATTTTGATACTCCTTGGTGAAAATGTGGCTCCGCCACTGCGCAAGAGGCAAGACAGAAAGAGTATCATAGCTAGATTTTATATAGAGAACAGATTAGCTATACAGTAATCTCATTAGCATTAATCAAATTATCATTATCCATATGAGATTTTAACTGCAAAAAAAAGATTCTTTTAATTGTATTTGATTATAACGCAATTCCACAACAAACTGAAAAGCATTAGGCTACCCAATATCTCCAAGAATAATATGTAAACGAATGAAAATATCCATTGATTGATCAACCATCCCAAGTTGTACTAGGAGTATTAGTTTTAAATAGGGGTGTACATAGGTCGGGTTGGTTCGGATTTTGCAATTATCAAACCAAACCAATTATATCGAGTTTTTAAATCTATAGATCAAACCAAACCAACAAAAGTCAGGTTTTTCAATAACGGGTTTTCTCGGGTTTTTCGGATTTTTCGTTCCGATAAACTTGTGCTCCAAACTATATATAGCTTCCATCATAAAATTCTAATAAATTCCTGCAGCTATCTTGGAGTACAAAAAAGAACAGGAGGACCATGCAAATATAAAAGTCTAAAATTATACACCAAAGAAGGATCATGACAATAACACCTTGTGGGGTCAGGATCAATCTTATACGGGGCATTTTCTTGAATAAGCATGTTGTAACATGTTGCTTGAGTACAACAGGTCTACTTGAATGACAACCATGGTGGCTATTGTGTTAACCAAACAATGAATGGCAATAGGTGTTAAGGAAAAATTACTCCGTACACAATGCAGATATTTTTTTTCCAGTAAATATTAGAAAAATACTATATATCAGGTATTGGATCTTGATATGTCAACACACTGTGTTCTAATATTAACAAGCCAATGAACTATTCCTGAAGGCTACAACTCCATACATTTCCATATCAGTTCTACTAAGTCAAGAGAAAAATTGAATTAGATTTAAACAATATCTGGCCATTAGAAAGTAGGCAGAATGAGGAAATTATCACCAAAAATATAAACTGCATATCATATTGCACTCTACATAAGAATTATCACCAACTTTTTAAGAGTAGACATTACACTCAAAAAGTCCTAAAAGATAAACAAAAAGAGAATATATTAAACTCTAAGAAGTTGGGCATCTTAGTAGATATTACAACCAGAGGAGCATGTTTCCAAAATACTTGTAAAGGCATAATGACCTCACTTCCAAAAATAGTCATGAAGCAAATTGTAGTTAATCATCCTTCTAATCAATCCTCAAAGGTGAGTCTACATATTCTGGAAAAGAAGAAGAAGAAACAATTAACATATTTAAATATTAATTAATGTAATATAAAAAATAACTATACTCATTAACAATTGAATATAAATTATTACCTTCTTCAATTTGCTCAATTTTCTGGACTTCCTCTAACATGTCTTCAAACTTATATTCCTTGGAAGGCGATCGTATCCATTGTTGAGTACAAATAAGTGCTTCCATTGTTTTTGGTGATAAAGAACTCCTATAAGAATATAAAATTCGACCACTTGTACTAAAAGCAGACTCCGATGCAACAGTAGAAATAGGAATAGAAAGAACACCCCTTGCAATCTTTGAAACAATTGTATATTTACTAGATGAAACTTTCCACCATGCCAAGATATTAAAATCTTTGATCTTCACCACATCATCCATCAAATTTATCTCAAGATTGAATTTTTTTTAATATTTCCCTCATCTTCCAAAAGTTTCTCCCACTTTGATTGCAACAAATCACCAACTTCACTCATACTAGTATCGCCTCCAATATTGTCACTAGAAGCCTCAAAAAAAGAATCATTGTAGTTATTATACAAGCGAGTTAAAATGTTTACCACATCTTCGGACTTCAATCTTCCCAACAAAGAACCAAATGCATCAGTAAGAATGAAGTTCACATACTTCATCTTGTATCTAGGATCTAACACAACAGCAACAAGCAATAACATATTCATATCCTCAAACTTACCCCAATATTTCTCAAGCTTACTTTTTATTCTTCCTGCCATATCATTCAAAGTACGATCATCGCTTTTGGTATGCTTTATAATAGCATTTCGATGATTGAAAAATTCTTGGAAGAAAGAGTTGGAAGTAGCATATAAACTGCCTGAAAATTTTAAAGTTGTCTGATAGAAAATGTTAAGAAACTTGATAAAAGCTTTCACATTCTTCCAGTCGTCTGCAAATGGATTTCCTCTTAAAGCGCTTATTTCTCGACAATACTTTTGATATTTATGGTCATCCACATACATTTTTGTAAAGGCTTTTTGAAATTTTAGAGTTGTATCTAACATTGTATATGTGGAATTTCATCTTGTTTCAACATCAAGACTTACAAGACCATGAGTATCTATCTTAGCTTTCTCAACAAATGACTTGAAAGAAGCAAACCTTGAAGGAGAAGACCTAACATATTTTACCGCATTTCTTACACGAGTAATAGGCTCAATTTGTTCATCTAACCCATCTTTTACAATCAAGTTCAAAATATGAGCATTGCATCTAACATGCAAAAACTCATTTCCAAGTATTGCTCATTTCCAATCATCAATACGCAACTTCAAATGCTTAATGGCAGCATCATTAGCACTTGCATTATCCAAAGTCACTGTAAACAAGTTCTCAATGCCCAAACCAAATAAACATGCTTCAATTCCCTTTGCAATAGTCTCACCTTTGTGATCCGGTGTTGGAAAAAAGTTCAAAATTTTCTTTTGTAGATTCCATTGATCATCTATCCAATGTGCAGTACCAACCATATAAGTTAAGTTTTGTAGTGATATCCATGTATCTCTAGTGAGACATACGCATTGGTTCTTAATAAGATTTTTAATTTTTTCCTTCTCTTCATGATAAATCCTCAAACAATGTCTAGCAACAGTTACACGAGAAGGTAATTCGAAATTAGGTAAGGCTTTAGCCATTAATTTCTTAAATCCTTCTCCTTCAACAACTCTAAAAGGTTGCTCATCAAGAATTACAAATTCGGCAATCGCCCTCCTAATGTCATCCACATTATACACTACCCTTTCAGTAGCACCCGAACCACCTTCTAGCCACCCTTCCTTGATAGGTTTTAATGTTTATTGTCTCTTATCAATGGCTCTAAAGGGAGATTTGTGACATGTAGAAGTTAAATGCGACCATAATGTAGTAGTCCCATTCTTGCTACCTGCAGCAAATGTTTTAGGACAATAATTACATTTTGCCCTACATTTACCTCCTTTAGCAGTAAATTTGGAGAAGTGATTCCAAATCTCGGACGTCTCTCTGCCACTATTCCTATATTTAGATTTTTCTGATGGAGTCGTTCTTTTTTGCTTCTTAGGAGGAGTGCTTCGATGAGGAGTGTCCGCACTTTGTTTTTGAGCTGCCACTGGCGAAGGATTATTGACAACCACCTCAGCATCTGCTCCAAAAGTTGTAGTTTCCATTTTTAGAAAGAGTTCCTGCAAATAGAACATATTCAGTTACTATTTAACTCATGGAATTTACCTTCACATTGTGACAGCAAATGACAGATCACTGGACTATTTTTATAGAGGTCATTTTATGTTGAAGTGAAGCCAAAGAAGGTGCAATATATTTATAGAGGTCATGGACTAAGCAATATAAACAGAAGGCTAGATTGTTCAGAATTAGCTGGATTGCGAAACTTCTGGGGCAATAACAGGATCACTGTCTAATCTTTCTACATTTTTTAATATGGGTGGGGGGGTGTTATATTGAAAGCATAAAGCAGGGAGGGTCCAGAATATGAGTTTTTAGATTCACCCCAATCATAAATTTGGGGCTAAAGTAAAATTAAGGCTGTTATAAAAGAATCCAACTAGGATGAATTAAAGGTATTAGAACAACATTCTTGAGAAGTTAAGCATCTTTTTTCACTTGTTTCCCTTATATCTGTATCATTACTTCTACTTTGATCTTCTGATAAAGGACCAATGTAACCACTTGGACTTGAAGCTAGCTTGCCACATCTTAGTTAATTGGAGAAAAGCAAGGTATATGTATGCAACTAAAGAAAACATGTAAAATGAGAGAAAAAGGCGTGTTTCAATTATGTGTAGGTTATTTGCCTTTGGAGAAGAGCCAAGATGATTTCAATTATTTATGTGTTTCAGAACACCTTTTGGACAATCTATCTGCTTTTAAGATTAGGTTTTGGTTTGGGCTCAATTATTCTTTTATGGGCCAAACAAAAACAAATATTTACATGGGCTATAATACCAATTTAAAATATTATGCTATATAAAGAAATTATAATAAAAATTAAGAAATAATTATAACTTACATTATAATAAATATTTTTATCTATCTAATATATAAAATATGTATACATGTAATGTCGGGTTGGTTTGGTTTCGGTTTGATTATTTTAGTTAATACCAAACCAACCCTATTGTGGTCGGGTTTTATTTTTCAATACCAAACCGAGTCAAACCAAACCACTAGTCGGGTTTTTTTTCGGTTTGACTCGAATTTTCGGTTTGGTGCGGGTTATCGGTTTGGTTTGTACACCCCTAGTTTTAAATGCTACAGAAATAAACCCCTAGTCATTTTGTAGTCCTCAGTAACCAAAAATTGCCTAAGATCTCAATCACCGTGATAAATTGTCCGCTTGTCCTAGTCATTTTTATTTTTTATTTTTATAAAAGATGTAATAAGCTGTCTAGTGTTTTAATAAGGAATACGTAAGTATGCCAGATTAATTAACAGTGACATTGAACCAAACTGCCCAAGCCTTGTTAAAACGTTAATGTTGAAAACCCAATGAAGCTTGGATTCCTTCTGGAAGCTTAATCAACGAACCAAAAGTGCAATGCCAATTAAATGATGCATTCAAGAGAAGGTTGACAACCAAACTTGAAAAGATGCAAAAGAACTTGGCTTACACAGTGAATTTTAACTTGTTTTAGGAGGTTACTGGCTCATTTCCAAGTTATTAATCGTACTTGTTATGGACAGTTACTTATTGCCAAAAACGAATGCATTCAATGTTTCAAATTAATAAATTCGACCTCTAAGATTCTTAGCACTGAACTCTTTCTGCTTTTAACATTTATGGATTCAGATTTAATATTTTAAATTTTAGTAGACTTCATATATAAATCTATGTTCCACATAAAAATACTTGGTTCGGATGAACCCCTTGCTGGTATGTTACATATACCCCTGCCTGTAATTATCTTTTGATGACTTGATAGTGTTGAAATTCTTTTACTAATTTCTTTGTAGATGTAATAATTTCTTTGTAGATGTAACCATTAAGTCCACAAAGAATTTAAGTCCCTTTGGGTGAAGTATCTAGCAAGTCATCTGATTACAGAAAGAGCAACATCAACCCAGATTGTTGCAAGAATCAAAATGCAAAACCCAGGGAAAATTTAGAGGACATAAGCAGCCAAAATGCAACGTCCAACAAAGTAGATTGAAGTGAATGTGATGCAAAATTCAGAGTCCATAAGAAAGAAGAAGTTTTCTTATAAGCTATTACAGGAAGAACAATCATTAACAAATAGGCAAAAAGATATGGCTGAACGTGTATTGGAGCTTCGAGATGCCACTTCCCGGACTAAAGATGCTCAAAGCGCGAGATTACTTTCGCTGGTATTAGTAGGCACCCAAAACTCGTTTGTGCTTTCCTACAGTGGAAATTCTGTGTTTTTGCATTGTGTTAAGCGTGCGAGTAACGAACCTTCCAAGGATAGGAATCAATCTCTAGGCTACACTTCACATAATGACAGATGAATTCAAGATCCAATTAGTGTTCCTCGTAAGAAAACAGCTATAACAACGACAATAACAAATTCAGTGTAATCCCACAAGTGGTGCCCGGGGAAGATATAGTATCTGCAGCCTTATCCCTAGCTTGAGAAGGTAGAGAGGTTATTTCCGGATAGACCATCGGTTCAAGGTTGTTCCTCGTAAGAAAACAAGGATAAAAAACATGAAAGAGCTCTCCATTCACTTCTCATCTTGTTAAACTAAGGCCATAATTTGAAATTCAATCCCTTCTTCCAGATATTTCAAGAACAATTAATAGATGATCCAGAATTTCATGCCTAACTATGACAAGTTATTTACACTCTTTTTCCAGATAATACAAAGTTGAAAGACTAAAAAGAAATAACTTTGAGCTATCAAATCTATAGAGGGTAAAGAAAACTGGAACAGATAAGATGGAATACTATTAATTTTTCAATCAGCTGCGCTGTTATCTCATCTCACTTAAATAAAAACCATTTTTCACACTGAAAATGGGCGAGGAATATCAGTGAGCTGACATAACTCTCTTGGCTAATCAACATCATTCTTCAATGCATATAATGATAAGCGTAAAGAGCATGAAAAATAGCTATATGGATGGATTTAAATGTAGACCGAAATTGTGAGATTCCATACAACTTGGTACTGGGTTGAGAAACTTCGAGCTTAGACTCTCATGCCTTCCTCTCAACCATGAAGGTGTTCATAATTCCACTTCAGAGGCTGCAGAGCTTTTGCTTAGAAGAGAGTCATGTACAGTGGAATCAAGACGATTAATCTTCTTCATAATCTCGCAGAATGTCTTAACTCTGACAGGGTCATTATTATCCTCGAAGTATGCTAGAAACATCTTGATGGTTTCATCCACAGGGAACCAACAACGTTTCTCGGGATTTGCCTTTTTGCTGGCACCCATCTCCAAATACTTCAGAGCCAAATCTATCTGAGTATTTTTTATATAGTAATTTGTGAATGCACCAAAAGTCCTTAAGTTGGGTTCAACACCTTGTTTCAACACATTCTCATAAACCGAATTTGCTTCTTCAATCATATTTCTTTTGAGGTAGGACTCTATCATCACATTTGAAATTCTGATTTCATGTCTACAGCCTGTGTCCCATTCTCTAAAACACTTCTCAAGGTTTTCCAAATCCCCTACTTTGGATAAAGCCACAAGCACGATGAGATAGCTCACCTTACTGGGAGTTGGAACAACGGACTTCAATGATTCCCATGCATGATTGACTCCTGATGAATTAGATGTTTTTTGATACAACGTGATTAGGGTGTGGAATGCCTCACGGTCATTTATATCTTCTAATTTCTCCATCTTTTGAAGAATACCATTCGCCTTATCAAGGTCGCCAGTATTGATATACATGCCAGCTAGGTTTCCATACGTAAACCAGTCCAACTTTACCTGATTCTTTTCCATCTTATCAAGAACATCCTCAACTGATACTATATCCTTTACCGAAACATAGCTGGTCATCAACTGATTATAGGTATATAAATCAGCTGCAATATTTGTCTGCTCCATTTCTTGAACCAGTGGAGGGACTTTTTCAGGCTGGCCATTGCTTAAATAAAGAGATATCACATTGTTATAATTTAAGGTAGATGCAAAATTGAGCTCTTTCATCTCCTCAAAAAGCTTCAAAGCTTTATCCAACTTTTTCTGCCTGCAATAACACCAGAGAATTGCTCCATAGGTTTTACTAGTTTTTTCAGATTCTTGCAGGCTGTCAAAATACTTTTCGGCTGAATCTGCGCCCTCTGTCTTGGCCAGAAGGTCTATCCGTATTGCACGGTCGGCATCGCTGATCGTAATTTTGCTGATTTCCATCCATTTAGACAGCTGCATTTGGAAGTTTAATGATATAGCAACTTGTCAAACAAGAATAATTTGAATTGCAGCAGTCAATGTAATATATATAGCAGACAAAGTCTCAGAAATAGGACTAACACTGACCAAACAAATCTTCTGCTGTTATTATCGTATAACTGTTTGCCCAATGTAAGCACAGGCATTCACAATTAACTGGTCAAGATCGAGACACCAATTGAAAAAAGGATAATACAAATATAGCTTATGCGTCAACTCAAGTCCGGATAATGACACATAAGCCATATAGCTTATAAGTATTGCTGCTCTTCCCTTATCGATCATTGTAATATGTCAATTGTATTCATATTTTTGGAAGAAACAATAAGCCAACAAGCATAGTTATTCGAGACTTCACTGATTGCAAGTGTGATGAATGTTAACAGCAGTAAAACGGTCATGTCTTTCCACTCTGAATCTCAAACAAATCAAAGCAGTGAAAAATAAGAAAAGCGTCCACTTATTAGTGTTAAATGTTCACGTAAAACTCAACTGAGTGTGTTTGGCATGACCAAATTTTTTTTTAATTAATAAGTCATTTTCGGTGTTTGGCTACTAGAAAATCAAACAACTACAACTCAATCCTAAACAAGTTGGGATCGACTATATGAATTCTTACTAACCATGTTGCTCCATTTAAGCACATACTCTCAATTGTGAGTGGTTACGAGAAAATTAAAAGGATTTAGTTGACTTTTCTCGCTTATGGGGGAAGTCATTTTTCTTTACAACTTTCCCAGCTCTTTTGTCTTACTTCATATCACCTGCCCCGAACAACACTTGGACATTATTACCAATCTTTAATACCCAAAATTTTCATCAAAACACTATCCAATTTGCTGACATTGGAGTAATAAACATTTTTTTGAAAAATATTTTTCACTCACCCACCAAATACTAGCATTTCCATGGGAAAATATGAACTTTATCATGAGATGCAGAGTCCAGTAAGCTACCATGCAAAAGTGAACTAATAATATAATCAATAAATACTACTCCTTCCGTCCCAATTTATGTGGCAGTATTTAACTGTGCACACGCAGGGGCGGATTTAGGGTATATAAGGCAAAATCTGTTTTTTACCTCTATATATTAAGTTTTGAACCCCTTAACACAATCCAAAAGTGTAGTTTAGTGATCAAGGGGGTTCAAAAACTACATAAGGCCATGAGTTCAATTCCCACTAGATACAAAAAAAAATTTTGAACCCCCCTTGAAAATAGCCATCTAAAACAAGTTATAAGCATTTCTGTAGTGTGCTCGCTTGAATAATAACAAAAAAACATGGATAAATGAATAGAAGAAAAATAGATACCTGAAGGGCAAGATCAAACCTATTGCTTCTACGGAGATGGCTAAGGCAGTCAATAATCTCTACCTTTCTTAAAGGTTTCCCTTCGTTATGCAATTTATTCAGAGCATCTGTAAATTTGGTTTTATTCGGGTCTGCTCTGTTCATAAGGTCCGATAATCTCCGGCGACCCGCATTTCTTCGGTTGTTTTGAGTGATGGCCGGCGTTGATACCGTCGCCGTCGCCGCTGCCACCTCCATTTCTGTAGAGAACCATCGGCGACACGTCGTCGTTGATCGAAGAAGCCTCAAACAGGTAGCTCTGTTCATCATTTTTCTGGTACTCTAAGTTGCAGTGAGTGAAGCAGAGAGGGTTTAACTAGGGTTTTAGGAAATGTTTCAGTTTCAAATGTACGACGTCGTTTGGGAACGAATTTAGCAGCTTTTAACCTAGCTAATACAAAAATTAACCAAAATGACATAATTATAGTACAGTCACGTAAAAGTAACCAATCAGTAAATTATAAGTTGTAACTTATAGGCAAAACGGCCTAGTAAACTTGCATATGATTTCCATCCCAATAAATAAACAGTTTATCTTTTCCGTTTAAATATCTCAACTTACATATTTGAGAATTAAGAATCCATTTGTAAGTGCATTATAAATTTACAATCTTGACAATCTGATCACCAAAAGATCAACCAAAATGCTACACGTCAAATTGGTCTTTTGTTGATTGGATTGCTACGATTATGAATTTGTAATGCAAGGGTTTATTAATTCTTAAATATATATGTTACGGTATTTAAATGGGAACAATGAAAGTTTATTTACTAAGATGAAAATCAGGCGGAAGTTTAAGCGGCTACAAAACCGTAACTTATAAGAATTGTGAGCTTTACAAATCTTCTATATATATTATTAAAACGAAAGGAAAAAGTCATCTCCTAAAGTCAAGTGGCAGCATAGAAAAAAGTCACATGGCATAACTAGTTAATAATTAGTTATTGGTTATTATTTTTGAATGAAAAAATATCTATAAAATAATAAAATAAAATATTTTACAATAAAAAATGAAATTTAAAAAAAAACTATCCATTCAAACTAGAGAGTAGTTTCAAGTTGGAGTTTTTAAAATATTTTAAAATAAAACAAAATTACCATATCTATCTATATATATTATTAAAAGGAGAAGAAAAAACCCTCTCCTTAAGCCAAGTGGCAGCATAGAAAAAAGCCACATGACATAAGTAGTTAATAATTAGTTATTGGTTATTTTTTGTGAATGTAAATATCTATAAAATAATAAAATAAAATAAAATATTTTATGATAAAAAAATAAATTTAAAAAAAACTGTCCATTCAAATTGGAGTTTTTAAAATATTTTAAAATGAAACAAAAATTACCGTATGATAAAAAACTGAGAAATTTAAAATTTCTTTGTTTTTTTAAGTATTTTTTGTTTTTTAAAATAAAAAATTATTTGTTCTGAAATATTATTGAGCATAATAAAATAAATTAAAAAATAAAAAATATGTATCTTATATTATATTATAGAAAGTAGCATAAAAATTTTAAATAAAGTAATATGCTATTAATTAAGTCTATCAATAATGCAATAATACTAAATATTGAATAATATAATAAAGAAAAATAGAGAACAAAAAAGTCATTCGATTGCTATATAAGTCTTATTAATTTAATAGAGATTTTATTCATTAAAATTGTGATAATATTTCAACAATAGAATAAAATTTGAAATAAAAAATACTTTAAGATTAATAAATATATATATCTTCTTATATTATAAAAAGAAAGCTAGCAAACAAAAATATTAAACAAAGTAATATGCTCATAAAAATTTCTATTAACAATGTAAAAATACTAAACAATGGATAATAGAATAAAGAAAAGTATAGAACAAAAAAGTAATTCAATGACTATATAAGACCCTTTAATGTAATAGCGATCTTATTATTGGGTATATCACATTGACAAATAAGATGACAATTGAAATTTATTAAAACAATACGATCTAATTTGTTTAAACATTTCCGCATCACAATTTAATTTAATTAATATTTTTTTTAATATTAATCGCGCATCGCGCGGGTATGACTACTAGTTTTCAATTAAAACACAAGTCGACTAGATTGAAGATAATTTGAGTTTTCGGAGGATATTAGCTTAAAAATTGCACTGTTTCAACATCAAAATGTACAAATTTACCACAGTAGGTAATTTGCTAATTTTTTCAATTCTCTTCGATTTAATTTAACTCCTCTTTTCTCAATTATGCGTTACCAAATATTTTAATGTAGTGAAAAAGGTTGTAAATTATATTTCTGTTTATCTAAGCTTATTTTTTGCCATTATTATCCAAAACTTCCGGCTTCTGTTTTATTGTTCTAGAGTATTGCTTGTTAAATTTTTGACCGTAATATGTTGGGTGAGTTTAAAAGCTGGTGGAGAAAAGGCCGAAATTTACAATGATAGAACCTCGGAGATTGGAACTAAAGATGTTTATCGGGCGGGCTGGGACGGGCTGGACACAAAAATGGTCAGCCCGTTAGGGTTACGGGCGGGTTGTTAGCGGGCTGGAGTTAACGGGCTGGTGGCGGGCTGGGATTTTTCGGGTCCTATAGGGCCCGTACGGGTTCGGGGCTAGCGGGTTCGGGCGGGTCGGGCTTTCGCTTTTTTATTATTATTTTTAACTATCTTATATTTTTCTTTTTCAATGTTATTGATAGTTAAGTACTTAAGTGTTTTCAAAATTTTAAGGGTTAAAACTAAAGATTAGAATTGAACTTTTAAGGGTTAGAATTAAAAGAACAAACTAAAAGTCTAAAACATAAAACATATTAACATAAATGCATAAGTCTATATAAAAAATATTGAATAAGAGTATAAGACATTATGCAATATAAAAAATTCACAATATTTAAGTAACTTTGATATTTTTATTGAATAATATATAGTACTTCTAATTAATTTGCAAGTTCTTTTTTGATTTTTTAAATATTTGAACTTGCAAATTAAAAGTTTACAACAATTGTTAAAAAAAAAGAAGTAATAGTAAATCAAATGTTTTGCATCATCTTTGTAAGCTCTTCCATGTCAATGTGAGGTGCTTGGTTTCCGGTATTATAATCGGTACCATAAACCATTATATCTCCAATTTCTTGGTCTTCCTCTTCATCTACCTCGTCGCGCCGTTCTGATCTAATCCAATCTCTAAAGCACACTAGAACTTCCAAAGCGTTGCTGCCCAATGAATGACGGGTATCTCCTAGCTGTTGTCTTGCTTGGCTAAATGCGCTCTCTGATGCGACTGTTGAAATAGGCACATTTAGAACGTCTCGAGCCATGGCCGAAAGAACAAGAAACTGATTTGTGTTGCTCCTCCACCAACTCAGAGGTAAAAAATCCTTTGTGAGGGGCTCCGGTGACTTTTGCAAGTAGAATTGGAGTTCATCAATATTCCAGCTACTGGTTTGTTGATGCTCTCCTAGTGTAGACCAAATCAAATAATCTTGAACATTATCATCATCTTCCAAATTTGTTCCAAATGTTGAAGTATTACTTGAAGGAATATTTGCATCTACAACCGAAGAAGCATCAATAATGTTAGCATAATAATTATACAAAATTTGTAAATGTTTGTGCAGATCAGAAATACAAGTCTCAGTATCAGGAGTTTCAGTTGGTCCAATATCCATATAAGTATATAAAGCACTGATTAATTGGCGACACTTTATCATTTTGATAGTAGGGTTTAAAATAGCACCAATTAGGTAAATAGGGGGAATTGGGAAGAAATATTTTTTAAACTTATCTAGCATGGTTTCAACAACATTAGTATATCCCTCTTTCGCCTTCAACTTATGTAGTAAAAGAGAAATTTCAGCAATGTGAACTAAACCATTTACAATAGTAGGATAATAAGCTCTAGAAAACTCAAGTGTAGCCACATAAAAATTTTGTAAAAATTGTACAACATCATGAATGGCATCCCAATTTTTAGATGTTAACAGACGGTTAGGATCGGTACAATGAGAATTAGCAACTTCAGTTATAGGCATTCTATATTTATAACAACATCTTAGGAACAAATAAGTATAATTCCACCTAGTAACTATTTCTTCAGGCATGAGTCTTGGTTTTAGTCCATAGTGTACACATTTTTTCTTAAATGCATTTAATCTAGCACTTCTATTATTTCCTTGAATTACACCAACAGCTCTTCTAACTAAAGTGATATCATTGTGAAATAAGTCAAGGCCACTCTTCACAATCAAGTTATAAATATGACATGCACATCTAATATAAAATATTTCAGGAAGTGGTGGGCGTAGATGCAATTTTAGTAATGTAATAGCAGAAGTGTTGTTAGAAGCATTATCAAATGACATACACAACACTTTTTCAGAAAGATTATAAAATAAAGCAACTTCATGGATAGTAGCACTTATAAATGCACCGGTATGACTTTGATCTTCATCATATTTAAAAGCAATAATACGTTTTTGCATACAAAAATTATCATCTATCCAATGGCATGTAACAGTTAAATAATCATTTCCATTTACAGCACGACCAATATCAGAAGTAAGAGAAACTTTACAAGAAAGACTAGCGAACAAATAACGTATATATGTCTGATATTGTCCATAAAGCCTAAAGATATCAGATCTACAAGTACTTCTAGGAATACCTTTAAACATAGGGTTATAAATTCTTTGAATATAAGTAACAAGATATGGTGAAGAAGCAAAACTAAAAGGTAAACAACCTAAAACAATCATTTTAGCTAATTCTTCTCGATCTTTTTTAATATCGTATTTACCCATTAACCCCCCAGTGACCGGGTTAAGTTTTTGTTGCCCAGCTTCATCGCTTACTCCCCAATCAATAGGATGAATTTCTTCCATGTGCCTACGAAGTTGACCCGTTCCCCCATTCTTACCGGGCTCGTGTTTATAAACTTCATTACATATTTTACATTTTACATAATTTTTCTCATTTTCTAGTCTATCAAAAAAATTCCAACACTTACTTCTTAATCTTCTATTCTTCTTAATAGGCAAAGGAGGCTTACTTATACTTCCACCTCTAATATTTTGACTAGCATTACCGGGTGTAGGTGGTGGTGTTTCAAGATTATCGGGTGATTGAATATCATCTAAAATATCATCTAAATCATCATCAATACCAAATTTTTCTTGAAGTAGCTCATAATCTACATTTACGTTTTCAGGTGAACTTTCAGAAACATGTGTTGCACTACTAGAAGAACCACCTCTTACTCTTTTGGAATTTTTCTTACTACCACCTTTACTAGTGCAAGCTTTTTTGGCCGCTCTAAGTAAATCCATTATCTAATTTAAAACAAAAAATTCAAATAATAATTCTAAATAATAAAGAGAAAGGGATGGAACGAGTGTACCGGGATTCCGAATGCCGCACTAAATTTGATATAGAAACGAGAAAGTAGAAACTCAAACTTCAAATCTTCAATTGATATTTGATAACTTGATAATTAATGTCACACTTCACTTGAATAATTGAATTAGAAATTTATGATAATAATACTTTTGTAATGAAAGTATGAAACTTGTAAGTTGAAACTTGAAAGCTTGAAATAATGAGCAATTGAGAATATTATCAAGAGAGAATTGAGAGATAATTAGAGAGAATTGAAAGATAATTGTGAGGAATAATGAAAAAGAAAGGGGGTATTTATAGTTTTTTAAAAGGATTCAATTGCAATTTACAAATTATAAAAGGGGGGGGCTAAAATATAAATAAAATACCAAATTTTGGCTGTTTTTGACAGATTTGGCCGTTGGCCAACGGTCATTTTTGAAATTTGACCGTTGGCAACGGTCAGATTTAATTAAAAAAAATTAGGCGGGTTTGCGGGCTGTCGCGGGCTGAGGCCCGTTAAGAACCCGTTAAGCCCTTAACGGGTTGTGGCGGGTTCGGGTACCCGTTTGGCGAAAACTTAACGTTACTAGCCCCCCCCCCCGGTCCAACCCGTCCCAACCCGCACACATATGAACAGTAACGGGGTGGACCGGGCTGGCCCGGGTTGAACCGGATTGTTAGCGGGTCAGCGCGGCCCGATTAACACCTTTAATTGGAACACAGTAGTAATATTTCTCTCATTAGCCAATGTGTACATTGGTACTATAAGTATTAGATCACGTAAAAAAATGGTTAAATAGATTTTTAAAAAGAGAAGATTTCGTAACTAGGCAATGTGGAAAACAAAATTGCAGATTTTAAGTAATAAAATGAATATTTCAATTGTATCCATGAAAAAATTACCATATTAGCAAACCCCTGCCAGAAATGGAACCCTCATTTTTTTAAGCCTAAAATCTTGCCATAACAACCTTTTTATTCACAATCCCTGTATCAACATGATGCATCCATTCCAAAAAATTTCTAAATATATGAAAGTTAATTAATGCTAACTACATTCATTTCATTAACCTATTTTCTCTCTTCACCAATATTATTTCTTCCTTTCAGATAATCATCAAAAGTTAGAAGAAAAAAAAACATAAAGGACTAGTTTTACGGTAGCATAAATAATACAATATATAAATTAAATATACCAATTATTTATATATAATATAAGGATGTATCTTCAAACCTACCAGAAAAAAATATTGTTGCATTAATTATACAATCAATATAATTGTTACACACACATCTTGCAACATTTCATTGGAAAACTGTGATGACCCAAAATGTCATCTTTAATTTAAATAATCATCTCGGTATTTTAAGAACTTGAAAAGAGCTATCAATAATTTCTCAACTTGCGTGCGCAGTCCGTATAATTTTCTGGAAGGTTTTTGTATGCAAAATGGATTAAATTATGAATTAGAGCTTTAAAACTCAACTGAGTTGACTTCGGTCAATATTTTGAGCAAACGAACCCGGATCCAAGATTTGACGGTCCCAGGAGGTCCGTAGGAAAATATGGGACTTGGACGTATGCCCGGAATCAAATTCCGAGTCTCAGGCCCGAGAAATGAATTTTTGAGTAAAATTGTTTTCTGAAAATATTTAAGGAAAATGGAAATGAAATTTGATTAGAAAGTAATGGTATCGGGCCCGTATTTTGGTTCCGGTGTCCGGTACAGGTCTTATATATGGTTTAAGCACTTTCTGTAAAGTTTGGTTGAAAACGGACGTCGTTTGACGTGTTTCGGACTCAAAATGAAAAATTTGATGTTTTATGAAATTTGAAAGAATTCTTGGATTTTAAAGCTTAATTCGTGGTATATGATGTTAGTTTGGCGATTTGATCGCACGGTTAAGTTTGTAGGATATTGTTGAGTTAGTGCATGTGTTTGGTTAGGAGACCCGAGGGCTCGGGAGTGTTTCGGAGGTGTCTCGGAGTGATTTCGGACTTGGGAAAATAGCAGAAAATTTGCAGAAATAGTACCCCGTGAACAATACCAATGAACAGTACCCAGTTAACAGTACCCCGTGAACAGTAAAAACACATGAATAGTGCCCCCGAAAATTCTGGGCAGTTAAAGGACGAACAACACGTTTTTTTTTCATTTTTTTGAGTTTCAAACTCGGATTTTGGGTGATTTTGAAGTGTTCTTCACGATTTCAACTCAAGTAAGTGTCCTATACTCGAAAGTATTTATATTACATAAATCCATGGTTATTTTCATCGTTTAATTCGGATTTAAATGGAAAAAATTAAGATTTTTGCAAAATCTTCCAAAAATGAAAATTTTAGATTTGGAGGTCGAGTTGTTATCGGAATTTGATAAAATTTGTATGGGTGAACTCGTGGCTGAATGGGTTATCGGATTTTGTAAGTTTCGTCGGAATTCGATACATGGGCCCCACGAGCGATTTTGAGTTAAATTTCGGATTTTGTTGGAAAATTAGTATTTCCATATGGAATTAATTCGTACGATTTATATTGAGTATATAGAATTATTATGACTAGATTTGAAGCTTCGAACGAATTCGCGAGGCAAAGGCTTGTTGGAATTTTGAATTGGTTGCAAAGCGAGGTAAGTGTTTGGTCTAACCTTAGCTTGAGGGATTAGAAGTTGTGTCTTAATTGCTACATGTTAATTGTAGAGTACGACGTATAGACATGGTGACGAGTATCTATACGTTGGTGTCAAGCATGTCCGTGAGTCTTGTATTATAATTGTTATGACTCCGTTGTGGTTTATTGCACTTCATATGTTATTATCACCATTGTTCCCTTGCGAGGATGTTTGTTTGATATTATTGTTGTCTCGCCAGGATGTTTGTTTTGATAGTATTGTTCCCTTGCCGGGATGTTGTTGAAATATTATTGTTGCCTTGCCAGAAAGTTGTTATATTGCTCTTGTTCCCTTGCCGAGATTCCTTGTGATTATTGTTGGCTTGTAACTGGTAGCGGGTGGTACACCTACCACAAGATATATAATGAAATGGGAGCGGGTGGTACCCCTACCACAAGATATATAATGAAATGGGAGCGGGTGGTACGCCTACCACAAGATATATAATGAAATGGGAGTACGCCTACCACAAGATATATAATGAAATGGGAGCGAGTGGTACGCCTACCACAAGATATATAATGAAATGGGAGCGGGTGGTACGCCTACCACAAGATATATAATGAAATGGGAGCGGGTGGTACGCCTACCACAAGATATATAATGAAATGGGAGCGGGTGGTACGCCTACCACAAGATATAATGAAATGGGAGCGGGTGGTACGCCTACCACAAGACATAATGAAATGGGAGCGGGTGGTACGCCTACCACGAGATACATGAAATGGGAGCGGGTGGCACGCCTGCCACGAGATACATGAAATGGGATCGGGTTGCACGCCTGCAACAAGATGTGAAAAGAAAGTGAAATATGCTTTTGTTTCCCTTATTCTTGTTAGTGATTGGATTTTAATTCCTTTATAATTCTCTTGATATTCTATTTTTACTTTTTTTTATATATGTTCAATACTCCAAATTTCAACAATTGTTACTTTTTTTTAACTCAATTGATTTCTCAACTAAATTTTCCTTAAACCGTTTGAGGTTGTACTTTACAAAAAAAAAAGGAATTTCTACTATGTTTCGATTTATTCTCGTATTAAAGGTGAAGGATTCATTCGATATTGTACTTTAATTGAAAAGAGTATCTTCTTTATCAAATGATTTCTAAAAATAACTTCATATTTTCTTGTTGATTTCCTAATTGGGTTGGAAGTTGTACTCTACTTTATGTTAAGTGAATGAGGCGTCACAAGGTGACATTTACTCGAAAGAATTATATTCGAAAGATGCTTATTTGAAAGATATTTTATTTAAAGGAAATATATTCGATATATATTCATTGAAAAGCATATTATCTTGGAGATTATTACTTGAAGGATTTATAGGCGAAAGATTTATATTTGAAGGACTTGATGAATTGATTGCACTTGTATCTATTATTTGTTGAGAAACATTTATGGTGTTCTTGTGGCCTGCTATTTACATCACTGGTTGGTCATTGTTGTCATCATTGTTATCTGCTTCCTATTATTTTTGTACGCTATATTGCACAGGTTTATTTGGTAGTCTGGTCCTAGCCTCGTCACTACTTCGCCGAGGTTAGGCTAGGCACTTACCATCACATGGGGTCGGTTGTGCTGATACTACACTCTGCACTCTTTTGTGCAGATCCCAGTGTTGTAGACTTCGGACCGCAGTGAGATTGTTGTTTTCTTGTTCATCAGGCGATCCGAGGTAGTCATGCAGGCGTCCGCAGTCCTTGGCACGTCTCCTTCTATCTACTATTCCTGTTTCTTTCATGTATTTCCAGAGACTGTATTGTATTTATTTCTTTCAGACCTTTATTTGTAGTACTCCTAGACAGTCTGTGAAGTTGTGACAACAGTCTTGGGTAGATTTGTTATGGCTTGGTATTAGCAGTATTATTAAATCTCTACAATGCAGTCTTCCGCTTATTCAATTCTGTTGTTATCTAATTGTTGGCTCTTAATTGTTATCGGATTAAAAATGGAAATAAGGTAGATAGTTCAGTTGGTTGGCTTGCGTAGCTTTCACTAGTAGGCGTCATCACGACTCCCGAGGGTGGGAAATTCGGGTCGTGACAAGTTGGTATCAGAGCTCTAGGTTACATAGGTCTCACAATTCACAGATAAACTTAGTAGAGTCTGAGGGATCGGTACAGATACGTCTGTATTTATCCCCTAGAGGCTACAGAGTTAGGAAAAGTTTCACTCCCATTCTTCTCTGTCGTGCAATTTTGTTCTCTCATTGCTAAATTGAAACCTCTACTCTTGTCCTTTCACAAATGGCGAGGTCACGTGCCGCTTTTTCAGCCAAACAATGTCACAGACCGGTGATAGATCAATTACGTCTTCGGAGACTTTGCGGAGGCTGGATAGGTCTCACCAAGCTCTTCGCTACCACTTTCAGCGGTGCATCTTTTGAGGACCCGCGGGATTTTCTTGACCGCTGCTATGAAGTATTGCAGAACGTGAAGATAGTCGAAAACAATGGGGTTGATTTTGCTGTGTTGGAGATGACAAGTAGAGGTAGTGGAAAGATAATGTATTTACTAGACCAGTTGTGGTTCCGACGGAAGATGTAGACGTATCAAAAGATCACCTAATGAATTATGTTGGGGTTCAACGTACCTTGATGTCTGGTTGATTTATTTGAGTTGTGAAGGTCAAATATTGTGGATTATCGGATGTTGTGACATATGGCTTCGTGCCAAGTGAGGGGAGTCCACTATCTACGATCAAATTGTAGGGTCGTGTGTTATACCGATTTTGGCCTGAGATGTATTTATGTGGTACTGAAAGGTTTTCCAAAACTTGTATATGATCAAGAGCTGAGATTTGAATGGGATGATGATGAGACTTGAGATATTCCTGCGTCCTTAATAATTCAACATTTCAGTATCAACGGGGTCATGAAAACATATTCAGTATACTCGTAGTGCTTAAGTTAATCACAACACTCGTGTGGGGCAGTCATCTTTTAATGTACCAGTGGCATGAAATTTCTTACAATGGTTATTTAAGTTATCCGGTACAGACCTAGTATGAGCAACCGAACTGCGGATGGGTTGTTATGAAAATGGAGATACTAGGAACATCTTGAAAAATTATCCTAGACTTAGGAGAGACATATTTCGTCAAAGCACTCATGCTACGTGCCCCATTGTAGTTACTACTCCACTGACATGACCAACCATAGGTAGGGGTCAGGATATTAGAGGTGGAGGTGAGACTCCTAGAGGTGGAGACCCAGTCCGTTGATATGTTTTCTATGGTATGGCTGAGGTTGCTACACCAGACGGTATCGTTATAAGTACGGTCTCGAATTATTATAAACTCATAATTTCCTTAACTTGATTCGGTTTTGAGTATCGAGGAAAGTTCTCCTATTGTGCTCCACTTATGAGTGAGCTTCATAATTCTTAAACCTACATATGTGAATACTTCTGCTGGGAGATTATATGGAGATAGCCATGTCTATCATTATGTGTTGGTCATTAAAAATAGTTATGAGGCTAAAAGTGACTTTTGTGAATTAATTCGATGAGTTTGATTTAATTTCTAAATAATTGATTTCCATTGTAAATTATATGCCCTACCGGTAAGAGGGATCATTGTATATTGTGATTTTGTTTAACCGAAATTATTTGAAAGAAGGAAGAAAGGAAATGGAAAATTTTAGTTGGCACAATGTGCAAAATACTTGTGATTCAGAGTTGAGGATGAGATCCTCACATTTTTATATGATATGAAATATTTAAATCGGGCTACAAGCTGCGGTGGATGTCATATAAGGACGAGGTCCTGGTGGTGAAAATTTTATGTGTTTAAATTCTCCTTTTGTGAAATTAAAATTTGTGTTGTAGCACTTGTAGGGATTCATGCCTATTAGGCTTATTTGAAAATTCTTGTATGAATATTTCTGTGCATAATTTGCCAAAATTGTATTGTAACTATTGAGTTTTAGCCTACAAGGTGAGAGCCCAGGTGGTGTTAAATTGTGATTCGTTACTTCGGGTAAGTAATTATAAGATCCCCATGCCTTGTTGTTAGTAATCTGGAGGTTTGAAACAAAATTTTGTTAACATGAGGTTAATTGGCGATGTTGTAATCTATTATGAGCAACCATTAAGACCAGAGATGTGGTTATGGTCATACATATGGTGCGTTTTATGTCAAGATATCATTGTGATAATGTCGTGCTTGTAATGCGGAAGATTAGTGTTATTGATATATACTTTGTGTTGCGTTGTTGGGTTGTGGACATGTTGTTAGGAGTTGTTTTGGTGTTACTCTGACAGGTGGATAGGCCCAATTACAGGGGAGACTCTGCCGAAATTTCTGAAAAATTTGGGATATTGAGATGCGCAAAGAAAGAGATAAGTTACATTATGTTTTTGAAGACAAACTCTACTTCTCATTTAAGGACGAATGACCCTAAGTGGGGGAGAATGTAATACCCCGTATTTGATGGGTGCGTAGGCACGGGTTGCTATAGCCAGTCGGGACTAATATCGTGTGTTGACGTAAAAATCGGACCTTTCTAGAAATGATTGGAGTGTAAGAAATTTGGTCTTGAAGTTTACGAATATGGATAAAGGAAATGATCTCAATTGAAATGGTGTTGTTGGACTTATGTCGAATGCGATAATGTGGGATCAACCGCGAATAATTGTGTAAAAGTAAAATCATCAATTTGGTAACTTGAGAATAATTCTTAATACGTTCGAGGACGAACGTTTGTTTTAGAGGTGGAGAATGTGATGACCCAAAATGTCATCTTTAAATTAAATAATCATCTCGGTGTTTTAAGAACTTAAAAAGAGCTATCAATAATTTCTCAACTTGCGTGCACAGTCCGTATTTTTCTGGAAGGTTTTTGTATGAAAAATGGATTAAATTATGAATTAGAGCTTTAAAACTCAACTGAGTTGACTTCGGTCAATATTTTGAGCAAACGAACTCGGATCCAAGATTTGACGGTCCCAGGAGGTCCGTAGGAAAATATAGAACTTGGGCATATGCCCGGAATTGAATTCCGAGGTCTCAGGCCCGAGAAATGAATTTTTGAGTAAAATTGTTTTCTGAAAATATTTAAGGAAAATGGAAATGAAATTTGATTAGAAAGTGATGGTATCGGGCCCATATTTTGATTCCGGTGTTCGGTACAGGTCTTATATATGGTTTAAGCACTTTCTGTAAAGTTTGGTTGAAAACGGACGTCGTTTGACGTGTTTCGGACTCAAAATGGAAAATTTGATGTTTTTATGAAAATTTGAAAGAATTCTTGGATTTTAAAGCTTAATTCTTGGTATATGATGTTAGTTTGGCGATTTGATCGCACGGTTAAGTTTGTAGGATGTTGTTGAGTTAGTGCATGTGTTTGGTTAGGAGACCCGAGGGCTCGGGAGTGTTTCGGAGGTGTCTCAGAGTGATTTCGGACTTGGAAAAATAGCAGAAAATTTGCAGAAATAGTACCCCGTGAACAGTACCCAATGTACAGTACCCCGTGAACAGTATCACGTGAACAGTAAAAATGCATGAATAGTGCCCCCGAAAATTCTGGGCAGTTAAAGGACGAACAACACATTTTTTTTTCATTTTTTTGAGTTTCAAACTCGGATTTTGGGCAATTTTGAGGTGTTCTTCACGATTTCAACTCAAGTAAGTGTCATATACTCGAAAGTGTTTATATTACATAAATCCATGGTTATTTTTATCGTTTAATTCGAATTTAAATGGAAGAAATCAAGATTTTTGCAAAATCTTCCAAAAATGAAAATTTTAGATTTGGAGGTCGAGTTGTTATCGGAATTTGATAAAATTTGTATGGGTGAACTCGTGGTTGAATGGGTTATCGGATTTTGTAAGTTTCGTCGGAATTCGATACGTGGGCCCCACGAGCGATTTTGAGTTAAATTTCGGATTTTGTTGGGAAATTAGTATTTCCATATGGAATTAACTCGTACGATTTATATTGAGTATATTGAATTATTATGACCAGATTTGAAGCATCGAACGAATTCGCGAGGCAAAGGCTTGTTGGAATTTTGAATTGGTTACAAAGCGAGGTAAGTGTTTGGTCAAACCTTAGCTTGAGGGATTAGGAATTGTGTCTTAATTGCTACATGTTAATTGTAGAGTACGACGTATAGGCATGGTGACAAGTATCTATACGTTGGTGTCAAGCATGTCCGTGAGTCTTGTATTATAATTGTTCTGACTTCATTGTGGTTTATTGCGCTTCATATGTTATTATCACCATTGTTCCCTTGCCATGATATTTGTTTGATATTATTGTTGCCTCGCCAGGATGTTTGTTTTGATAGTATTGTTCCCTTGCCGGGATGTTGTTGAAATATTATTGTTCCCTTGCCGGGATTCCTTGTGATTATTGTTGGCTTGTAACTGGGAGCGGGTGGTACGCCTACCACAAGATATATAATGAAATGGGAGCGGGTGGTACGCCTACCATAAGATATATAATGAAATGGGAGCGGGCGGTATGCCTACCACAAGATATATAATGAAATGGGAGCGGGCGGTACGCCTACCACAAGATATATAATGAAATGGGAGCGGGTGGTACGCCTACCACAAGATATATAATGAAATGGGAGCGGGTGGTACGCCTACCACAAGATATATAATGAAATGGGAGCGGGTGGTATGCCTACCACAAGATTTATAATGAAATGGGAGCGGGTGGTACGCCTACCACAAGATATAATGAAATGGGAGCGGGTGGTACGCCTACCACATGATATAATGAAATGGGAGTGGGTGGTCCGCCTACCACAAGATATAATGAAATGGGAGCGGGTGGTACGCCTACCACAAGACATAATGAAATGGGAGTGGGTGGTACGCCTACCACAAAACATAATGAAATGGGAGCGGGTGGTACGCCTACCACGAGATACATGAAATGGGAGCGGGTGGCACGCCTGCCACGAGATACATGAAATGGGATCGGGTTGCACGCCTGCAACAAGATGTGAAAAGAAAGTGAAATATGCTTTTGTTTCCCTTATTCTTGTTAGTGATTGGATTTTAATTCCTTTATAATTCTCTTGATATTCTATTTTTACTTTTTTCTTATATATGTTCAATACTCCAAATTTCAACAATTGTTACTTTTTTTTAACTCAATTGATTTCTCAACTAAATTTTCCTTAAACCGTTTGAGGTTGTACTTTACAAGGAATTTCTACTATGTTTTGATTTATTGATTTCTCGTATTAAAGGTGAAGGATTCATTCGATATTGTACTTTAATTGAAAAGAGTATCTTCTTTAACAAATGATTTCTAAAAATAACTTCATATTTTCTTGTTGATTTCCTAATTGGGTTGGAAGTTGTACTCTACTTTATGTTAAGTGAATGAGGCGTCACAAGGTGACATTTACTCGAAAGAATTATATTCGAAAGATGCTTATTTGAAAGATATTTTATTTAAAGGAAATATATTCGATATATATTCATTGAAAAGCATATTATCTTGGAGATTATTACTTGAAGGATTTATAGGCGAAAGATTTATATTTGAAGGACTTGATGAATTGATTGCACTTGTATCTATTATTTGTTGAGAAACATTTATGGTGTTCTTGTGGCCTGCTATTTACATCACTGGTTGGTCATTGTTGTCATCATTGTTATCTGCTTCCTATTATTTTTGTACGCTATATTGCACAGGTTTATTTGGTAGTCTGGTCCTACTTCGCCGAGGTTAGGCTAGGCACCAAATAAACCTGTGCAGTTATATCGTATACAGCAAATAATAACGACAGAAACTAGCAGTTAAAGATGGGAAGGGGAAACATGCTCGGGGGAAATATCATGTACAAACAGAAATTCAGTAAAGAAGCATACGGAACACCAAAATTCAACTATAAGCAAGAATAAGGAGAACAATAACAAGTGCACGGCATCACCCTTCGTGCTTTTACTCTCGTTCTCGCCATAAGAATCAATATATTCGGCACGGCATTACCCTTCGTGCTTTTAACTCATATAATCATGGCACGACATTATCCTTCGTGCATTATCATTTATATCATGGCACAGCATCACCCTTCGTGCTTTTACATTTACAATATCAGCACAACATCACTCTTCGTGCATTAGCACTCACTCACAAATATCACACACGGCATCACCCTTCGTGCTTTTACACTCTTCCTTACCCAAGCAACAATCACAAAGCAATTCGGGCAAGGGAATCAATAAAATCACAATAGAATCCCGGTAAAGGAACAATAGTATAACAATAATATCCCGGCAAGGGAAATAATATCATAAGCAATAACATCCCGGCAATGGAAACAATATCATAAACCTCTTCTCTTTTCCACAATTACTGCACAACTCAATTCTCAACGTGAGTCAATGCTTTAAAATGTTCAATTACCAAGAATACTTTCATGAGCCTTGTTCAACATTAGAAATCATCATATTAAGCATGGACAACACATAACGAAGTCACAACAATCATAGTATAAGACTCACGGGCATGCTTGACACCGACATATAGATACTCTCACCATACCTATACGTCGTACTCAACAATTAACGTATAGCAAATAATACCACAACTCATATTCCCTCAAGCTAAGGTTAGACCAAACACTTACTTCAATGCCACCGACGAGGCCAATGCGTATAAGATTTTGCTACTCGTACTTTGTCAAATTCTAGTATAGTTTATGATATCGTCCCACAGAGATTGGAGAATCTAGCTACAAACTTATAATATTCTTACTACTATTTGAGAGAATCAGATTGATGAAGTTTTGTTTGTTGAAAATTTAAATTGCTTAAGTTGAAACAAATTAACTTTCGAAAGATTTATATTTAAAAAGAGTTGGGATTCATTGAATTCACTCGATAGCGTGATAATAATAAAATCTTAGCTTCTACATGTATTTCTCTTAGGAATAACTGTTTATTGCTAATACAATTATATTTTGCTCACTAAGAAATAATCAATTAATAACACTCCACGAGGTTATGTAAATCAATTGATATATGACTCGTGACGATTAAACTGAAATAATTTTCTTACCTGAATTGTGCTAAAAGATAGCAAAAACCTCTTGCGATTAATTTTTACTATAAATCAATAATCTTGCCAACTACAACTCCTCCGTGAGAATTAGAATGTAAGTAAGCAAGATTACAGACTTGGAATGATAGCTTAAAAAGAATTACTCTCATTCTATTATTTTACCCAATAGTTATCGTATATTAATTTTGCTTCGTGAGAATTACCAAATTGACATACAACTAACTTTGGAAAATAAATAGATAGAAGTGATAATAATCAATTAAAACTAATATTCCAGCACATATAGAAATATAATTAGAAAGTTTCAGGTCAAACATGTAGTAATATTGAGATTAATATTATAACGCTATCGAGCTTCATCAACTATCCAAACAAAAGAGATTACTCCATTATGGAGTATTTAAATCTCACAAAGAAATAAATTCTTAAATTACTATCAACACTCTTAGAAAATTCAAAGACTACAAGATAAAATAAAATAGATAAAGAGAGAAGTAAAGACCAAAGCTAGAGAAAAGTTTGCTAATTAGGCACGTATCATCTATGTCCCCTTTCAACACAAACATCCTATTTATAGAAATCAAATCTCATAAGGTGTCACGATGCCTCGTGGTTCTTTTGCCATGATGCGTCGTGCTTCTATTGTCATGATGCGTCGTGCTTCTATTGTCATGATGCCTCGTGCTTCTCTTTTTATTCCTTTATATGTTTTATCATGATATTTTTATTTCCTGCAAAATACTATTAGAAAATACAGATAATTGACATATTATTATATATATATATATATATATATATATATATATATATATATATATATATATATATATATATATATATATATATATATTATTTAAAATAATTTATTTTTAAGTATATAATATATGAATATTTTATAGTCATCAAACTCCCCCGCACTTGAATCCTTGCTTGACCTCGAGACAGTAATTTTATTAATAATTGTTGTTTCTTGTAGAGTAGAAAAGTAAAACAATAAAGTTTCACATAAAATTCAAAACCTATAAGTTTTTCAAGTCGCCAAATCTATACCTTGTTTCTGCTTCTGCTTTTGTTTGCCAAAAACTTTCAACTCCTCTTTTGATGAACCTTTTGAGATTGATAACATTATGATTACAATTTCGAGTTTCTCAAATTTTGTCCATAGGCTTGCTCTTCATGTCAGTCTCCACTAATGTAGAATCAACACTAATTTCTAAAATTATTTTAGGACTTTTTCAGGCTTATAATGATAGGCTTAATGCTGGTAAGGTAAAAAGATATATTTGTAGTGACTTTGTTCCATCCAGCTTTATTATGAGAGCCGATTATTTTATCAAAGTAACTATGTACAACTCAACACAAGAAAATAACTCTAGAGATTGGGCTAAAGGTCCCGGTCTCCAATTTCATAATTAACATCACTTAATTCATCATTTCTCTCAATAGATTTCTTAAATTCAAGCTTCTTGAACCAATAATTTATTTTACAGGTATATACACCTTGTTTTCCTCTCTCTCTCTTTTTTTAAGAGAAAAATAGAACATTTACTCCATAAGTATTCCTTCATCACTTGCTTTAATAATTATTTTTGCTCAACTATAGCCGGAAGGAGTAGTATCAATCTTTTTTGTAAGGTAAACCAATATGGCGTATCAATAAAAGTTGGTTTATCCCTCTCTTTTTTTCTTTCTTTTTCTTTCTTTTTTTTGGGGGGGGGGGGCGCAAAGTTGGGTGCTAAAAGGTAAAATATAAATATTTGTGGTTAAAAATAGATAGGCTAAAAAAGGTGTCAAAGAAAGCCTAATTTCATTCTAAAAATAGTATTGTCTAGAATTTCGCCTTGATAGACATTTGGGGCAAGTTCTAGCAAAATTTTATTGATTCTACCTGTTGAGATCATAATGCTTCTCAATTCTAACACTTTCTCAAATTTGGAGATACTCGTTCTTGCCTTCACAAAAATAAAATCACAAACTTGGAAGTTATATGGCATAAATGAAAAAAATTATGTTTGAAAAATATGTAAACTTTTACTTTGAAACTTTAACATTGTACAAGAACAACAATTAAGAATAAAATAAAAGATGGATATATATATATATGTAGGAAGAGAGAAGAAAAACTTTAAAGAGTGTGTGACAACACATGTTTTTATATGTAATAGACTGACTAATTTAAGACCTTATCAATCATTTGGTTCTGGTTTAAATATAAACCAACAAATTTACCTGTGCCAACATTTTGAATTGATTCATTAAATGGTTAATCAACCAGTTACTTAGGCATACCGATCACCATGGAGTTACTCCTGCACAGGTGACTATGTTGTTGTAGAGGCCTTCATGAGATATTCTGGTTATACAATAACCTGGATATTGACCAGATCAATTGATTACGCATTTAATTACCCAAATCTATGTCGGGCTTATGAGGCTTCACTGCTTCTCCCTCAATGGCTATGGGTTTTGTATCTTAGTTCTGAGTTTAACGTCGTCAGCTCGACTTATTAATTGCAGAATTCATCAGTCTATCAAAGTAACTGATGGATGTTGTTCAAAATGTCTTCCATAGTACAATTTTAGCCTGTGACCATTTACCTTAAACTTGTCTCCTCCATTTTTCTGAATTTAAATTGCCCTGTACGGAGTAACACCTATAACATTGTAAGGACCCGTCCACCTGGATATTAATTTTTCTGGGAATAACCTGAGCCGGCTATTGTAAAGAAGTACCTGATCTCCAATTTTGAAAATCTTTGGTCGGATTAACTTGTCATGCCATATTTTTGTTTGTTCTTTAAAATTTTTAGCATTTTCATAGGCTCCCAATCTCAGTTCTTCCAATTCATTAACTTGAATAAATCGTTTTTTACCAGCAGAGGTTAAATCAAAGTTTAGTGCTTTCAATGCCCAAAAAGCTTTATGGTCTAATTCTACGGGCAAATGACAAGTTTTTTCAAAGACTAATCTATATGGAGATGTTCCAATTGGCGTTTTGAAAGCCGTTTGGTACGCCCATAATGCATTATCTAATTTTAAAGTCCAGTATTTTCTTGAGATTCCAACTGTTTTTTCAAGAATTCTTTTTAACCCACGGTTGGAAACCTCAACTTGCCCTTGAGTTTGAGCATGATATGGTGTTCCTGTTTTGTGAGTCACATTATATTTTGACAGTAAAGCAGAAAATTGTCTATTGATAAAATGAGTTCCTTGGTCACTAATGATGACTCGCGGTGTGTCAAATCTGGTAAAAATATTTTTTCTAAGAAAATTACACATTGTACGAGCATCATTCTTTCTTGTAGGGATGGCTTCAACCCATCTTGACACGTAATCCACAGCCACAAGGATATATTCAAAAGAGTGAGAAAAAGGAAAAGGACCCATAAAATCTATTCCTCAAACATCAAATATTTCACATACCTGTATTGATTGCAGTGACATCTCATCTCTCTTGGTGATATTACCTGTTCTCTGACACCTATCACATTGTGCTACATATGCTCGGGCATCTTTAAAGAGTATGGGCCAGAAGAATCCGGCTTCTAAAACTTTAAAAGCCGTTCGATTTGCTGCATAATGTCCTCTAATTGCTCCATCATGACAGTGATATAGAATTTTATTCATCTCTTCTTCAGGTACACACCTTCTAATGATAATATCTGCACAATTTTTGAACAAGTAAGGTTCATCCCACAGATAATACTTTACATCAGATATAAACTTTTTTCTTTGTTGGTAAGAGTAATCTTGCGGTATCCACTTTCCAACCAAGTAATTCGTGATATCTGCAAACCAGGGTGGTTGAGTCACAATTGTGTCAACTGAAAAAATATGTTCATCAGGAAATTCGTCTTTTATCTCATTAAACTCAAGGGGGGATTTTCTAATCTAGACAAATGGTCAGCTACTTGGTTCTATGTCCCTTCTTTGTCCTTTATCTCAAGGTCAAATTCTTGCAGAAGTAAAATCCATCTTAATAATCTAGGTCGAGCATCTTTCTTGGCTAAGAGGTATTTTAAAGTTGCATGATCAGTAAAAACAGTTGTAGACATGTGATTTTTGACCCTCCCCAAGATTTTTTATATTTTAAGATGTAAATAATTAATTTAGGCCTAATATAGCTATTTTAATTAATTTGACTCTTTTACTTTATTTTATTACAAGAAAATGAAAATTACAAAAAAAAAATAGTTTCATTAATATTTTTGTAGTCATTTTTAATCTTGAAAAATACCCAAAAAATAGTTTATTTTAACAGTCAATCTTATTTTAACAACTATTTTACTTAAGTAGGACTAATTAATAAATGAGGTCGTATTTTAGTCTCGTTCACGAAGAAAAAATAAAACTTGGGCTCGAACAACTCATTTTTAGGCCTAATTTTGGACCTAACCCATAATTTCCAAGCCCATAATTCTTAGGCCCATACCCCTAACCTAATCTCTACCCCTATATAATAGTACCTAATGCCTAAATAGTGACCTACGCCGAATAAACCTATACAAAACTTAGATTCGCCGCAAACAAAAAATGAAGGAACCCCTGATCGTCTTCTTCAATCCTTCAACTTCAGCAGCATAAACAAAAAGAGACGACCCCGACCATCATCGTCTTCTTCAAGAGTCCAGCCTTATCATTTAGATTTTTCTTCAACCATAAGATAACCCCATCTGAATTCCAGTCTTTTATTCATCCCAACAACAGCTTACACACAGCCTTCACCACTCACACACACACACAGCGAAAATCAGCCGCAAACCAGCTAGAAATGACTATTTCAGCACATGAAACAAGTCCAAAAACCAATCAATGTCGAGGTATGGTTGTTCGAGTTTGAGGGTAGGTCGAGGTCCATTTTTACGGCGAGTTTGGAGGCCCGTCGATTCCGGCGAAGTTTTCTGCACAAGGTTCTTTCTTCTTTTCCTTTAATTTGTAAATTTTTGGCTCTCTTCACTTAGCTTGATTGTAGGTGCTAATACTTGATGCTTCTCAAAAATAAGAATAAAGGGATGTGAACGTACTGACTATATTGAAGAGCTTGCTTTCCGTTTTTTTTTCTTCTTTTGGAATAACGCGTTTTCTCTCCTTCAAGTGCATGAAATTGGACGTTTAATTCCATGTCTGCATTGTGAGATTGCTGTTTGGGAGGAAAGTTTTGTCGTATATTGGTGGAGTGTGGAGCCATAAGTAGATATATTTCATCAGCTTAGGTAAGCAAATAAATAAATCATTTGATAGAGCTTTGATATATTTCTTCCTGTTTAAGTTCAAAATTATAGTTTTATTTTTGCTAATATTTGATTGGGATGAGAGCAATTGATACTTTTCTAGTCAAAATTTTTTTTTCTTTTTTTTCTTTTGCCCGATTAATGCGCATGTACTATAATGATTGATATGGCAACAGTGTTGCGCTGTTTTCTGTTATTTTTTTCTTAAAAGTCTTATATTTCTCCGAGTTTGATTTTTTTTCTAGTCAATAAAGAAAATTCGTTAGTAGTAATATCTTGTCCATAATTTTGGTATCACAACTACCTCAAAGATTAGGAAAATACTTTAAATGCGCTAGTTGCTTTAGGCGCGTTATTTTAATAATTTACCTTCCTAAACTCGGGTGCGTATTTATGTGACTCAAATCCAAATCTCAACAACGTTAGATAAGATGTGTTGCAGACTGCGAGTGCATTTATGTGACATGGTTCAAGATGCGTTTTATGTGACGTCGAAATCTTCTTTAAAAAAATAATTAAATAAAAGCGGTTACCAAGTCAAAATTTTACCACAGGTTAGAACATGTATTAAAATCAGATAATAAGCCAATTATAACAGTTGAGCGACCGTGCTAAAACCACGAAACTCGGGAATGCCTAATACCTTCTCCTGGGTTAACAGAATTCCTTACCGGATTTCTGTGTTTGCGAACTGTAATACAGAGTCAATATTTTCCTCGATTCGAGATTGGAACCGGTGACTTGGGACACCATAAAATTATCCCAAGTGGCGACTCTGAATTTTTTCATAAAATGATCTCGTCTCGATTGTCACTTTAATTGGAAAAACTCCCTTATACCCCTTCCGGGGGTAGTGAAAAAGGAGGTGTGACTGCTCTAGCGACTCTGCTGGGGACAAGAACCCAGAATCTCTGGTTCAGGGTTCAAGAATTCGAGCTTAGAATAATTGTTATATTTGGATTTATTTATTATTTGATTTTATTCATATGTTTGGGCCTAATGTGCTAAGTGCTGCTTTTTACCGCTTTGATATTATCTGAACTGTATATAAACTGTTACGAAACCCTTCTCTTCTCATCTTCGGGGATGTGCACGCTGGCGTGACTCCTCCTTCTGTTAGTGTCATACCTTGAAATAAGAAAGTGGCTCGAGCAAGTTACAAAGCTGGATTGCCTTTTGGTTCCCGGTACGTTCCCCCCCTCGGCTCGAGTTGTCCACTCGGGTAAGCTAGGTCTAGAACAATACACCCAGGTTTAAAACCTAGAATAACATAGCCTCATGACGGATCCCTAGTAGGAACGCTTGTTTGCATCACGTGCATTTGACTTTGGGGACTCAACACAGGGGTTGGGTCCGTTTAGGACAGGTGCACCCAAATTAATAGACCATCCTGATGCATCTTACGTGCTACTTGCGTATCTGTCTGTTTCGGCTTGCACGTTGACTGGCTTCTAGAATAGGGAAAGAAAATGAAAAAAAGAGAAGAAAAAAAAAGAAAATAAAAAAAGAAAGAAAAAAATCGAAGGGAAAAATCAAGAGTGAGAGGTAGGTACTTGAAATTTCTAAAACTCTCCCGAAATTAAAAAAAAGCCAATGTTTTCAAAAGTCCTGTTTCCTTGTTCCGTCAAAATGGGCGAACTACGCGGGTCTGATTCTCACCAGATGTGAGATACGTAGGCAAACCTCATCGGTTCCGACCCACAATTGTCACGACCCCAACCCCGGTCGTGATGGCGCCCAACACATTGCTAGGCAAGCCTGACCAACAATCAATCTCAACCCTTTTCTTTTTAAAATTCGTTACCAGTTAACAGTGTTTCAATACCAATTTAACATAATATAAGTCTGAAAACAGTAGATTAAATGTGCGGAAGTCATAATAATATCGCCACATAGCCCACTGATCCAGTGACACAAGTTTGAGCCTCTAATACCAGTTTATCAACCTAATACATATCAATCTAGGGAATGCGGATAAAAACAAAGGATAGAAAGGAGAGATCAGGGCTGCGGACGCCATGCATCTACCTCGATACTCCCGGATATGCGCTGTTCAACCTTAGATGCACCTGGATCTGCACGCAAGGTGCAGGGAGTAATGTGAGTACTCCGACCCAGTGAGTAATAAACATAAATAATGACTGAGAATAAGAAATCACGGAGAATCACAGAGTAATCTATAATGCGGCAGTTCAAAACAAGTAATATGAAACAATAAAACAATGAAAACAAAATATGATAATTATACAACAAATAAGCAGTTAAGTGACAGACATATAAAGGAAATCAACACATAGAACGGTACCCTGTAGTACCCGCTGCGGCACACAGCCCGATCTATTTATTTATCATCGATGGCGCTCACTGGGGTGTGCAGACTCCGGGAGGGGCCCCTTACGGCCCAAGCACAATATCAATCCATCTCGTGGCATCAAATCTAGGCCTGCGGCCTCATATCAATATCAGTATAACACTGTTGCGGCGCGCAACCCGATCCCATAGTATCCTCACATCTGGCCCTTGGCCGTACTCAGTCTAGAAATCATATAAGTTCTTTGGGCATTAGTAAAACAATAGTTCTCTGCCCGAAACATCATTTAATATATCATTTTAGTTTCAAAACCGAGTAAAAAGTGGCTGAGTTGTAAAATAGTGGAAAAACGATATGACTGAGTTCAAGTAGTAAGTCAAAATAGTGAGAAAATAATGATAAAAATCCCCGGAGGGTCCAAATAGTTGGCACGTAGCCCAAATATGACAATTAGTCCAAATAATGATGATAACAAATAAGCTTCAATCAAATACGTGGTAAAAGCATCACTCGGGACGGACCAAGTCATAATCCCCAATAGTAAACGATCCCACGCTCATCATTAAGCACGTGTCTCACCTCAATATAGCACTACGATGTGCAAATTCGGGGTTTCAAACCCTCAGGACATCATTTACATTCATTACTCACCTCGAACCGGGAAAAACTCTAGTTCGTGACGCCTTTGCCTCTCAAATCGGCCTCCTCGCGCGTCGAATCTGACCAAAACCAGAACGAACACGTCACAATATGCTAAGGGAACATAACCCAAACGAAAACAATCAAAAAATATCAAAAATCTCGAAATTAACAAAACCCGAGCCCCGGGTCCACTTCTCAAAACTCAGAAATTTTCACATCATTAGATTCCTTATCACCCCACGAGTTCATACATACCAAAAGTTCTCAATTCCGACCTCAAATGGTCCCTCAAATCCCTATTCAAAAGTTCAAAGTCTCAAGCCCTAGTTCTTCCAATTTTAACTTAAATTCCATGAATTTCTAGGTTAAAATCACAATAGAATCACGTTTTTTGGTTCATAAAACTTACCTCCAATCAATTCTCCTTGAATCCCTATTCAATCTCCCTCAAAGAGCTCTCAAAATGTCAACTATGGTGAAAAAATGGCTCAAAATCGCGGAGGAAATGTCTTATAAACTTTCTGCCCAGTTATGATATTCCTTCTTCGCGAACGCGGTCAACGTCACGCGTTCGCGAAGCACAAACTTACATTGACCAATTTTTGCCCTACTTGAACGCGTCACACCAATCGCGAACGCGATGCTTCTGCCTCCTACACCTTCGAGAACGCGACAACCTTACGCGAACGCGATGAACAAAATGCCTTGGACCCCAATTTGCTCTACACGATCGCGAGTGCCTTCTCGCGAATGCGATGCACTGCTTCCCATCCTTTCGCGAATGCGAGGCATCTCTCGCGAACACAAAGGCTTAATTTTGGTCTTCCTCAAATCCTTCTACGCGAACGCGACATACCCCTCGCGAACGCGAAGGGTTATTTTCTGCAACACCTGAACTCCCAAAATCTGCAACTTTTCAACTTAGAAAATGGTCCGATTGACCACCCGAAACTCACCCGAGACCCCCGAGACCTCAACCAAGAGCACCAACATGTCCTAAAACCTCATTCAAACTTGTTCCAATCATCAAAACACCTCAAACAACACCAAAACCATCAATTCTCATTGAATTCAAGCCTAAGTTTCTAAAAACTTCCGAAATACGCTTTTGATCAAAAACCCAACTAAACCACATCCAAATGACCTGAAATTTTGCACACACATCCCAAATCATATAACAAAGCCACAGCAACTCTCAGAATTCCGTTCCGACCCTCGAATCAAAATCTCACCTATCAATCGGAAATCACCAAAATATTAACTTCGCCAACTCAAGCCTAATTCTACACCGGGCCTCCAAAATCACTTCCGATCACACTCCTAAGTCACAAATCACCTTCCGAAGCTAATTGAACCATCGAAACTCACATCCGATCCCTCTAACTCATAAGTCAACATCCGGTTGGCTTTTCCAACTTAAGCCTTCTTAAAAGAGACTAAGTGTCCCATTTCTCATCCATTCCACTCCAAACGCAAACCAACCAAATCGACCACATAAAACACAGATAACGAAGCATAAAGAAGCAGGAATGGGGAAAAACGGAACGGTAACTCCTGAAACGACTGGCCGGGTCGTCACAACAATTTTCAAAAATCCAAAAATATTTTTCTTTACTTCCTTCTTTAGAAAAGTCTTTATTTTAGACCCCAATTTTTTTAAAAAAAAAAATTCAAAAATATTTTTCTTTACTTCCGTCTATAGAAAAGTCTTTATTTTAGACCCTAATTTTCAGAAAACAAAAAAATATTTTTCTTTACTTCCTTCTTTAGAAAAGTCTTTCTTCGAGCCCACAATTTTCAAAAAATCCAAAAATATTTTTATTTTTCTTTAGAAGTTCGCCTTTCGAAAAATTGAAAAGAAAAATTCAAGATTCAAAAATAATTTCTTTTCTCTTTAGAAGTCTTTCCTTCATGAATTCAAAATAAAGGTCCAAAAATTCAAAAATATTTCTTTGAAATTTTTATTTTGAAATTCCAAAAAAGAGTCGAAATTCAAAAAAAATATAATTTCTTTTTTAGAAGTCCTTCTTTTCAAAAATTCTATAAAAAAAACAAATAAATCTAAATCCAAAAATATATTTTTTTCTTTATAAGTTTTTCTTTCGGAAATTAAAAAAAAATCAAAAAAAAAAGAGTTAGTTTATTTACTTTATTTCCGATATTCCCGAACTACGCAAGATCTGATTCATGTTCACACATGATACGTAGGCAACCCACATCAGGTTTGATCAACCATTAAAAAAAATTAAAAAATAAAAGTGAAAAAAAGTTGATAATAATAAGGACTGACCGAGTCCATTCTAACATGTCTTTTGTTTTGAATTGTGAAGAAAGTTTGAGGTGGTCGGTTTGTGGTAAGCGGACAACACAAGATCCAAGGAAAAATGATAACTGACATTGAAGCTGTTACAAGTGCTCAAGAGACTCGGGGTCAGAGGTTCCGACAAGAGTCTACTGTGTTTGAGGAAAATAGAATACTGAAACAGCAAATGACCAAATGTGTCAAGCATGGGCCAATGGCCAAGGACAACCTTGTCATGAGTCACAATTTGCTACCGAGCAAGAGCAGTACCACTCTCCTGAGTACCACTCGTACTTGTTTGATCTTCCTGCAAACATTGAGAAGCCTGCCCGAAAGATGGCACAGGAAAAAATGACCCAAAGAGTGAAAAGCTTAGAGCAACGGTTGAAAAACATGCAAGAGTTGGCAAGTCAGAAGAGTATTGCCTTCAAAGATCTATGTATGTTCCCCGATGTCCAGTTGCCGCCTGGTTTCAAGACTCCCAAATTTGAAAAGTATGATGGACATGGAGACCCCATAGCCCACCTGAAAAAGTATTGCAATCAACTAAGAGGTGCGGGAAGAAATGAAGAATTGTTAATAGCTTATTTTGGGGAAAACCTTATAGGAGTAGATTCCGAATGGTTTATGGATCAAGACACATCTCGCTGGTATGTCTGGGATGACATGGCACATGCCTTTGTCAAACAGTTCCAATACAACATTGACATTGCCCCAAACCGCAATTCCCTTTCAAACCTGAAGAAGAAACCAACTGAAGGTTTCAGGGAATATGTCATTAAATGGAGAGAATAAGGAGCTAGAGTTAATCCACTCATAGATGACCACGAGCTAATCACTGTCTTTCTTCAGGCTCAAAAGCCAGATTATTTTCAAAACATGATGTCCGCAGTGGGTAAATCCTTCTCAGAAGCAATCAAAATGGGGGAAATGGTTGAGAATAGTCTTAAGATAGGCAGAATTATAAGTCAAGCAATTCTCAAAGCCGCAACTCAGGCTGTCCAGATTGAATCTGATAATTTTAGTGACACGAATGAGAAGGACGAAGAAATCATGATGACATCAGGGTCGAGAAGAGGTCCTAGAAGAACGTCTCGAAGGTATGACCAGCCTTGTCTGTTTTTCGATAACTCCCCTGAACATTTTAAGAACCCACAATATTTTGTCGCTCCACCTCAGTATGTTGTCCAGCCACCAATTCATCCAAGAAGGCGAGCACGAGCATCACAAAATCTCCACCAGCCTCCACAAAATTTTTAGGTATCCTATAACCCACATCCAAGCCAGGGGTATAACGGGACACAAAGGTTGAAAGATAATTTTACCCCAATATGAGAGTCCTATGCAAGCTTATTTGAGAAGTTAAAGCATCATGACATGATCGCACCTATTCCTCCAAATCATGCGAACCCACATGCAAGAAGCTTTGACCCTTCTAAAAGGTGTGAATACCATTCTAATGCCCAGGGGTACAATGTTGAAAGCTGTCGGGATTTGAAAAGAGAAATAGAAATGATGATCTAAGAAAAACTGATTGTGATCCAAGATAGTGACACCCAGAATATCGTGCAGAATCACTTACCTACACATGATGATGCACACTTTATGGGGATGATGCCTGGTGACATGGAGTATGAGAATCCTCTCGGGAGCTTGCCGACTGAAATTTGAGAAGGCCATGGTGATTCTGATGAGCAAATTTGTGGCTAAATGTCAAGCTTAGAAATTGAAAAGTTATTCTCTCCTTACTAGGAAGGAATCTTGGTAGCTTGTTTTGATGTTTTTCCTACTATTTGGGTTATTTCAGAGTTGTCATCTAGATTTATTTGTTTTATTGAGTCAAACCCTTTTATCCCTCCATTCTGTTTGTTTGAGTCTTGTTTGTCTGTTCTGTTGATATTTTCATTATCCGAGTTATCTTAGGGTTGTAACTTGGATTTTAGGTTGTTTGTCTTGTTGTCAAACCCTTCCATCCTTATTCAATAAAATACAGTTTGTCCTTTTGTGTCATTCTATTTTTAGTTCTTTTCTCGCTAGTTCTAATGACATGACATGCATGCGGAAATTTTGGCCAGATCTTAGAAACTGATTTAATCTGGAATTAGATAACCAAAAAGACAAAAAAAATACTTTCGAGGATGAATAAAGAGTTGAAATACTTTGGAATTAAGGTCGAGTAAAATTCACCTTCAAATCATTGTGAAGATCGGGTTTGAGGATGTTTAATCAATTGAAGTTTGTTGGAAAGTTTGATATTAAGGGATGGAAAATGTCCTGTGACCACAAAACGCCAAGAAGACAGGCATGTTCGTCAATGCTGTGATGGCGAAAAGATACCGTGCTTGGCATTCTCGAGGTTGGGAGGCCCTCTTTCTGCTACCCAAACACTTCATACCCTTTGTCACCCCTTTGAGCCTGTATTATTTTCTTTGACCACCCTCTTTTGGAATCAAGTTTGGAATCAAGAGTCGAAAAAATGAAAATGAAAAAAAAAAAAAAGTTCATGTCCCAAGAGTACAAACTGGGGCAATTTTCAAGTGAAAAAAAAATGAAGAAGAAAAGAACTGGCAAAGGTACATGCCCCCAGAAAATAGAAGCTGGGGCAACCTGTTTTGAAAACAAAAAAAAACAAAGAAAAAAAATGAAAGATGAAAAAATAGTTAGGTCAGATGTTTGAACTACGTTCGACCTGATTCCTTAAAAAAAAAGGATACGTAGGCAGCCTCACGGTTCGGTCCAACCAAATAAGAATTTAAAAGAAAAAAAAATTCAAAAAAAAATCCCCAATAGCTGAAACTGGGGCAAAGATTTTATTTCATTTTTAAAAGAGTCGATTCCAAAAGTTGTAAGTATACAACCCCGTCATCTTTAGTCTGTTTTGAGCCTCATGTCGGCCTTTCGTCCAACCCTATCAAAAAACCATCCGAATAAAGACCTCCCGATATGCCTTCAAGAATACCAAGAGAAGCATGCAATGAGCAACGGTTGTCACACGACATATAACACTATCAAGTTACTCACAAAAAGTAAGAAAAAGAAAAAAAAATGAGAAAGTTTTACTAGTGAAAACCCTCATGGGCACAGTAAGGCGACGGTAAGTAGAGATGAATAAATGAGAGAGGCTTGTTGGTGAAAATTTCTTGGGGCACCATTAGTCGAAAGTGAGTCGTGAAGCTGATGCAAAGGATTAGCATGGATAGTCCTGACTTCAAAGGTCATAGGAATGGTAAAAGAAAATATTACGTCAGTTTGATAGATCGGCCATTAAGTCCAAAATGCATGTCATGATTCATTAAGGCTAGTTATTTGGAAAAAATTTGTCCTTCCCGACAAGAGCATTTCTTATTAATACTATTTCTTTGCATCTTTGCGCCCCTCACTCTGAGTCAGTCCTTGTCAAAACAAGCAAGAAAAGATTTCAAAATCTGCTACCAGCTTTTCAGTTGCACAAAGTAAATTTTTCCAGCACACTCAGTTGTTACTATCAACGTGCCTTTAGGATTCATGTAAAGGCTCCCCCAAAAGACTCTTGTCAGCCTACTTGGCGCAAGCAAAGATAATTGGTGATTCTCTTTGACAGACAAATTGCTCAAAAGCAGGAAGTCATTCAAGATATCAGAAAAGGTCACCTAAGCAAAGATCTCCAGTTGGGATAAGACAGATTGAGCCGCAAATACAAATGGTATTGGTGTGAAACAATCAGAGTTGGTGTCGCACAAAAGTCTTTTGAGACCGACTCAAGCTGATTGAGCAGAAGCCAAGCTGCCCAAGACTCAAGGCCACAAACCGACCACCATTTTCAAAACTGACCAATTTTTCTTTGTGTGAAACAGGAACAAAGCAGGGCAAGAAAGTGGTTCAAAAAAAGAAAAGAAAAAAAAAGAAAAGGAAAAGAAAAGAAGAGAAGAGAAGAGACTACAAAGGTAAGTTTCTCAAATCTTTGCCTTTGTTTGTCTTGCTATTGTGCATAAAATTTTGCCATTGATCTTTACATTTTTCCTCCTAGGATAAAAGTCCTAGTCTGATGAATTTTTTCCTAGGATAAATGTCTTAGTCTGATGAATCTTTCTCCTAAGATAAGAAAACCTAGTCTGATGAATCTTCTCCTAGGATAGAAATCTTAGTCTGATGAATTTTTCTTCTAAGATAACAAATCTCCTAAGATACAAAAAAAATCTTAGTCTGATGAATTTTTCTCCTAAGATAGAAGACCTAGTTTGATGAACTTTCTCCTAGGATAGAAATTTTAGTCTGATGAACCTTTCTCCTAAGATACCAAAAAAGAAGTAGAAAAGAGACCTAGTCTGATGAACTTTCTCCTAGGATCAAAATCTTAGTCTGATGAATCTTTCTCCTAAGATAGAAAATCTAGTCCGATGAATTTTCTCCTAGGATAATAATTTTTTAAAAAAAAAAAAGAAGTCTGAATTTGAAAAAAAGGGGAGTCATTTTTTTAGTTTTCTTAAGATTATCAATGTTTAGTTTTCCTGAAATTAGGGGGGCCCGCCTGGAGAATAGGGTCGGTCTTTACTTTAGTCAAGTTTAGTTTATAGTTTTTCGCAAGCTCAATCACTTTTAGGAGATGTACATCCTCGTCTAGTCTTTAGTTTACTCATCATTGCATCAATAGTGTAAGTGATTTACAATATTGCTAACAACTCACAAATCTTCCTAGTGCAAACTGGGGTAGAAAATTTCGTTTGTTTTGTTGGTTTTGATTGCAGGCACCCACATGGAAAACAAGGGAACACAGAAAGATTCAGCAATCAGGCGCCCACCTGGAGAACAAGAGAAAACGGTTCAAGTTTTGAAGGAAGACAGGTCAAGTTCAGCAATCAGGCGCCCACCTGGAGAACAAGGGAAGACAACTCAAGTTTCAAGGGAAAGCAGTTTCGAAGGAAGACAACTCAAGTTTCTAGGGAAAGCAGTGTCGAAGGAAGACAACTCAAGTTTCAAGGGAAAGCAGTTACGAAGGAAGACAGTTCAAGTTTCAAGGGAAAATGGTTCAAGGTGCAAGGGAAAACAGTGTCAAGTAACAAGAGAAGACAGTTCAAGTTCAGCAATCAGGCGCCCACCTGAAAAAAAGGGAATTCAATTCAGAATGCAATTCAGGTCAGCAACAAAAGAAGCTCGCGTCAAGAATGCGAGTCAGAAGTCCTAGATGATCAACAAAAGTTAGTCACAATGCAGAATAAAAGAAAAAAAAGCAAAACAAAAAGAAAGACAAGAAGTGAATCCAAATGCAGAAGTTAATGAAAGATGTAAGCTGCTCAAGACATGGTTGAGGTCACAAGCTCTGCATGTCCCGTCTTGGTTTTAAAAGTTGAAGAAGATTGAACCAACACCTGCGGCTAACAAGCATCAAGATTCAGATCAGGGTGCACATGAAGAACCAACCAAGACTCAAGATCAAGCTTCAAAAGACTCATAGATAGGAATCTTGTAGCTCGTAGCTGATAGGCTTAGTTAGTCTTTTTCATTTTTGATTTTGATGTTATAACGGGACTGCGGATCGGAACCTCAGCGGAACGGCACCTAGACCGACTCTCTACCTCGGTACTCCATCACCTCATTCACTTCTGAACTACATGTGATCTGATTCCTTTATAGCCAAGGATATGTAGGCAGCTCAGATACCAAGGTTCGGTCACATTCTCCTTTCTCTTAGTTTTTGGTCTCCTTAAATAAGGGTCAGGTCAAAAACCTGTCTAGTCGTTCTTTGTCTGAAAACTCTTCGTGTTTCTAGTCAAAGAGGGGCAGCTGTAGACATGTGATTTTTGACCTTCCCCAAGATTTTTTATATTTTAGCATGTAAATATTTAATTTAGGCCTAATATAGCTATTTTAATTAATTTGACAATTTTACTTTATTTTATTACAAGAAAATGAAAATTACAAAAAAAAAATAGTTTCATTAATATTTTTGTAGTCATTTTAATCTTGAAAAATACCAAAAAAATAGTTTATTTTAACAGTCAGTCTTATTTTAACAGCTATTTTACTTAAGTAGGACTAATTAATAAATGAGGTCGTATTTTAGTCTCGTTCGCGGAGAAAGAATAAAACTTGGGCTCGAGCAACTCATTTTTAGGCTTAATTTTAGACCTAGCCCATAATTCCTAGGTCCATACCTCTAACCTAATCCCTACCCCTATATAATAGTACCTAATGCCTAAATAGTGACCTACGCCTAAAAAAAAACCTATACAAAACTTAGATCCGCCGCAAACAAAAAACGAAGGGACCCTTGATCGTCTTCTTCAATCCTTCAGCTTCAACAGCATAAACAAAAAGAGACGACCCCGGCCATCATCATCTTCTTCAAGAGTCCAGCCTTATCGTTTAGCTTTTTCTTCAACCATAAGATAACCCCATCTGAATTCCAGTCTTTTCTTCACCCCAACAACAGCTTACACACAGCCTTCACTACTCACACACACACAACGAAAATTAGCTCAAACCAGCTAAAAATGACTGTTTCAGCACCTGAAACCAGTCCAAAAACCAATCAATGTCGAGGTATGGTTGTTCGAGTTTGAGGGTAGGTCGAGGTCCAGTTTTATGGCGAGTTTGGAGGCCCGTCGATTCCGGCGAAGTTTTCTGCACAAGGTTTTTTCTTCTTTTCCTTTAATTTGTAAATTTTTGGCTCTCTCTTCACTTAGCTTGATTGTAGGTGCTAATACTTGATGCTTCTCAAAAATAAGAATAAAGGGATGTGAACGTACTGACTGTATATTGAAGAGCTTGCTTTCCGTTTTCTTTCTTTTGGAATAACGCGTTTTCTCTCCTTTAAGTGCATGAAATTGGACATTTAATTCCATGTCTGCATTGTGAGATTGTTGTTTGGGAGGAAAGTTTTGTCGTATGTTGGTGAAGTGTAGAGCCATAAGTAGATATATTTCATCAGTCTTAGTTAAGCAAATAAATAAATCATTTGATAGAGCTTTGATATATTTCTTCCTGTTTAAGTTCAAAATTATAGTTTTATTTTTGCTAATATTTAATTGGGATGGGAGCAATTGATACTTTTCTAGTCAAATTTTTTTTTCTTTTTTTTCTTTTGCCCGATTAATGCACATGTACTATAATGATTGATATGCCAACAATATTGCGTTGTTGTCCGATTTTGTTTCTTTTTCTTAAAAGTCTTATATTTCTCCGAGTTTGATTTTTTTCTAGTCGATAAAGAAAATTCGTTAGTAGTAATATCTTGTCCATAAATTTGGTATCACAACTACCTCAAAGATTAGGAAAATACTTTAAATGCGCTAGTTGTTTTAGGCGCGTTATTTTAATAATTTACCTTCCTAAACTCGGGTGCGCATTTATGTGACCCAAATTCAAATCTCAATAACGTTAGATAAGATGTGTTGCGGACTGCGGGTGCATTTATGTGACATGGTTCAAGACGCGTTTTATGTGACGTCGAAATCTTCTTTAAAAAAAATAATTAAATAAAAGCGGTTACCAAGTTAAAATGTTATCACAGGTTAGAACATGTATTAAAATCAGATAATAGGCCAATTATAACAGTTGAGCAACCATGCTAAAACCACGGAACTCGAGAATGCCTAATAACTTCTCATCGGTTAACAGAATTCCTTACCCAGATTTCTGTGTTCGCGGACTGTAATACAGAGTCAATCTTTTCCTCGATTCGTGATTTGAACCGGTGACTTAGGACACCATAAAATTATTCCAAGTGGCAACTCTGAATTTTTTCATAAAATGATCCTGTTTCGGTTGTCACTTTAATTGGAAAAACTCCCTTATACCCCTTCCGGGGGTAGTGAAAAATGAGGTGTGACAACAGTGACTTTGGTTCCTATCAAATAGGAGCGAAACTTATCAAAATCAAACACTACTGCTAGTAACTCTTTTTCTATCATGGCATAATTCACTTGTGTCCCACTCAATGTCCTACTAGCATAGTAAATGTGATGAAAAATCTTAGCCCTTCTTTGGCCTAAAACAGCTCCAACTACTATTTCACTAGCATCACACATGACCTCAAAAGGTTGGGTCCAATCAGGGGACTCAACTACAGGTACAGTTGATAACTTTTCCTTAAGGTTTTTAAATGCTTTTACACAGTCACCTGAAAAATCAAACTTAGTGTCTTTCATCAAGAGGTTAGTCAGCGGTTTTGAAATTTTTTAGAAGTCTTTTATGAATCGTCTATAAAAACCTACATGACCTAGAAAGCTTCTAATTCCTTTCACAGTTGTGGGAGGGGGTAATCCTGCTATAAGATTAATTTTTGCCTTATCAACTTCTATCCATTTAACAGTGATTTTATATCCTAAAACAATTCCTTTTGTAACCATAAAATGACATTTTTCCCAATTAAGAACTAAGTTTGTTTCTTCACATCTTTTAAGAACTAAGGTCAAATGGTTAAAGACAATCCTTATATGTTTTTCCAAATAGTGTAAAATCATCTACAAAAATTTCAAGAAATTTGTCAGTCATGTCAGCAAAAATTGCCGACATGCAACGCTGAAATGTAGCAGGGGCATTGCACAGACCAAATGACATTCTCCTATAGGCATATGTTCCATGAGAGCATGTGAAGGTTGTCTTATCTTGATCTTCTGGTGCAATTGGTATCTGATTATGTCCTGAATAGCCATCAAGAAAACAGTAAAAATCATATCCTGCAATTCTTTCCAACATTTGATCAATAAATGGCAAAGGAAAATGATCTTTTCTAGTGACATCATTGAGACGTCTGTAATCAATACAGACTTTCCATCCTGTAGCAATCTTGGTAGGTATGAGCTCATTATTTTCATTTTTTATAACTGTCATACCTCCTTTCTTTGGTACTACCTGAACGGGACTTACCCACGGGCTGTCAGAAATAGGGTATATAATACCTGTTGCCAACAGCTTTACAATCTCTTTTCTTACTACTTCCTGCATTTCTGGATTCAATCTTCTTTGTGGCTGGACTATTGGCTTGTAGCTATCCTCCATGAGGATTCTGTGTGTACAAATAGCCGTACTAATCCCTTTAATATCTTCTACAGTCCACCCCAAGGCTCCTTTGTATGCTTTCAATACTTTAATCAAACTATTTTCTTGTTCTGCAGTAAGAGAAGATGAAATAATTACTGGAAATAATTCTTGTTCAAGATAAACATATTTCAAATGAGAAGGGAGAGTTTTGAGTTCAATTTTTTATTAAACTTTTTCGGATTTCATCTCTTCTTCTTCTGAATCTTTGTCCAATATTTCAGCTTCTTTTCTGATGGTGGGATCATCGTCCTGTGTGGTGCCTGATTTGATCAAGCATCTTTCCATTGAATCTAGAATTAATTGATCATCTTTGAATTCATCTGTAAGATAACTAATCATGTCAATTGAAAAACATGAAGATGATGTTTCATTTTCTAACTATCTTAGTATCTTTTGCATATCAAATTGTGATGACCCAAAATGTCACCTTTAAATTAAATAACTATCTCGGTATTTTAAGACCTTGAAAAGCGGTATCAATAATTCCTCGACTTGCGTGCGCAGTGCATATAATTTTCGGAAGGTTTTTATGTAAAAATAGATTAAATTGTGAATTAGAGCTTTAAAACTCAATTGAGTTGACTTCGGTCAACATTTTGAGCAAACGAACCCGGATCCAAGTTTTGACCATTCTGGTAGTTCCGTATTGTTATTTGAGACTTGGTCATATGCCCGAAATCAAATTCGGAGGTCCCTAGCTCAAATTATCGCCATTAATGGAATCTAGAAATCTAAGGCTAAAGATTTCTTAAGTTTGACCGGAGATTTGACTTTTGAGAAAACGACCCCGGAATGGAATTTTGATGATTCCAATAGTTTCGTATGGTGTTTTGTACTTAGGAGCATGTTCGAATTTGGATTTGGAAGTCCGTAGGACAATTTGACGCATTTTGGCGAAAGTTACAAATTTTAAGGTTTTTGAAAAGTTTGACCGAGAGTTGACTTTTTGATATCGGGGTCGGATTCCGATTCAGGAAGTTGGAGTATGTCCGTAATATCGAATGTGACTTGTGTGCAAAATTTGAAGTCATTCCGGAATGATTTTGGTAAGGTTTGAGACACTTAGTCTCTTTTAAGGAAGCTTAAGTTGGAAAAGTCAACCGGATATTGACTTATGTGTTAGAGAGCTCGAAATGCGAGTTACGATGGTTCGGTTAGCTCCGGGAGGTGATTTATGACTTAGGAGCGTGATTGAAAGGAGTTTTGGAGGTTCGTAGTAGATTTAGGCTTGAATTGGCTAAGTTTATATTTTGGCATTTTCCGGTTGATAGGTGAGATTTTGTTATAGGGGTCAGAATGGAATTCCAAGAGTTGCAGTAGTTCCGTTGTGTCATTTGGGATGTGTGTGCAAAATTTCATGTCATTCGGACGTGGTTTGGTTGGGTTTTTTATCAAAAGAGTGATTTTGAAGATTTTGAAATTCTTAGGCTTGAATCAGATGCGAATTTGGTGTTGTGATGTTGTTTTGAGCGTTCCGAAGGTGGAACAAGTTTGAATGATGTTATGGGATATGTTGGCATGTTTGGTTGAGGTCCCAGTGGCCTTGGGTGAGTTTCAGGTGATTAAACGGACTATATAAAGAGTTATATGGTGTACAACCTATCAAATGAAAGATCTTCGAATCTAGTTTTTAAATATTCAAACCGTTTGTCATTTGGATATTTCCACAAGTAGTTATAGGCGTTTTAACAGAAGGTGTACAGCAGGGAAAATGGTAAGAGGATGTACAACCTGCACAACGCAAGGTACAACTCGATGAAGCCTAGGCAGATTGTGTTTAAGTCCTCTTGTCCGCGATTTGGGTCCATTTTTCAGCCATAGTTGATTATTTTGAGAGCTTTTTGAAGGAGATTGAAGAGAGATTCAAGGAGAAACGTTTGGAGGTAAGAATTTTGGACCTAAAACTCATTTATATTGTGAAATCCACTTAGAAAATCATTGAATTCTTGCATGGAAGAAATAGGGTTTGGGATTTTGAGATTCTATTGGGGATTTGGAGGACCATTTAGGGTCAGATTTGAGAACTTTTAGTATGTATGAACTCATGGGGAGATAAAGAACCTGTTGATGTAAAAATTTCTGAATGTTGAGAAGTGAGCCCGGAGCTCGGTTTTTGCAAATTTCGGGATTTTTGATGTTTTTCGATTGTTTTTGCTTGGACTTTGTTCCCTTAGCATATTGTGATGTATTCATTCTGATTTTGGATAGATTCGACGTGCGTGGAGGCCAATTCGAGGGGCAAAGGCGTCGCGAGCTAAAGAATTAGCCGGTTCGAGGTGAGTAATGATTGTAAATGATGCTCTAAGGGTTTGAAACCCCGAATTGCACATCGTAGTGCTATATTGATGTGAGACACACGTTTGATGACGAGCGTGTGGTCGTATACTATTGGGGATTGTGACTTGGTCCATCCCGCATTGATGATTTTTTTCGCGTATTTGACTGAGACTTATTTGTTTTCATTATGCTTTGGGCTAATTGCCATATTTGGGCTTCGTGCCAACTATTTGAATCCTTAGGGGATTTTTACTACCATTTTCTCACTGTTTTGACTTATTACTTGAACTCAGTCATGTTATTTTTCCATTGTTTTACTACTCAGCCATTTTACTCAGTTTTGAGATTTAAATGATATTCTAAATGATGGTTTGGGCTGAGAAATATTGTTTTACTATTGCCTAGGGGGCTTGTGATGATTTTGGACTGACTAAAGGCCGATGGCCTAGTTGTGAGAATGCACTGGTACTGATATGAGGCCGAGGGCCTGAGATACTTATATACGCCACGAGGTGGCTTGATTGATATGAGGTCGAGGGCCTAGATTTGATACCACGAGATGGCTTGATATTGCGCTTGGGCTGTAAGGGGCCCCTCCCGGAGTCTGTACATCCCCAGTGAGCGTGGGTACCCATTGTGATCTGATATTGAGCCCGAGGGGCTGTTACTGTTCTGATATTGAGCTCGAGGGGCTGTTACTGTTCTGATATTGAGCCCGATGGGCTGTTACTGTTCGGATATTGAGCCCGAGGGGCTGGCACTGTTCTGATATTGAGCTCGAGGGGCTGGTACTATTCTGAGATGTTGCTCGAGGGGCGGATTTGTTGATACCATGCCCGAGGGGCGAATTTCCATTTTGTTACTCACTTGTAAACTACTTGTTTTACTTGTTGGAGAGAAAAAAAAGGGGGGATTTTCACTTGATTTCTCACTGCTTTACTGTTTAAAGTGATTTTTCTGCTTCAGTATGGAATACCTTGTGTTTTCACGTGATTTCTTATCTTCAGTCATTATTTATATTTATTACTCACTGGGTCAGAGTACTCACATTACTCCCTGCACCATGTGTGCAGATTCAGGCATTGCTGGTTCCGCTCCTGAGTGCTGATTCCACCAGTTTCAGGAGGCTTTCAGGGATTACGAGGTAGTTGTTGACGTCCGCAGACCCGTGTCTCTATTATCTCATCTTTTATATTCCTTACGGACATGGTACTAGTTATTAGATTTAGCAGACTTGTATTATGACTCATAGATGCTCATAACTTATGACACCCCGATTAGGGATGTGTTGGGCTGGATTTCCGCATTTTTTTATCTATATTTTCTGCTATTTAGTATTATTAAACCATGTGTAGACTATATTTGTGTTAACTAACTGCTTTAAAAGATGATTTGGGTTAGACTGGCTGGCCTTGTCTTCATGAGAGGCGTCATCACGATCGGGTTCGGGGTTAGAGTCGTGAAACAAATATGACTCTTTCTTCATCAACTCTTAAAATTAATTATCCTTGATGAACATCTATAATTGCTCTTCCTGTAGCAAGAAATGGTCTACCTAAAATTATTGGTTCATTAGGACATTCTTTAATTTCAAGTACTATAAAATCTACAGGGAAAACAAACTTATCTACTCTTACGAGTACATTTTCAATTATTCCCTTAGGTTTCTTAGTACTTTGATCTGCAAACTGAAGAGAAACACTTGTGTTTTTTATTTCACCAAGATCTAACTTTTTAAAGATAGAAAATGGCATTAAATTTATTGAAGCTCCAGAATCACAAAGTGCTTTTTCAAAATATACTCCTCCCAAAGTGCATGGAATTGTAAAACTGCCTAGATCACCAAATTTTTGTGGTAGTTTATTTTGAAGTATAGCACTGTATTTTTTCGTAAGCATTACCACAGAAACTTCTTCTAATTTTCCTTTACTTGACAAAATTTCCTTTAAAAATTTGTCATATGAAGGCATTTGTAACAAAGCATTAGTAAAAGGAATATTGATGTGAATTTGTTTTAAAATCTCCAAAAATTTTGCAAATTGGTTGTCAAGCTTTTCTCTTTTCATTTTTTGTGGAAAGGGAATATTCACAGGGAGAGGAGTCAATTTTTCAATATTTTCTTCTTCTTTTTTCTTGACTTCATTCTTTTGAGATGGTTCAGAGGGTATTTCAACATTCTTACCGTTGTTTACCCGTTGTTCTGACTGGTCTGCATAGGGTTCATCAAGCTCCTTACCTGATCGTAAGGTGATGGCCTTAAAGTGCTCTTTTGGGTTTTTCTCTATATTGCTTGGTAAGGGATCTTGAATCTTTTCTGAAACAAGAGCTGCCAATTGGCTCAACTGTATTTCCAGATTTTTGAGGGATGAATTTTGGCTCTCCATCTTTTCATCAGTGACCTTAATATACTTATACAAAAGATCATCAAGACTTGAATGAGCTTGTTGAGGCCTTTGCTGATAGGGCCCTGCTTGTTGATAAGGTCTCAAATTTGATTGATCATGGTTTGGATTCTGGTATCCGGGTGGACCTTGTATTTGTTGCTTTTGGAAGCTTTGAGAGTTCTCTGCACCATTTGGATTTCTCCATTGAAATCCTGGATGTTTTTGTGCCATTGGACTTCCAAAAGGATACTGCTTGTAACCGATGACATTGACATGTTCATCATTGTGATTGGTTGCTTGACATTCATGGTTCTAATGATTTCTTTCACACATGTCACAAGTCTCAGATTGGCTTGGTTGTTGTGTATTCACCAGAAAAGTTTCAAAATGCGTTCCAAAGAAATAATTTGTTGTGTTAGTGTATTTAAAGCATCAACCTGGTTTACTGTAGCGGCCTTCTTGATAATTATACGCTTAGATGGCCATTGGATGGCATTCTCAAAAATTTCATTCAACAATTGCAACGCTTCCTCTGTTGTTTTTCCCATTACTGAACCTCCTGCAGCTGCATCTATCACATTTCTAGAAGAGGGTTTTAGCTAGTGATAAAAAATATACAATTGCATATGTTCAGGAGTGGTGTGGACATTTTCTTAACATTGCTTTTAACCTTTACCAAGCTTGATAAACTGACTCTGTGTCAGTCTGCAAGAAATTAGATATGTCTTGTCTTAACTTTGTGGTTTTAGCAGGGGAAAAAATATTTGTTTAAAATTTTCTGAGTCATTTGATCCCATGTGGTAATGGAACCTTGTGGCAAACTTCGCAACCAAGTCTTGCCATCTCCTTTTAAAGAGAAAGGAAATAACCTTAACTTGATAGCTTCAGGAGGTACTCCATTATACTTAGCTATTTCAACAAGTTCCAAAAAGTCAATTAAATGACTGTGTGGATCTTCAGTTGCGTCTCCAGTGAAGATGCAAGACTGTTGAATTGTTTGAATCAGGCCAGTCCTGATTTCAAAGTTGTTGGCTGCCACTAGAGGTTTTCTGACACTAGATTCACAGTTGAAGTAAGTCAGGTCTAGTATAATCCCTTAGGATTCTGTTTGTTGGCTTTGGCGCCACTTCATCAAATTGATCCTCTATTTGTACTGGTGGTGGTACTTCGCGTGGGTTGATATTTTCTACTTCCTAATTCTCCATACCTTCACAAGCTATGCTTTGGGAAGATAATGTTTATCCTTTCCTGCGCAATCGAAGAAATCTTTTAATTTCAGGATCGTAAGTGACCAACTCTTTTATAGAAGAGCGGGTCATAAACTACTCAAAATTCTAAAAAAAAAACTGAACTTAACTCCTAAAGTGGTAGTAGTAGTAGTACTTAGAAGAAAATAATTAAAAGAAAGTGATGAATAACAAGGACAACAAAGATGACAAAAATAATAAACGATCAAATAAAAATAGTAGTATGATAATGTTGTTGTTGTAGTTGTTATTATTATTATTATTAATAGTAGTAGTAGTAGTATATGATAATAGTAATTATATTAGTACTAATTAGCAATAGATGTTATGGAAAAAAAATGGTAAACGAAATCAGTTAGTAGTAACAGTAACTAACGATGAAAAATAATAATATAATACTATATAGAATATAGTTACAAGTAGTACTAGTATTAATAATAGTGACTGTTATGCTACAATGATGATAAGAAGGATAAATGATAACACTTGTATAAGATGTTAGTACTTGTAATAGTAAAAGTAATAGTAGTAATATTTAGTAAACATTGATAGCAAAGATAATAATACTAATAGTAAGTTTCCAAATTAGTAACAGAATATTTAGTCTGAAGTAGACTTGTGCCAATCCTCGGCAACGGAGCCAAAAACTTGACGAGGTCAATGCGTATAAGATTTTGCTACTCGTACTTTGTCAAATTCTAGTATAGTTTATGATATCGTCCCACAGAGATTGGAGAATCTAGCTACAAACTTATAATATTCTTACTACTATTTGAGAGAATTAGATTGATGAAGTTTTGTTTGTTGAAAATTTAAATTGCTTAAGTTGAAACACAATAACTTTCGGAAGATTTATATTTAAAAAGAGTTGGGATTCATTTAATTCACTCGATAGCGTGATAATAATAAAATCTTAGCTTCTACATGTATTTCTCTTAGGAATAACTGTTTATTGCTAATACAATTATATTTTGCTCACTAAGAAATAATCAACTAATAACACTCCGCGAGGTTATGTAAATCAATTGATATATGACTCGTGACGATTAAACTGAAATAATTTTCTTGCCTGAATTGTGCTAAAAGATAGCAAAAACCTCTTGCGATTAATTTTTACTAAAAATCAATAATCTTGCCAACTACAACTCTTCTGTGAGAATTAGAATGGAAGTAAGCAAGATTACAGACTTGGAATGATAGCTTAAAAAGAATTACTCTCACTCTACTATTTGTCACGACCCCAACTCCGGTCATGATGGTGCCTAACACACTGCTAGGCAAGCCCGACCATTCAACAACATTATCCCAAATTCGTATTCAGATTATAGATAAATATCACAGAGAATTTACTAAGTCATTTCATTCAAGTGTATAATTAATAATAAAATATGCGAAAGTTCAATTAAAATACCACACCATAGCCCAACAAAATCCGGTGTCACGAATATGAGCCTCTAATACAGAATATCCACCTATTACAAGTCTGTCTAGGAAAAATACGGAATAAAAGATAGAGATAGAGGGGAGAGATCAAGGCTGCGAATGCCATGCAGCTACCTCAATACTCCCGGATACTGCTATTCAGCTAAACAAATCCTCACTCAGCCTGTGATGTACCTAGATCTGCACGCAAGGTGCAGGGAGTAATGTGAGTACTCCGACCCAGTGAGTAATAAACATAAATAAAGGCTGAGAATAAGAAATCATGAAAAAATACAAAGTAAACTATAACTGACAGTTTAGAACAACAAATAGTGAAACAACAAGTCAATTAAGTTAGAGTACCAAATACTGAGATAGGTATAACAGATAAAACAAATGCATGAGTGCAATGCAATGCATATGATGGTACACTCTAGTACCCACTGCGGCGTGCAGCCCGAGCCATCCATTTATTTATCGTCGACGACGCTCACTGGGGGTGTGTGCAGACTCCGGAGGGTCTCCTACAGCCCAAGTGCAATATCAAGCCATCTCGTGGCATCAAATCTAGGCCCTCGGCCTCATATCAATCTCAATATAATCTCCCAAGCTCTCGACCTCAATATCAATGTAATCAACTAGGCTCTCAGCCTCAATATCAATATAACACTGCTGCGGTGCGCAGCCCAATCCATGCTCAGTCCAAAAATCATCATAAGCCCCTTGGGTATTTGTAAAACAGTAGTTCTCAGCCCGAAAAATCATTTAGAAATATCATTTAAGTTTTCAAATCTTAGAAAGATGGCTGAGTTTGCAAATCAGTATTTAAAACCTTGGACTGAGGTCAAATGATATGCAAAATATGCGAAAGCAGTGATATCAATCCCTGAAGGATTCAAATAATTGGCAAGAAGACCAAATGTAACAATTAAATCCAAGTAAGGATGATTCTCAATTTAGTTCAAGTAGAAAACACGGTAAAAACATCTTTCGGGACAGACCAAGTCATAATCCCCAACGGTGCTCTACCCCCACGCCCGTTATCCGGCGTGTAAGTCACCGCAATATAGCGTTACGATGTGAAATTCCGGGGTTTCAAACCCTCAGGACATCATTTACATCAATTACTCACCTCAAGACGGTCAAAGTCTAGCTCGCTATGCCCTTGCCTCTCAAATTACCCTCCTCGTGCGACGAATCTGCCCAAAATCACAACGAATATGTCGCATTATGCTAAAGAGACAATACCCAATCGAAAGCAATCGAAAAATATCAAAATTCACGAATTTGAAAAAAACCCGAGCCCCGGGCCCACGTCTTGAAAAATCAGAAAATTAAAATCACCGGATTCCTTGTCTCGCCACGAGTCTATACATACCAAGAACTCCCAAATCCGAGTTCAAATGACCCATCAAATCCTAATTGTTTGGTTTCAAAATTCAAGCCCTAGTTCTTGATTTGTAGGCTTATATTTCATGAATCTCTAGGTGGAATTAACAATAAAAATGAGTTCTAAGTCTAAGAAACTTACCTCAAGTCGTTCCCCCTTGAATCCCTCTTTAATCTCCACCAAGAAGCTCTCAAAATGATCAACCATAGAGGAAAAATGACCCAAAATCGCGGATGAAGTGTTTTATAAACTCACTGCCCATAATTTTTCGGAAGTACTGTTCACGCATGCGTTTAATGTTCACGCGTGTGGTCACTGTTCACCCGCATGGTTACGGTTCACGCGCGGGTACTGTTCACGCTGCTAAAAAAATACAGCAGCGGCCAAAGAAATTGCAACACTTTTCTTTTTACTAAAATGGCTCTAACTCCATCATACGAACTAAGAATTCGATGATTCTTGTTCCTATGAGTCACAAATAATGATACGAACATAGTCCTTCAATCGAAACTCAATTCGGAGCTTGTTTGCTCAGTGTGATATCCATTTCGCTCGTTAAACAATTAACTCATGTTTCGTGTCAAAAACCCAATCGCGACTTGATGAAATTAGACCAAACTTTCCAGATCACTTCTATAATTCATTATTTAAATTCTGGAAATCTCAAAATAAAATTTCGATCTCTAGAACTAAAAATGGACCTTTGGATCATTACATGCTTATGCTCAAACGACAAAAATCTTCCAAAAACTCTTCCAAAACTTATCCGAGCCTCATGGGACCCCGACCAAACATGCCAACATAATTCATAACATTATTCAAACCTCTTCCAATCATCAAAACACCTCAAACAACATAAAATTACCCAAAACTCATCGAATTCAAGCCTAATTTTCTAAAAACTTCCAAAATACACTTTCGATCAAAAACCCGACCAAACCACGTCCGAATGACCTGAAATTTTGCACACATATCCCAAATCACCTAACGAAGCTACAGAAACTCTCGGAATTCCATTCTGACTCTCGGATCAAAATCTCACCTGTCAACCGGAATTCGCCAAAATACTAAATTCGCCAATTTAAGCCTAATTCTACACCGGACCTCCAAAATTACTTCCGATCACACTCCTAAGTCACAAATCGTCCCCCGAAGCTAACCGAATCATCAGAATTCAAATCCGAGCCCTCTAACACATAAGTCAACGTCCGATTGTCTTTTCCAAAACAAACCTTCCTTAAAGAAACTAAGTGCCTCATTTCCTACTAAAACCAATCCAAATCAACTCGTTCACACCCAACACTGATAATGAAGCATAAAGAAATAGGAAATGGGGAAAACGAGGTGGTAACTCACGAGACGACGGGTCGGTTCGTCACATCCTCCCCAACTTAAACAAACGCTCGTCCTCGAGCGTACCCAGAGTTGTCCTAGAAGCCAACCAATAGTTGAACGACTTTACCAAGAATATACCCGTGGGTGATCCCACACTACCCTATCTCGCATAGGTCTGATAACACAACATAGCTGAAATTTCACAATCCATCTAGTCCATAAACCATAGAACCACACTGCACCTTCCGAAATCATACACAAGATTAGAACTTCACATCCATACTCAGAATAAGCCCGAACCAGCTGTAATAACCCATACCTGCAACATCAGGTGCAATTATCTGATATACCACATAACTCAAACACTCGAAATGATAATTTCTATTCACAGTAGTTGCACATAATAATCGAATATCGATAGGAAACCTCTTAACAACTAAAGCCTCATTCCAACGCTTTCACATACTGCCAATGATAAAGGAAACACGCAATAAATTATGACCATTTCCTATGTCAACCATTCATGAAGTCATTTCTCTCCTGGCAATTACCATAGCAAATTTTGAACCGAAACTCAATACTTACCCATCACACATACTGAAATCGAATTTGTTCGCATTCATTAATGATTTCAACGATCTCTTCTAACCAAACACACTACTCAGGTGACATGACACATCAATACATGCCTAAGACACAACTTGCATAATACGTGCACCAATAAGAAACGGTTCGAACATACTCAATTCATGAAAATGACTCAATTGAGAGAGTTGTACCTCAAACTCTCCAGTACTGCCACAACACAAGGCTGAGACCCTGTCTCACATCATAGAAACAGGACACACAAATTTGACCCGCAATGTCATGTTTCCACACAGCTTTGCTGCAATGCGCGTTCCTATCCAAATACTACTCCACAAGAAACACCTCAAGTCACTATGCTTGAAATCGACAACCATGCTCAATTGATGTCTGGAGCCAAAACAAATCATTACACCCATGGTGAAACAAATAACACACACCACGCAAACCTGATAGAACATAACAGGTATGTTATTCACCGAGCAACACCCAATTACTCATCCCGCTCGACTTCCACTACTACAACTCCTATCGGAGCCAGACGATCCGGTGCCCGGCACCAAATTAATACCGAAATCAACAACCTCGCCCGGCGACATGCCTAGCCATATGAAACTCATCTGAAAAGTCCCCCAACATCGGAACTGAATTAATGATAGCAACCTTTGCACTGACATCCATCACGAATGCCCAATTAAGAAAGCAATCCTTCCCAACCGTCCGCTGGTCCTTTGAAATATAAACCACTCTGCTAGAACATAATCCAATGCACTTCATCACTCAACCCGTGGCATTTTCGGTATTGCCCGTAGCGCAATAGTTCAGAATTACTCAACACTAAGACAACCAATCTGAATTCCGACATCACATCCAAAATCTAACATACCAGCAAACAAAGATCCACTCGAGCCTCCAAATCCCGATTGCCGCTAAACGGTGCCGAATACATACGATCCACCACCACAACCTAGCATGTACATGAGAACTCCCAGTCTCCAACTCCATATGGCACACAAATCATCATACCTGATTCCAGTTTCCACCGTGCGAATACATGCACACCTTTAATACCCAATCATCCCACGACAGATACTCAAAATTTCCCTGTGCTACCAAGCAAACCCGAATACCACCAGTGGACCCACCAAGAACATGCCGCAATACTATCGAAATATCATCAGTTTAATCACATTACCTTTTTTGAGACATATACTCTCATCAAATCACTTCCAATTAGCAATACCATTTCCTTAATCATCTGAAGATCATTCACCCTAATCATCCGAAGCTCATTTCTCTAATCACTTAAAGCTGCCCGTACCGCTTAAGAATGTTATGAATTTCCATTCAGAACTGAACTGTAACCTTACACACGCAAATCTCAACCCTTCACAACATATCGCATATACCATACTATCCTAAGGTAACATGAGGACTTCACCTCCTTTTCGAACCATGAACGTTTACGTACTCAACTAGTCAACAACTTCCATTGATCCCATCTAGAAGAAAATACACATCCCATGCTCTGCATGACATACATAGGTCTTGTTCAAATTCTTACAATACCGATATGACGGATGAGATCTGTATAAATTCATAACACCGCTGAATCAACAATTCATTGGGTCTATACTTCTGGCAAGAACTATCACCTCATTCTAAACCAAACAATGGTCTTAACCCCTTAATTTACTTCATATACTTAGATTGCACTGATCTCGAATTCAATGATCTCGTCTCACCCATTACGAACCGCTCAGACAATAAGCCAGCCCAGACATAATCAAAAGCTGCATATGATGCCCCAATATGCCAACAGGCTACCAATTCGAACGCGATACAAAAAAAAACGAACTCTGGAAGGAATTACCAATCCCACACACTAATACGGACTTTCCTTAGAAAATAGGAAGCAAGGCATACAAAATAGCATATAGAAAACTATACTCAACATCACACTGTTACAAACTTTATACTTGGTTTACATCTTTAATCAATCAAGTGATCACATGCCACACTTCTATAATCTTCCCGTGGGACACACTCCCACAACAATATCTAGAGAGTACATCCAAACCACCGGTCGCACTAACGCTAAAGAGCGATCAAGAATTATTAACCAAGACGTAAAACCCTTTTTACAAAACACCGATCTTAGGTGACGCTGAAGACAATACCAACTTACCGTAAACATTGAAACTTATCTCCTGCTCATCCGAGCTCATGACATCTTGTCAAAAAATTTCCTTCACTCGTGCCATTCTCGGCCCAATTTCCACAACCAGAACTGATTCACCAGCATGCATCAAATCGGAACTAACATAGTACATAACCGCACAATCCGCTAACCAATAGCAAGCTCCCCAACTTGGCTCGAAGCCATAGATCACAACATACTATACTCATAACGCATATACTCCATTGTTGCCTCAATACCATAGTGAGATTAAACTCGATCATTCATAAGCTTGTGGAAACACAAATCATTTAGAATTTTTAACTCTTCGACAAATCTCGCATTCACTCACACAACAGTTAAGCCCACTCTCTAGGCGATCTAATTTAGATTTCAACACATTTTATTCACTTGCAATTGAGGTCTTCTAATAGATAACATAAGGATAACACAACTTTAGAACACCCCGCAGGAGATGACCCACCTGCTTTGCCCCCAACTAACATTTCTGCATACCTTCCACCGCCATAAGCATTACGTAGTCACTTGATCTTTCTGATTCTGTACTCATACCGTAACATGAAATTTACTTCACTCCCAACTAGGAGACATGAAAAGATTCTTCACACACCCATAACTCGGGCTATAACTTGAATCACGATGGACTTCAAGCATCTATTAGTTCTTCTATCATTCAGCAGACCCTTCTCGTCGCTTCCAAATCATATAGATACGCCTCGCAGTACTAACATACTCATCACATAGCCACAACCATCATTTCCACTAACAGGGAAACTACCAAACATATAAGTTCAAAAACACTTGTTCCCACAATCAGCACCTCGGCGCTCCCGCCATAGGCAAAGATCTAACCTCAAGTCCTCCACCATAAACTCATAGAGATAGCACCTCGCCCCTCGATCGGGGAATCACAAGCCATCGAGGCACATCTGATACTGAGCGCCTATGCGCGTATACGAACGCATGGAAGGAATTTCAAAAGTTTCTTTTTAAGATGAATCAAGGACGCACGATAAGAATTCAAGAATGTGAAGTTTTCCTAAAGGTTCTGCAGCCTTTCGAGGATAAATACAGACGTCTCTGTACCGATCCGCGAGACTCTACTAAATCGGCTCATAACTCACAAGACCAATTAACCTAGGCTCTGATACCAACTTGTCACGACCCCAACCCCGGTCATGATGGCGCCTAACACACTGCTAGGCAAGCCCGACCATTCAACAACATTATCCCAAATTCTTATTCAGATTATAGATAAATATCACAGAGAATTTACTAAGTCATTTCATTCAAGTGTATAATTAATAATAAAATCTGCGAAAGTTCAATTAAAATACCACACCATAGCCCAACAGAATCCGGTGTCATGAATATGAGCCTCAAATACATAATATCCACCTATTACAAGTCTGTCTAGGAAAAATACGGAATAAAAGATAGAGATAGAGGGGAGAGATCAAGGCTGTGAATGCCATGCAGCTACCTCAATACTCCCGGATACTGCTGTTCAGCTAAACAAATCCTCACTCAGCCTGTGGTGTACCTGGATCTGCACGCAAGGTGCAGGGAGTAATGTGAGTACTCTGACCCAGTGAGTAATAAACATAAATAAAGGCTGAGAATAAGAAATCATGGAAAAATACAAAGTAAACTATAACTGGCAGTTTAGAACAACAAATAGTGAAACAACAAGTTAATTAAGTTAGAGTACCAAATACTGAGATAGGTATAACAGATAAAAACAAATGCATGAGTGCAATGCAATGCATTTGATGGTACACTCTAGTACCCCACTGCGGCGTGCAGCCCGAGCCATATATCTATTTATCGTCGACGGCGCTCATTGCGGGTGTGTGCAGACTCCGGAGGGGCTCCTACAGCCCAAGTGCAATATCAAGCCATCTCGTGGCATCAAATCTAGGCCCTCGGCCTCATATCAATCTCAGTATAATCTCCCAAGCTCTCGGCCTCAATATCAATGTAATCAACCAGGCTCTTGGCCTCAATATCACTATAACACTGCTGCGGCGCGCAACCCAATCCATGCTCAGTCCAGAAATCATCATAAGACCCTTGGGCATTTGTAAAACAGTAGTTCTCAGCCCGAAAAATCATTTAGAAATATCATTTAAGTTTTCAAATCTTAGAAAGATGGCTGAGTTTGCAAAACAGTATTTAAAACCTTGGACTGAGGTCAAATGATATACAAAATATGCGAAAGCAGTGATATCAATCCCTGAAGGATTCAAATAATTGGCAAGAAGCCCAAATGTAACAATTAAATCCAAGTAAGGATGATTCTCAATTTAGTTCAAGTAGAAAACACGGTAAAAACATCTCTCGGGACGGACCAAGTCACAATCCCCAACGGTGCTCTACCCCACGCCCGTTATCCGGCGTGCAAGTTACCTCAATATAGCGTTACGATGTGAAATTCCGGGTTTTCAAACCCTCAGGACATCAATTACATCAATTACTCACCTCAAGACGGTCAAAGTCTAGCTCGTTATGCCCTTGCCTCTCAAATTACCCTCCTCGTGCGACGAATCTGCCCAAAATCACAATGAATATGTCGCATTATGCTAAAGAGACAATACCCAATCGAAAGCAATCGAAAAATATCAAAATTCCCGAATTTGAAAAAACCCGAGCCCCGGGCCCACGTCTCGAAAAATCAGAAAATTAACATCACCGGATTCCTTGTCTCGCCACGAGTCTATACATACCAAGAACTCCCAAATCCGAGTTCAAATGACCCATCAAATCCTAATTGTTTGGTTTCAAAATTCAAGCCCTAGTTCTTGATTTGTAGGCTTATATTTCATGAATCTCTAGGTGGAATTCACAATAAAAACGAGTTCTAAGTCCAAGAAACTTACCTCAAGTCGTTCCCCCTTGAATCCCTCTTTAATCTCCACCAAGAAGCTCTCAAAATGATCAACCATGGAGGAAAAATGACCCAAAATCGCGGATGAAGTGTTTTATAAACTCACTGCCCAGAATTTTTCGGAAGTACTGTTCACGCGTGTGTTTACTGTTCACGCGCGTGGTCACTGTTCACCCGCGCGGTTACAGTTCACGCGCGGGTACTGTTCACGCTGCTAAAAAAATACAGCAGCAGCCAAAGAAATTGCAACACTTTTCTTTTTACTAAAATGGCTCTAACTCCATCATACGAACTCGGAATTCGATGATTTTTGTTCCTATGAGTCACAAATAATGATATGAACATAGTCCTTCAATCGAAACTCAATTCGGAGCTTGTTTGCTCAGTGTGATATCCATTTCGCTCGTTAAACAATTAACTCATGTTTCATGTCAAAAACTCAATCGCAACTTGATGAAATTAGACCAAACTTTCCAGATCACTCCTATAATTCATTATTTAAATTTTGGAAATCTCAAAATAAAATTTTGATCTCTAGAACTAAAAATGGACTTTTGGATCATTACATGCTTATGCTCAAACGACAAAAATCTTCCAAAAACTCTTCCAAAACTTATCCGAGCCTCATGGGACCCCGACCAAACATGCCAACATAATTCATAACATTATTCAAACCTCTTCCAATCATAAAAACACCTCAAACAATATCAAATTACCCAAAACTCATCGAATTCAAGCCTAATTTTCTAAAAACTTCTGAAATACACTTTCAATCAAAACCCCGACCAAACCACGTCCGAATGACCTGAAATTTTGCACACATATCCCAAATCACCTAACGAAGCTACAGAAACTCTCGGAATTCCATTCCGACTCTCGGATCAAAATCTCACCTATCAATCGGAATTCGCCAAAATACTAACTTCGCCAATTCAAGCCTAATTCTACACCGAACCTCCAAAATTACTTCCGATCACACTCCTAAGTCACAAATCATCCTCCGAATCTAACCGAATCATCGGGATTCAAATCCGAGCCCTCTAATACATAAGTCAACGTCCGGTTGACTTTTCCAAAACAAACCTTCCTTAAAGAGACTAAGTGTCTCATTTCTTACTAAAATCAATCCAAATCAACTCGTTCACACCCAACACTGATAATGAAGCATAAAGAAATAGGAAATGGGGAAAACGAGGCGGTAACTCACGAGACGACGGGTCGGGTCGTCACACTATTTTACCCAAAAGTTATCGTATATTAATTTTGCTTCGTGAGAATTACAAAATTGACATACAACTAACTTTGGAGAATAAATAGATAGAAGTGATAATAATTAATTAAAACTAATATTCCAGCACAATATAGAAATATAATTAGAAAGTTTCAGGTCAAGCATGTAGTAAAATTGAGATTAATATTATAACACTATCGAGCTTCATCAACTATCCAAACAAAAGAGATTACTCCATTATGGAGTATTTAAATCTCACAAAGAAAGAAATTCTTAAAATACTATCAATAGAAAATTCAAAGACTACAAGATAAAATGAAATAGATAAAGAGAGAAGTAAATACCAAAGCTAGAGAAAAATTTGCTAATTAGGCACGTATCATCTATGTCCCCTTTCAACACAAACATCCTATTTATAGAAATCAAATCTCATAAGGTGCCACGATGCCTCGTGGTTCTTTTGCCATGATGCGTCGTGCTTCTATTGCCATGATGCCTCGTGATTCTCTTTATATTCCTTTATTTGCTTTATCATGATATTTTTATTTCCTGCAAAATACTATTAGAAAATACAGATAATTGACATATTATATATATATATATATATATATATATATATATATATATATATATATATATATATTTATATATTTAAAATAATTTATTTTTAAGTATATAATATATGAATATTTTATAGTCATCAGCCACGAACACAATCAAGCCTCACCGCTTCACCTCTTGATTCCACCATCAATCCGCTTGCATCTAGCCACAATTTACTTAATAACATTAATAAATGCTAAATAAACCAATTCTAATGCATGAAAATAGATTTTCTAATGATTTCCGCAAAAAGTCAAAAATTGACGTCGGGCCCGCTTGGTCAAAATTTCTATTTTCTCAACTATACGTCCGATTTATACCAAATCAATTCCGATCTTTACCAAATTTCACAGATTTAACTTAATTATTATTTTAAACTTGGGTCGGGCTCCGAAACCAAGATACGGGCCCGATACCATCAAGAAATTACATCAACTCACTCCTAAAAACCCTTATATTTTCCAGCAAATAATTTTCTTTAAAAATTTATTTTTCGGGCTTGGGAACTCGAAATTCAATTCCGGGCATACGCCCAAGTCCCACATTTTACTACGGGTCCTATGAGATCGTCGGATCACGGGTCCGGGTCCGTTTACCAAGAATGTTGACCAACATCAACTTTAATCAATTTTAAAGGCCAATTGCCTTATTTTACTTAGATTTCACATAAAAGCTTTTCGAAAATGCAACCGGACTGTGCATGCAAATCGAGGTAAGACAAAAAAAGGGTTTTAAGGCCTCGGAACATAGAATTTACTTTCAAAACAAAAGGTCATCACATTCTCCACCTCTAAAATAACCGTTCATCCTCGAACGGACATAAGAAAAGTACATGAGTCAGAGAAAAAATGGGGATATCGGCTCCGCATATCGGACTCGGACTCCTAGGTCGTTACCTCAACAGGATGACCCCTCTACTGAACATGAACCGAAGGAAAAGTCTTCGATCTCAATTGACGAACCTGCCGGTCTAGAATAGCCATCGGCTCCTCCTCATAGGACAAGTCCTCGTCCAACTGGACAGTGCTGAAGTCTAACATATGGGATGGATCGTCGTGATACTTTCGAAGCACGGACACATGAAACACTGGATGCACGGCAGATAAACTCGGTGGCAATACAATTGTGTAAGCCACCTCTCCCACTCGATCAAGAATCTCAAAAGGACCAATGAATCTAGGGCTTAGCTTGCCCTTCTTTCCAAATCTCATCATGCCCTTCATAGGCGACACCCGAAGCAACACCCGTCCGCCAACCAAGAATGCCACATCATGAACCTTACGGTTGGCATAACTCTTTTGCCTGGATTGAGCTATACGAAGCCTATCCTGAATGATCTGAACCTTGTCCAAGGCATCATGTACTAGATCCGTACCCAACAACCGAGCCTCTCCCAGCTCAAACCACCCAACCGGCGACCGACACCGCTTACCATATAAAGCCTCATAGAGAGCCATCTAGATACTTGACTAGTAGCTGTTGTTGTAGGCGAACTCCGCTAAAGGCAAGAACTGATCCCACGAGCCTCCAAAGTCAATAACACAAGCTCGGAGCATATCCTCCAAAATCTGAATAGTACGCTCGGACTGCCCGTCCGTCTAAGGATGAAATGATGTGCTCAACTCGACCCGTATGCCCAACTCATGCTGAACTGCCCTCCAGAAATGTGAGGTAAACTACGTACCTCGGTCAGAAATGATAGACACGGGCACACCATGAAGACGAACAATCTCCCGGATATATATCTCTGCCAACTGCTCAGAATAGTAGGAAACCACCGCGGGAATGAAATGCGCTGACTTGGTCAGCCTATCTACAATAACCCACACTGTGTTGAACTTCCTCTGAGTCCATGGGAGTCCAACAACGAAGTCCATAGTGATATGCTCCCACTTCCACTCAGGAATTTCAATCATCTGAAACAAACCACCAGGTTTTTGATGCTCGTACTTTACCTGCTGACAATTCAAATATCGAGCCACATATGCAACAATATCCTTCTTCATCCTCCTCCACCAGTAATGCTGCTGCAAATCCTGATACGTGTTAGTGGCGCCCGGATGAATAGAGTACCGGGAACTGTGGGCCTCCTTTAGAATCAAATCACGAAGTTCATCCATATTAGACACACAAATACTACCCTACATCCTCAAAACTCCATCATCTCCAACTGTAACCTGCTTGGAACCTCCGCGCCGCCCTGTGTCTCTAAGGACAAGCAAATGAGGATCATCATATTACGATCTCAAATACGCTCAAATAATGAAGAACAAGCGATTGTGCAAGCTAACATATGGCTGGGCTCAGAAACATCCAACCTCATGAACTGATTGACAAAAGCCTGAACATCCAAAGCAAGCAGTCTCTCACTGACCGGGATATACCTAAGACTGTCTATGCTGACTGACTTTCTACTCAAAGCATCGGCCACTACTTTGGCCTTCCCCGGATGATACAAGATGGTGATATCATAGTCTTTCAACAACTCCAACCACCTCCTCTACCTCAAATTTAGCTCCTTCTGCTTGAATAAGTATTGCAAACTCTTGTGATCCGTGAATACCTCACATGACACGCCATATAAATAGTGCCTCCAAATCTTCAGCGCATGAACAATGGCTGCTAACTCCAAATCATGAACTGGATAATTCTTCTCATGAATATTCAACTGTCGCGAAGCATAAGCAATGACCTTTCCCTCCTGCATCAACACCGCACCAAGTCCAATACGGGATGCGCACAATACACTGTATATGGCCCTGAACCTGTGGGAAAAACCAATATCGGCACCGTAGTCAAAGCTGTCTTGAGCTTCTGAAAGCTCACCTCACACTCGTCCGACCACCTGAACTAGGCACCATTCTGGGTCAACCTAGTCATCGGGGCTGCAATAGATCAAAACCCCTCCACAAACCGACGGTAATAGCCTGCCAAACCCAAGAAACTCTGGATCTCTATAGCTGATATGGATCTAGGCTAGTTCTTAACTGCCTCTATCTTCTTCGGATCCACCTGAATACCCTCTACTGATACAAGTGACCCAAAAAAGTAACTGATCCCAACCAGAACTCACATTTCGAAAACTTAGCATACAACTGAGTATCTCTCAAAGTCTGAAGAACAACTCCCAGATGTTATTCATGCTCATCCCAATTACGGGAATAGATCAAAATATCATCAACGAGGACTATCACGAAGGAATCCAAGTAAGTCTTGAACACTCGGTTCATCAAATCCATGAAAGCTACTAGGGCATTTGTCAACCCGAGTGACATCACTAAAAACTCATAATGTCCGTACCGAGTGCGGAAAGCTATCTTAAGGACATCGGTTGCCCTAATCCTCAACTGATGGTAGCTAGATCTCAAATCAATCTTCGAAAATACCTTGACACCCTAAAGCTGATCAAACAAATCATCAATCCTCGACAATGGGTACTTATTCTTGATTGTGACCTTAATCAACTACCAATAATCTATACACATCCTCATCGATCCGTCCTTCTTCTTAACAAACAACACCGGTGCACCCCAATGCGAGACATTAGGTCTAATAAAGCCTTTATCAAGCAGGTCTTACAACTGCTCCTTCAATTCTTTCAACTCAGGCGGGGCCATATGATATGGCGGAATAGAAATAGGCTGAGTGCCCGGAACCAAATCAATGCAAAATTCAATATCCCTATCGGGCGGTATGCCCGATAGGTCTGAAGGAAATACCTCAGGAAACTCACGAACAACAGGCACAAAATCCATTGAAGGAACCTCGACACTAGAATCACGAGCATATGCCAAATAGGCCAAACATCCCTTATCAACCATACCCCGAGCCTTCATATATGAGATAACCATGTTGGTAGAATGACTATGAGTCCCTCTCCACTCTAAATGAGGTAAACTCGACAAGGCTAAGGTCACAATCTTGGCATGACAGTCCAAGATAGTGTAGTAAGGTGATAACCAGTCCATCCCTAATATGACATCAAAATCAACCATATCCAAAGGTAACAAATCTACTCAAGTCTCAAGACCCCCAATCACCACTATACATGAACAACGGACATGATCTACCATAATAGAATCACCCACCGGTGTAAATATATATACAGGAGCACTCAAGGAATCACTAGCATGACCAGATACAGTGCAAAATAAGATGACACATAGGAGTATATAGATCCTGGATCAAATAGAACTGAAGCATCTCTACTACAAACCAGAACAGTACCTGCGATAACTGCATCGGAGGCCTCGGCCGTAGGCCTAGCTGGAAGAGCATAACATCGGGGCTGGGCCCTACCACTCTAAACTACATCTCTAGGATGACCTCCTACTGGCTGGCCTCCACCTTTAGCAGCCTGACCTCCACCTCCAATACCTCTACCTCTACCTCCACCTCTAGCAACTCTACCTCCACCTCTAGCTGGCTAAGCGAACGGTGGAACACTCGGTGCCTGAACCATGGCACAGGAACCCTGATGCTGAGAGATGCTCGGTGCTCGAGGGCAATATCTAGCAATATGCCTCGTGTCGCCACAAGTATAACAAGCCCTCGGCTGCTAAGACTACTGACCCTGACGGCCTGAATAACCACCTTGAAAACTCTGGAGCGGCGGTGTACTGATAGGAGTTGGTGGTGCACTGTAGGGCAACTGATCAGAATACTGCATATGAGAACCACAACCACCTGGTGCACCGTGAGAAGCCTGAAGTGCTGAATGAAACGGCCTGGAAGGATGGACCCTACCAAAAGAATCTCTGCCTCTAGATGAGGCACCACTAAACCTGCCCGAATGACGAGGCCTCTTGTCAGACCCTGACACTCCCCTGTGATAGAACCATCTCAACTCTCCTGGCCACATTGGCCGCATCCTAAAAAGAAATCCCGCTCCCCGTCTCCTTAGCCATTTGCAATCGAATAGGCTGAACGAGTCCCTCAATGAACCTTCTCACTCTCTCTCTCTCTCTGGGAAGTATAAGAAGAGCATGACGGGCCAAGTCAATAAATCTGGTCTCGTATCGAGTGAAAGTCATAGAACCCTGCTGGAGACGCTCAAACTGCCTCCGATAATTCTCCCTCTGAGTGATAGGAAGAAACTTCTCCAGAAATAGCTGAGAGAACTGATCCCAAGTCAAAGTCGGTGACCCAACTGGTCTAGCCAAACAATAATCTCTCTACCAAGTCTTGACAGATCCAGACAGACGAAAAGCAGCAAAGTCGACCCCATTGGTCTCCACTATCCCCATGTTCTGTAAACCTCATGACAGCTGTCCAACTAGTCCTGGGGATCCTCAGAAGATGTACCATCAAAAGTAGTAGTGAAAAGCTTGGTGAACCTGTTCAACCTCCACAAGGCATCAACAGACATAGCTAGCCCCTCACCGGTTTGTGCCACAACACCTTACTGAACTACCCCAATTAGCTGAGCTGCTAGAGTTTAAAACTGGGGAGTCATCTGCTCCGGAGTGCGAGTAGCAAGAGTCTGGACTCCTCCTCCAGGCTGAGAGACGGATGGTGCTATAGGAAGCAAGCCTGCTTAGGCGACACTCTCCATAAGGCCCACTAGATGGACTAAAGCATCCTGAAATACCGGGGTAGCAATGAACCCCTCTAGGACCTAAGCTGGTCCTACTGGAACTGTCTGGGCTAGAACCTCATTGTCAAACTCAACCTGAGGCTCTGCCGCTGGTGCTGCTGCTCGAGCTCTAGGCTGAGCCCTGCCTCTGCCTCAGGCCCTATCACGGCCTTGGCCTCTGCCCCTCGTAGGAGCTTCTACTGGGGACTCGGGCTGCTGTTCAGCTGATGAAGCGGTATATGTTCTCACCATCTGCGAAAGAACACAGTGGAAGTTCAATTAGCATCGAGAAATCAAGTCGCACGATAGGAAAAAATATATGTAAAAATTTTCCTAACTCTATAGCCTATGGGGGACAAATACAAACGTCTTTGTACCGGTCCCTCAGACTTTACTAAGTTTGTTCGTGAAATGTGAGACCTAAGCAACCTAGAGCTCTGATACCAACTTATCATGAACCGGATTTCCCACCCTCAAGAGTCGTGATGGCGCCTACTAGGAAAAGCTAGGCAAACCGAGTATTACCGATTTTATTACCCTTTTTCCTTAACTTTTTAACAGTTACGGATTATCATGTGATCAACAGCAAAATAATCATAATAAACAGAAATGTCGAAAATGAAAACTAATAGTTTGACCAAATACTAGTACAGAATCCAACATACAACTCTACCAAGAATTGGTGTCACAATGCCACGGACCATCTACGAATACTACAAACAACGGTCTGAATGAAAATACAAATATGTCTCTAAAATACATAAAAATAGAATGGAAAGATATAAGGGGGCGCCAAGACCTGCGGACCTCTGTAGGACTACCTTGGATCTCCGCCGCTGAACTGAAGGCAGCAACCTCACTGTGGTCCAAAAGCTCCAGCATCGGGATATATACATAGTGCAGAGTGTATTATCAGCATAACCGACCCCATGTGCTAGTAAGTGTCGAGTATAACATCGGCAAAGTAGTGGCGAGGCTAGGACAAGACTACCAAATAAACATGTGCAGTTATATCGTATACAGCAAATAATAACGACATAAACTAGCAGTTAAAGATAGGAAAGGGAAACATGCTTGGGGGAAATATCATGTACAAATAGAAATTCAGTAAAGAAGCATACGAAACACCAAACTTCAACTATAAGCAAGAATAAGGAGAACAATAACAATTGCACGACATCACCCTTCGTGATTTTACTCTTGTTCTCACCATAAGAATCAATATATTTGGCACGGCATCACCCTTCATGCTTTTACCTCACATAATCATGGCACGACATTATCCTTCGTGCATTATCACTCATATCATGGCACAACATCACCCTTCGTACTTTTACATTTACAATATCGGCACGACATCACCCTTCCTGCATTAACACTCACTCACAAATATCACGCACGACATCACCCTTCGTGCTTTTACACGCTTCCTTACCCAAGCAACAGTCACAAAGTAATTCAGGCAAGGGAATCAATAAAATCACAATAGAATTCCGGCAAGGGAACAATAGTATAACAATAATATCCCGGCAAGGGAAACAATATCATAAGCAATAACATTCCGGCAAGGGAAACAATATCATAAACCTCTTCTCTTTCCCAAAATTACTTCACAACTCAATTCTCAACGTTAGCTAATGCTCTAAAATGTTCAATTACCAAGAATACTTTCATAAGCCTTGTTCAACATTAGAAGTCATCATATTAAGCATAGACAACACATAACGGAGTCACAACAATCATAGCATAAGACTCATGGGCATGCTTGACACCGACGTATAGATAATCGTCACCACACCTATACGTCGTACTCAACAATTAACATATAGCAAATAAGACCACAACTCTTATTCCCTCAAGCTAAGGTTAGACCAAACACTTACCTCAATGCCACGAACACAATCAAGCCTCAACTACTGCTTCACCTCTTAATTCCACCATCAACCCGAATAACATTAATAAATGCTAAATAAACCAATTCTAATGCATGAAAATAGATTTTCTAATGATTTCCCCAAAAAGTCAAAAATTGACCCCGGGCCCGCTTGATCAAAACCCGAAGTTCGAACCAAAACCCGATCACCCATTCACCCACGAACTCAAATATATAATTTGTTTTGAAATCGGATCTCAAATCGAGGTCCAAATCCCCAAAATTTGAAAATCCTAAGTTCTACCCAAAAACATCTAATTTTCCCATGAAAACCCTTGATTTTGAAATGAAATCATCTAAAAAGATGGATTAGATTGAAAGAAATGAGTTAGAAATGACTTATGAATGATTTGGAAGAGTATATGACTTTGAAAAATCGCTCAAGATGTTTTTAGGGTTTGAAAAATTGTAAAAAAATGATGAAATTCCGTCTGAAATTCCACTTAACAGGTCTCTAATGTCGCAATTGCGATCAGGGGTTCGCAATTATGAACCCTTGGATTTTCTGCTAGCTTCGCAAATGCAAAAAAACTGTCGCATTTGCGACCCTGACCAATTTCTGTCAACTTCGCAATTGCGAAGAAAAGGCCGCATTTGCGATGAAAGGGGGTTCGCATTTCCCAGCCCTGGGATCACAATTGCGATGAGGGCTTGCCGAGGCTTGGTTCGCAATTGCGATAATTTGGTCGCATTTCCCAAGCCTGACCACTTCGTAAATGCGAAGCCTGATCTCGCAATTGCTAAATCAGAGGCCTGAGCAAAAATACCAGATACCAGCAGTTTTTCCTAAGTCCAATTTCACTCCGTGACCTATCCAAAACTCACCCGATCCCTCGAGAATCCAAACCAAACATGCACGCAAGTCCAAAACATCATAAGGACTTGCTTGTACGATCAAATCATCAAAATAACATCAACAACCATGAATTAAACCTCAAATTCATAAATTTACTCAAGAACATCAAAATTTCTATTTTCTCAACTATACGTCCGATTTATACCAAATCAATTCCGATCTTTACCAAATTTCACAGATTCAACTTAATTATTATTTTAAACTTGTGCCGGGCTTCGGAACCAAGATACAACCCGATACCATCAAGAAATTACATCAGTTCACTTTTAAAAGCCTTTATATTTTCCAACAAACAATTTTCTTTAAAAATTCATTTCTCGGGCTTGGGACCTCGAAATTCGATTCAGGGCATACGCTCAAGTTTCATATTTTACTACCATACGAGACCGTCGGATCATGAGTCTGGGTCCGTTTACCAAGAATGTTGACCAAAGTCAACTTTAATCAATTTTAAAGGCTAATTTCCTTATTTTACTTAGATTTCACATAAAAGCTTTCCGGAAGCGCGCCTAGACTGCGCACGCAAATTGAGGTGAGATAAAAAGAGATTTTAAGGCCTCGGAATATAGAATTTACTTTCAAAACGAGTACAGTGCAACATCTTTTCTTTAAATGTGAAGTCACTGGAAGCATATGGCAGCAACTGCTGTACTGAAAAGGAATATAGAGAGTGAAGAAAAAGTGGCAAGAAGGGATCCAATGGATAGAGTAGTTTGTGAAAGGCAGTAGTGCTGGGACTGCAGTATGTAGAATGACCTTTGCAGTAGTGATTTATCATGTCTGGCAGGAAAGAAATTGTATCATTTCCCAAAAGAAGAAGAGATCAGCCAAAGCCATAACTCGACTGATCATTCAGGAAATCCATGTGAGGGCTAGTTGCTTTCCTAGGCTAGTGAGAACAACGAAAACAGATGAATTGGTACCTAGGAATGGCCTGAGTAGAAGGCGAGGAGTATAGTAGAATGGTAGTCAGTATTAGGTAGCTTCAGACTGGGGCTTCATGTCCAGCTGCAGCTATGCTAAGAGAAAATACTGTTATATGCTAGTTTGTACATAATTATACTTCGTAAATAAAATCTTTACTAAAAAAATAAAAATTAGACGGGATATGATACCCAAAAAATGAATAATTTAGATATTTATGTTAGCTGATTGGAAGAATAGTATGATAAACGAAGTTGATACACATAAGATAAAATAAAATATTTGAAATTGACAAATGTTATCAGGGTGTTATGCGATTGACATATATCTACCAAAGAGAAAAGTAAGTCTTATAGAATAATTATAAGACCAACAGTGTTGAAGGTAATCACCGTTAGGTTAATCCAATACGGTCACGATAAATATCAACGGGATGCGTATATTAAGATAGATGTGTGGTCATATAAAATTAAATAAAATTATAAATAAGCACATCGAAAAAAGGGTGCAAATAGTATACATCGAGGATAAAATTAGAGAAGATCCCTTGTCTTGTCTTATGTTGACGCCATATGGATTAGTCTATAGATCAAGTAAAGGTGTTAAATAGAAATAAGATTTACCTAAAATCATATAAAAGAAAATTATATTGAAAAGCTTTCGATCTCTTGGAATTCATGCACACATAGCAAAAAAATAACATGGTTAAAGAAAAATGATTATATAGGCTATACCTAATAGCTAGGACTAAAATTTTATTGCGTTAATACGTTTACTTTACGTCTAATGTTTTGTAGAGTCTTTTGTCATATTTGAGATTATATATCATTAAAAAAATAGAATATTTCTAGACTTTACTATTATAATTATTATAACTGATTAGAGAGATTTTATATGAGAAAATCTCACTTTATATCCATTAATTCCAAACTATTTGCCCTGTAATACTCAGGCCCAAATTATTTACTATTCCTACCCATGCAGCCCAAACTATTTACCCGGTTATTCAGTTATTCTATTAAAATAGCTCTTCTTTCAACACTGAGAATTTGGACGAGGGCACAACTTCAGGTTATCAATCTCTTATTTCTAGTTTTATTTTTGAATGTGATTTCATTAAAAGCAGACCAAATCACAAGCATTTGTAGTTTAACTCAAGATCCAGCCTTTTGTACAAAGGCTTTTCAATCCGATCCTCTTTCTAAAACTGCTAGTGTTGCTGAACTCGAAATCATTGCTATCGATTTAGGAACGAAGAGCGCGAAAAACACCAGTTCGGATATTCGTTTTCTGATCTCATGAGCTAAGGACTTTCGTTCCAAGAGTAGATATACACAATGTGGTAGTTGATGACTCTATAAGCAGAGAAATTTGGGTGAAATCCCAAGATTAAAGAAGGTTTGGTCTTAATTTTAGTAACTCCAAATTCTTGAATTATTTTCTTGTTTGCTACTTCTTGACTTACTTGTAATTTGTTCTTATAAAATTCTTCTTCCATTCCCCTTATATCCTTCTTCAAAAAGAAATAAGATCTGATTATCTGAGAAGTTAACCTCTGGCTAGTTTCAATTCTGCTCCACTTTTTCTTGATTGTTCTTTCCCTGGCTCTTGCTCTTGCCTTGGCTTAAAATTTTTATTTTGAAGATTTCTTGTTTGGTTCAAAGTGGGTGCTGTTAAATATTTCTTATAATACCTTATGGAAGTTCGTACTAAAATTTTGACAGCATTTGGAGCTGATTTGAGGTGATTGAGATAGAAATTTTCAGCTGAAAATCAAAGAAGAACACAACTACCCAATAGTATACTGCTACGGTATACAATATGTTGTAGGAGTATATAGTTATACTACATCAGTATACTATTATAGTTTACAATATACTGCAACGGTATATTATAATAATCGAAAAAGAACACAATTACCTAACAGTATACTGCTACAGTATACAATATACTATTGGAGTATATAGTTATACTGCAACAGTATACTATTATAATATACAATATATTGTTATAGTATACTGTAATAATATGCAATATACTGTAACTATATGCTGTAATAGTATACAAATAGTATACTTATTACCCATAAACCACTTGCCTTTTCCTTTTAATTTGCTTTAAGATTTTACCCAGCGTGAGGGGCAAACTCAAAATGTAAAAAAAATATATATATTATAGTATGCTATCTAATGTAACGATATACTCTTACAATTAGACCCTTTTAGAGTTTTTGAAATTTTTATTGACAACTAATATTGTAAGCGCGTGATTTTTGCCCTATGAGAGAATTACTCCCAAAAAATTCAAAATAAAATAATTTTCCTTTGTGTGTAATTTTGAGAATTTTCGTGGCATTTTTTATAATTATTTGTATTGGTCCATACATGTTTATTTGTTAAAATAATAAAAAAAAATACAAAAATATGTCGCATTTGCAATTAGGATTTAATTCTACAATTAGGAGCAATTAAGTTTGTTTTTACAAGAACAAAAATCATAAAAATATTGTACGTTGCATTTTTAGCATTTAATGTCCAAATTGTGTGATTTTATCGTAATTGCTATTTAATTGTGTGTTAATTGTTATTAAGAGTTAATTTGCACTTTTATAAATTAATTTAGTTCTATATGATAATTTAGAATTTTTAGAATTTAGTTTAGTTTAATAAAAAATAAAAGAAGAAAAAGAAGCAATAAAAGAGGAAGAAAATCGGATTGGGCCACCTTCTAATTTAAATCAACCATGGCCCAAATCAAATAACCTCACCGGGTCGACCCGACCCAGTCCGCCCCATAACCCAAACTAATCCCAACCCCCATTTTCATTTTTTTCATTACCCTAAAAAACCCTAAAAGCTACCCCCCTCTTTTTCTTCTTCTTCTCCTTCTCCACCCCAAGCTTCCTCCCATGGCTGCTTCTGCTCCCCCTCACGTCCCATGGCTACTCCGTCTTCATCTTCTTCGTCATGGCAGCTGCTCCGTTCACCACTGTCCATGAGCCTCCTCTTCACGTCCGTCATTGACGTGCAGCAGTGTTGTTGTAGCCTCACGACCAGCTGCTGCCCATGCTCCATCTTCATCAACGAACAACAACCCTCCAGTCGCGGAAAAACCAGTCGACAACCTTGCTGCTTCTTCTGCTACGTCTAGCTCCCATGGCTGCCCTCCCATGGCTGTTGCTCCTTCTTCTTCGTCGAGCTCCAACCAAACGTTGTTGCTTCTTCTTCTTCACCATGGCCACTGCCTCGTCGACCTCCAGCAAAGAACACCACCCAAACCACCATTGTCGCTGCCCTACCGTCGAGCCCCAGCCAGCTTCACCTGCTGCCTCTTCTGATTCATTTTCGCCAGTCCAAACGACCTTCAGCCTCACGTCCAAACACATAGATGATGCTGCTTCATCTCCTCTCTCGTCAAACATCTGCTCAACACACGCACACACAGCCCCACCCTGCTGCTTCCACGATGACACGCACACACACGAAGGAAAAACGAAGCAGTCCGGTTAAAGTCTGGCAAAATTCTGTCAAGGTCTCGTTTGGTTTTGTTTGAGTCCGTTGTTATTCGTCGTTCGGTGAGGTCCAGTCTGAGTTCGTCGAGGTTAAAAGAGAATGTGGGTTTTTCGTTGAAGTCGAGATCCGTTAGGTCGTTAGCAGTCTTGGTTCGAGTTTGCCATTTCCGTTCGAGTTCGTCGTTGGTCATTTCCGGTCAGTTGGTTTAAGTTTCATTTTTGTCCGTATTTTGTTTGATATTCTCGGATTTAAAATCAGTATATGTTTGATTCTTTTCTTGTTCGTTGTTATCATTTCTTGATTATTTCTTCAGTTTGTTTTATGTTCTTGTTTAGTTTTAATATAGAAGTGTTTAGTTTAATCATGTTGTTAGATTTAATTTAAAGTTCAATTGATTATTGAGTTTAGTGATTTGAATCTACTTGTTTGTTATGTTCAATTTGTTACTGTTATTGAATCTGAAAGTATGTTTGTTGTTAAAAAAATATTGTTCAGTTAAAAATATTGAGTTTCTAGCCTAAATTTGTTCATGAAATTTGATTAGGAATTGGTTATAACTGTTGTATTTTGGTTAGAATTGATTAGGTGAATTGGTTATAGCTGATGAGGTAGAATGGTAAATTGCAGTATTTTTGGGAGTAGAATGGTAAATTGCAGTAGTTTTAGGGGCATTTTCGGGATTTTAAATGAGTCTTAAAAATAATTAATGAGTGCTCTGTCCACTAAGCGCTAATATATTAAAATAGTGCATAAAATAATATGTAGTGGGGACAAGACATAATGGTGGGGAATTAATACATTGTTTAATATAGTGGGGGACAAAACATGCGGTAGTGGGGCAATAAGTGAATTAAATAAGAGAAAGATATGTGTTAGTGGAAATTAATACATTGTTTAATATAGTGGGGAACAAAACATTAGGTAATGGGATTCAAAAGGGGGATGGGTAGAAGATAGTGAGATTTAGTTTAAAGGCTTGAAGTTTGTAAATAAATAGAGAGGAGCTGGACACAAATAGGAGGGAGGTTTTTGTTGAATATTAACAGGAGAATTCTGAAAATATTGAAAGCGGATAGGAGATTGGCTGAATATTGAGGAAATTTTTTGAAGGAGATTCAAAAGAGAGGGTAGTATACACCCGATATACAATCTGCATACACTGGATATACAGAGGGGTCAGAATTTAAAGGTTAAACATTAACTGGTCTTTCAATCTAAAAATGATTCACTTTGTTTCTGCCCGTTGATTGTTGTTGGTGTTTCTGAATTTTTATTTGGTTTGTTTCCTTGAGTTTGGTTGGTTATTTGCTACTACTTCACTGGTTATTGCTGGATTTTTTTTGCTTGATTTTAAAATCTGTCACTGGTTTCTCGTTGTTGGTTGTTACTGGTTGTTGGGTGTTGCTGTTGTTATATGCTACTGCATTTCTGTTGATCTTCCTCTTATTTTGCTTCCAATATCAGGTACACAATTGATACACTGGTTCTTGTAAAATGGAAACTGAAGCATAAATATGAAATGAAGAGTTGAAGTTCTGAATTTATCTTAGTTATATTCTAAATTTTAGTTGTATATGTACGTTATTTAACTTCCTATATATATATATATATATATATATATATATATATATATATATATATATATATATATATATATAATGGAACATCTAACAGTAGCTTAGTGGACGAATTGTCTATGTATGCTAGTTAAAAAAACTAATGGTGTAGTAGCTCTGTTCAGTTTGTTCGCTATGGTTTGATGATTATCATATCTCAAAAAGCATATTAGCTGATTTAGACTATTCTTAAACATTCAACAGTTAGTTCATTAAACAAATAGCCCGTTTCGGAACTTGTAGGAATATTGTTTAGCTAGCTATTATTGGTTAATTTCAGCATGTAAATGGTTTAGGATTAAAATTAAATTGCCATTTTTTTTTAATTTGACAAACTGTGAGCATGCCTAGTATAATGTAACTAAGTAGTAACATGTGAATGAGATGACCCAGGTCCAGTTTTGTGTCATACACATTGGGCCTGGGTCCACGTTGGCCAACGGGCTGTCCATATTGTGTTTACATTCTGATTTAACAAATTGTGTTCGGAACCTGACTATAACAACTCGTAAGCATGTAAATAAATTAGGACATTTTCTCTTTCATTTTTAGAGACAAATTTAATAGAAAAATGTAGGCACTTTAGGATTATCCTTTTAAAATAAATGAGATGAGATGAGCCCAATAAAATGCACAAGTTGCGGGGCCCTCAATAATTAGTTAATAATTGTATAGACTTCGGGATCGGTCGTTTAGCAAATTTCACGGCCTTACCAAAAATAATGATACGCTAGTCGCTTTAGGCGCGCCTCTAACAATTTACTTTCTTAAACTCGGGTGCACATTTATGTGACCCAAATCCAAATCTCAACAGAGTTGAAATGTGTCAATAACCACGGGTACATTGATGTGACGTGGTTCGAGATACGTTTTTCACAATGTTGTATTTCTCTGTTAAAATAATAATAATAATAAAAGCGGTAAAGAGTTTAAAGTTTGCACATAAGTTCACAATTGTATAAAATCAGATAATCAAGCCGAATATGACAGTTGAGCGACCGTGCTAGAACCACGGAACTCGGGAATGCCTAACACCTTCTCCCGGGTTAATAGAATTCCTTATCCGGATTTTTGGTGCGCAGACTGTAATATAGAGTCAATATTTTCCTCGATTCGGGATTCAACTGGTGACTTGGGACACCATAAATCTCCCAAGTGGCGACTCTGAAATAAATAAATAAATCTCGTTTCGATTGTTCTTTAATTGGAAAAAACTCTCTTCTGCGTCCCTTCGCGGTGGCGCGGGTGAAAAAGGAGGTGTGACAGCTCTGGCGACTCTGTTGGGGTCTCCGAACCTAGAATCTCTGGTTTAGGGTTCAAGAATTCGAGCTTAGAATAATTGTTATTATTTGACTTTATTTATTATCTGGTTTTATTACATGTTTTAGCCTAAATGTGCAAAATGTTGCTCTTACCGCTTTGATATTATTTGAACTGTATATATAAACTGCTACGAAATCCCTCTCTTCTCTCTCTTGAGGAGTGCACGCTGGTCGTGACTTCTTTCTGTTAGTGTCATATCCCAAAATAGAACGGGGATTCGGAGGAGTTGCAAAACCGGATGATCTTTTGGTTACCGGTACGTAGTTCCCATCCTCGGCTTGAGTTGTCCGCTCGGGTAAGCCATGTCTAGAACAAAACATCCAAGATAAACCTAGTATAACAAAACCTCATACCGGATCCCTAGTAGGAACGCTTATTTGCATCATGTGCACTTGACTTAGGGGACTCAACATAGGGGTTGGGTCCGTCTAGGACAAGCAACCTGAAATGAAAAGACCATCCTGCTGCATCCTGTTTGTTTTACACATTTATTTGCTGCAGACTTGCATGCTGACCGGCTTCTGAAAATATTGGAATATTGAAAAAAAAAGAAAAATAGCGGTGTAGAGAGATAACTCTGAGTTACCGGCAAACTCTGCCAAAATTTTCTGAAAATGAAAAAAAATTGTTTTTTTTAGTATAATTTGTTTAAACAAGTCTTGTTGTCAGAATTAGTTTATTGTCTGCCCGAACTACGCGGGTCTGATTCTCACCGGATGTGAGATACGTAGGCAAACCTTTTCGGTTCCGGCCCACCATATTCAAAAAAAATCCAAAAAATATTTTCTATTATTCGCTTCTTTAGAAAGTCTTTCTTTTAAACCTCAATTTAAAAAAAAAATATAATACAAAAATATTTCCTTTTAATCTGTCTCAAAATCCAAAAAATATTTGTTTAAAAATTCAAAAGAAAATTCAAAATTCAAAAATATTTTTCTTTTCTTTTGTAGTATTTCTTTCTTAAATTCAGAGTAATAGTCCAAAAATATTTCCTTTCTTCTTTAGAAGTTTTTTCGAAATTTCCAAAAAAAAAAGGGAAAAGAAGTTAAAATTCAAAAAATATTTCTTTAGTCGTCGTTTCTTTTCAAAAAAAAACAAAAAAACAAACAAACAAATCGAAATCCAAAAATATTTTCTCTCTTCTTTGTAAGTATTTTATTCGAAAAAAAAGAAAGTTAGTTTATTTCCTTTATTCCTGATTGGCCCGAACTACGCCGATTTGATTCTCACAGGATGTGAGATACGTAGGCAGCCCTCATCGGGTCCAACCTCCCCTTTTGCAAAAATAGCAACAAAAAAAATGTGTGTCAAAATTTTAATTTTTGTCATAAATAAGTCGGGTGATGCCGTTTGTTTGTCAAATATAGCGGAATGTTCCCGAAAGGGACGCCGGAAGGCTGACTTTGCATAAACGGCCACCTTAAGTCCCTTTTTAGTTTTTCGGCCGATTGACCCACACAACCTTAAAATCTTCGTCCCCAAGACGCTGAAAGACCGTGTTTGCAATATTGGGTCTTCTATTTAGAAAAAAGTCATAAATAAGTCGGGTGATGTTGTTTTTGTCAAAAATAGCCAAATGTTCGCGAAAGAGGCGCCGGAAGGCTGACTTTACATAAACAGCCACATTTGGGTCATTTTTTAAATTTTGGCCAATTAACCCACACAACATTAAAATCTTTGCCGCCAAGGTGCTAAAAGGTCGTCTTTGCAAAACCTGGCCTTTTTATTTTAATTTGATAATAAAAAAGTCAGTGGTCAAGAATATCGTTTAGATTTTTCAAGCCGAGCCGGCTTCGGAGATTTATTAAATCGTTCTTGCCGAGATAGCCTTAGAGTATCTTTTAGTTGTCGAAAGGCTATTTTCGTAAAAGAACGGACCAGTTTGTAGTGTCATAAAATAATCCTCCACGGCCTCAAAATTCATGTGAAATTAGGAAGGGGCCACGCTTGCAAAAACAACCATTTGGTTAAAATTAGCAAATAGGGAAAGGAATCTGGCCGTTTGTTTTTGAGTTTGTAATTCTTTTGATTAGGGTGTGGTATGTTTTGATTTTCAAGTCTGTAGGTCGTTCTTTCGTCAAAATCTGTTAGTATGGTCAGTTTTTAAACCGTTGTAATCATGTTTGTTTTATTATGAAAATTGAAAATTCCAAAAAAAATATATATTTTATTGTTGTTTATCTTTTTTGGTCTGAACTACGCAAGGTCTGATTCATGCGGGGACATGATACGTAGGCAATCAACATAAGATTCGACCACCATTAAAAAGAAAAAAGAAAAAAAGAAAAAAAAAGAGCACAATTACAAAGAAGCCAGAATGATGCACGTAACTGAAGCAAATGCATGATAGAAAGGGTTAACGGCCTAGTTGCATTGCATCCTCAATGTGTGTTTTTCCTATCTGTGAAAAACCATAACGCTAACCGGTTGCTCTCATTTTTGTTCCCTTTTCAATCTTTAGAAAGGTGGTTGGTTGTGGTTCTGAAAGTAACGCTTCCCTGCAACACAAAGGCAAAAGACAATGGCAGAGAACAACAGAGCAAAGTGGGTTGGTACCGATGCCTGAAAGCGGTTGGTTGAACAGGACTATGGGTTGGTAGAAGAGGTAAAAATGTTGAGACAGCATGTGGCAGACATGTATCAGGCATGGATGACTGGGAAAACACCACCCCCGCCACCGCGTAGCTTCTTGACCTCTGTCCCTACCCAAGCACCCAACACCATAATGGATGATCCCCCATACTCTCCATCTCAACCCACTTATGATAGCTTTCCCAGCCACCTGAGTAGCTCCATCACTCATCAACGCTACTCCCCTCCCCAGCACTACTTCTCTACACGGGACTCCCAAAAACATGCTTCACTTTCCCAGTACCAGCTCCACAAAATGCTTATCAACCCTCACGAGCCTACCGAAAGCCCTCTGGATTGGGTTTCCGGCCCAATCAAGCATTTAAGAAGGAGAGGTTGCTGAAACGAGAAAAGGCACTCACCCCGATCGGAGAATCATATGCAAGTCTATTTGAAAGGCTAAAGCATGTTGGCCTGATTGAGCCGCTCCCCGGATATACTCCAGATCCACGTGCAAGAAGCTTTGATCCTACTGCACGATGGGCATACCACTCCAATGTCCCAGGGCATAGAATTGAGAGTTGTCGTTCGATGAAAAGGGAAATAGAAAGAATGATTCACGAAGGAGTGATTACGATCGATGACATTAATAAAGAGCATGGGATATTGACTAAAGATGAAGATGTTGAAGTGGATAGTGGTCTTAGCAATATTGATGCGAAGCTCAGTGGCTAAGATGCCAGGTTTGATAAGTGTGAGGACGCTCCGTTCCTTGGTTAGCAAGAAAGAAGCTTTTGGTGGCTTATCTTGTTGTCATTTCTGTTGTCCGGATTATTCTTAGGGTTGTAATCCGGATATTGTCTTGTGTCAAACTTTCTTATCTTTCCATTTTTGTCATAGCGGTTTGTTTAGTTTTGTCCAAGTTTGTTTCGGGATTTTGTTCTGGTTTGTTTTTGTTTGTTTTATTATTCAAACCATTTCACCGTTAGTCTAATGCAAAATCCGATCTTTTATTATTTCCAGTCATCTTTTTGTTTAGTTCTTTTATCATTTTATTCAGCGCCTATTCTAGTGACATGACATGCGCACACAGTTTGGGCCTAATCTTAAAAAATTAATCATAAAACCATTGAGAGGTGATCGGAACATTTAAAAGAAATAAGGACGGTTTGAAATTATTCGGAGCTCGAGTCATGTGGAACTGGAGCAAGTAAAACATAAAGAAAACCGTTAAAGGCAAGATTTGCCAAATTGACATGAGGGTCGTTCATGATAATGAGAGTGAGAGTCTTGCCCAACGGTGCTTTAGAGATGACAAATGAAAAAGCAAATGTGTGAATATAATTGTCAAGTCGAGCACCATCAGAAGAGGCTACAAATCTTTATTTAATTGTGTTGTTTGCACTTGGCATGTTTTGAAGACTGGAATGACGAAGGCATTTTGTTCTGCTACCTAAACACTTTATCCTTCGTTACCCCTTTTGAGCCTTATTTATTTTCTTTCATACCCCTCATTCGGAATCAGTAGCAAAGGTTAGAAACACAAACGTGGAAAAAAAGGGAAAAGAAGGCAACAAAAACAACAAAAGAGAAAAAAGAAAAGAAAAGAAAAATGATAACAAAAACAAAAGAAAGTCAGAAGAAAACAAAGTAATTGGGAACTACGTTTGACCTGATTCCTCAAAGAGGATACGTAGGCGCCTCACGGCTCGGTCATAGTGTACATACTGTGCATAGTGTGCATAGTGTAATATAGTATAACAAAAATAAAAATCCCCAAGCGAGAAACTGGGGCAGAAGTTGTGTTTGATGTAAAGAAATCTGGTTCCGAAGGTTGTAAATTTTGAACCAAAATTGATTCGTTTTTGAGCCGCTAATTCCCTTTCTTTCTAGCCCTATCTAAAATCCTACATTACAGTCCAAAGAAAGACCTTCTAATCAGTCTTCAAAAAATGCCAAGTTAGACAAGTGAGAGAGTCTTACCGGTGAACACTCTGATCTCCAGCAGAAAAGACTCTAACCCCAGCAGAAAAGAAATATGAGAGAGTCTAGCGGTAACACCCCAATCCCCAGCTGGAAAGTGATACAAATGAGAGAGTCTTATCGGTGAAAATCTTCACGGGCACCATAAGGCGATGAAAGCTGAGAGAAAAACCAAAATGAGAGAGGCTTGACAGTGAAAACCCTTCGGGCACTACAAGTCGAATAAAGATTGAGAATCAGATGGAAATCACCAGACGAAAGTTGTGAAATGCGATTAACGGCGGAGGATAGGCCATGTGCGCATGTCATGACCATTAGAGTTGGTATCCGCATTTGTTAGGTTTTTTATAGTTTCCTCATTAGAGAGTCATCCCTTTCCTTTGTCTTTTATTCTGTTCCTTTTTATCTTTCTCCTTTCATAGAAAAATTCCCCAGTAGAGTCTGTTTGGTCAGAACAAGTGAGAAATGACTTCAAAATCTGCCATCAACTTTTCAATTATGCAAGACGAGATCTGACTAGTATATCCAAGTGGTATAGTCAACAAGGAACAAGCGCGAGACCAGTGTCAAGAAAGATATCCCCCAGTAAGAGAGAATTGACAAAAGGATGGACGAGTGTCAAGAAGGATATCCTCGCCGAAATCAAAGGTTATAGACCTCAAGGCCAAGGCCCGTGGACAAATCAAGAAAGAACAACACGGAAAGCAATAGGCATAATTTGGGAAATTCATATGAAACTAAAAGGTCGGGGAAATGCCAGTTTCCGAGCTATGCCACAAAAGAAGAGGGATATCCCCAGCAGAAAAGGTTGTTTTTAGTGACACAAATAAACAAAGAAAGTGGTTAATCAATGAACATGCAAGATCTTCAAGTGAAATCAGCTATCATGAAAATACATGAGGTCAGATAAGGAGACTGGGAAAATGGTTAAGAGGTTTGGGAATAAGGAATCGTCAAGAAAGTCGGAAGGTATTAGCCCAAGCATCAGGATGGACAGACAACGCATAGATGGAGAATGGTTGATGGCATCCCCAACAAGAGTATCACAACCAACCACCACGTTTTAAAGTGACCAAATTTTCTTTGATTTGAAGCAAGGACAGGGAATGCTACCGATGACGGAAAGATGCGCCACAAGAAAGATTGTCAAACTGGGGCAGAAAATTTTCGTTCATTTTGAAAATTTTCGGGAAGTATAACACAAGTGTGGTGAAAAGCGGTATCCCCAGCAGTTTTTCGGGAGAAGGAAAAACGAGTTTTAAGGGAGGTAGTCTTCGAAGGAAGAAAATTTCAAAAAAAAAAGAGAGAATAAATAATAAAAAACTAAAGAAAGTTTTTTTTTTTAAAAAAAATGTGTTATTGGAAAGAGTTTTACAAAAGGAAACAGTTTGCAGAGGAATGAAACATCCTACTTAAAGGAAGTAGTCTTGGAAGGAGTAAGATAACATATTTTACTCAGCAGAGTTAGCCTCAGCAGTGTTATCCCCAGCAGTCCACAGAGAAGACAGTACAAGTTTTGAGGTAAGTAGTTTTGAAGAAAGATAATTCAAGTTAGAAGCAAAATGTTATTAAGGTCAGGAGCCCGCCTGGAGAATGGAGGTGTTAAAATTTAAGAAAGTTGTTGAGGTCAGGAGCCCGCCTGGAGAATGGAGGTGTTAAAATTTAAGAAAATTATTGAGGTTAGGAGCCCCCCTGAAGAACATAATGACGATTTATTTTCGAAGTTGTTGTTGAGGTCAGGAGCCCCCCCTGAAGAACAGAATGACGATTTATTTTTCAAAGTTGAAGAAGTTGGGAGCTCGCCCATATAACAGAGGAATACATTTCGGTATTTAAATTTCAAGTTTTGAAGTTGGGAGACCGCCCATATAATAGAGGAATACATTTCAGTCTTTAAATTTCAAGTTTTGAAGTTGGGAGCCCGCCCATATAACAGAGGAATACATTTCAGTCTTTAAATTTCAAGTTTTGAAGTTGGGAGCCCGCCCATATAATAGAGGAATACATTTCAGTTGTTAAATTTCAAATTTTGAAGTTGGGAGCCCGCCCATATAACAGAGGAATACATTTCAAGTCAGTGAAGCAGAGGAATACAGCCGAAATCCCCAGCAGAGGAAGGAAGTTCAAGACTCGATGGAAAAATAATGCGAAGCTCCCGAAAAGGAAATAAGTAGTTCGAGATCGGTAGTCAAGGGAGAATACAAGACAAATCAGAAGTAAAGAAATACCCGAGGAGTCACCGAGACATCAAAGCAACAAGAGACACAAGAGCATGGTTGAAGATCTAGATAAGATTTTGTAATTCATAGACTATAATTTAGTCTAGCTTCTTTTTTTCTTTCAGCCTAGTGTAATAAGGTGGTCGACAAGCAATAATAACAGCATGCAACATCAGTAACATTGCATTCCCATGGTAGTCCCAGCTACCAAAACTTCCCGAACTACATTAACCTAATTCCCTTCTAGCCAGGGATATGTAGGAAACCTTTGAAGCAAAGGTTCGGTTAAATCTTTTTCAAAAAATGCTTCACAGAGTACTCGGATGGGCAAAAATCGCTCACTTTATCTTTGCACGAAAACTCTTCGTGTTTTCGGACAAAGAGGGGCAGCTGTAAGCACGTGATTTTTGCCCTATGAGAGAATTACTCCCAAAAAATTCAAAATAAAATAATTTTCCTTTGTGTGCAATTTTGAGAATTTTCGTGGCATTTTTGATAATTATTTGTATTGGTCCATGCATGTTTATTTGTTAAAATAATAAAAAATACAAAAATATGTCGCATTTGCACTTAGGATTTAATTCTACAATTAGGAGCAATTAAGTTTGTTTTTACAAGAACAAAAAATCATAAAAATATTGTACGTTGCATTTTTAGCATTTAATATCCAAATTGTGTGATTTTATCGTAATTGCTATTTAATTGTGTGTTAATTGTTATTAAGAGTTAATTTTCACTTTTATAAATTAATTTAGTTCTATATGATAATTTAGGATTTTTAGAATTTAGTTTAGTTTAAGAAAAAATAAAAGAAGAAAAAGAAGCAATAAAAGAGGAAGAAAATCGGATTGGACCACCTTATAATTTAAATCAACCTTGGCCCAAATCAAATAACCCCACCGTGTTGACCCGACCCAGTCCTCCCCATAACCCAAACTAATCCCAACCCCCATTTTCATTTTTTTCATTACCCTAAAAAACACTAAAAGCTACCCGCCCCCTCTCTTCTTCTTCTTCTCCTTCTCCACCCCAAGCTCCCTCCCATGGCTGCTTCTGCTCCCCCTCACGTCCCATGGCTACCCCATCTTCATCTTCTTCATGATGGTAGCTGCTCCGTTCACCACTGTCCATGAACCTTCTCCTCACGTCCGACATTGACGTGCAGCAGTGTTGCTGCAGCCTCACGACCAGCTGCTGCCCAGGCTCCATCTTTATCAACGAACAACACCCCTCCAATCGCGGAAAAACCAGTCGACCACCCTTGTTGCTTCTTCTTCTACGTCCAGCTCCCATGGCTGCCCTCCCATGGCTGTTGCTCCTTCTTCTTCGTCGAGCTCCAACCAAACGTTGTTGCTTCTTCTTCTTCTTCACCATGGCCACTGCCTCGTCGACTTCCAGCAAAGAACACCACCCAAACCACCATTGTCGCTGCCCTACCTTCGAGCCCCAGCCAGCTTCACTTGCTGCCTCTTCTGCTTCGTTTTCGCCAGTCCAAACGACCTCCAGCCTCACGTCCAAACACATAGATGCTGCTGCTTCATCTCCTCTCTCGTCAAACATCTGCTCAACACACGCACACATAGCCCCACCCTGCTGCTTCCACGATGACACGCATACACACGAAGGAAAAACGAAGCAGTCCGGTTAAAGTCCAGCAAAGTTTTGTCAAGGTCTCGTTTGGTTTTGTTTGAGTCCGTTGTTGTTCGTCGTTCGGTGAGGTCCAGTCTGAGTTCGTCGAGGTTAAAAGAGAAGGTGGGTTTTTTGTTGAAGTCGAGATCCGTTAGGTCGTTGGCAGTCTTGGTTCGAGTTTGCCATTTCCGTTCGAGTTCGTCGTTGGTCATTTCCGGTCAGTTGGTTTAAGTTTCATTTCTGTCCGTATTTTGTTTGATATTCTCGGATTTAAAATCAGTATATGTTTGATTCTTTTCTTGTTCGTTGTTATCATTTCTTGATTATTTCTTCAGTTTGTTTTATGTTCTTGTTTAGTTTTAATATAGAAGTGTTTAGTTTAATCATGTTGTTAGATTTAATTTAAAGTTACATTGATTATTGAGTTTAGTGATTTGAATCTACTTGTTTGTTATGTTCAATTTGTTACTGTTATTGAATCTGAAAGTATGTTTGTTGTTAAAAAAATATTGTTCAGTCAAAAACATTGAGTTTCTAGCCTAAATTTGTTCATGAAATTTGATTAGGAATTGGTTATAGCTGCTGTATTTTGGTTAGAATTGATTAGGTGTATTGGTTATAGCTGATGGGGTAGAATGGTAAATTGCAATATTTTCGGGGGTAGAATGGTAAATTGCAGTAGTTTCAGGGGCATTTTCGGGATTTTAAATGAGTCTTAAAAATAATTAATGAGTGCTCTGTCCACTAAGCGCTAATATATTAAAATAATGCATAAAATAATATGTACTGGGGGACAAGACATAATGGTGGAGAACTAATACATTGTTTAATATAGTGGGGGACAAAGCATGCGGTAGTGGGGCAATAAGTGAATTAAATAAGAGAAAGATATGTGTTAGTAGAAATTAATACATTATTTAATATAATGGGGAACAAAACATTAGGTAGTGGGATTCAAAAGGGGGATGAGTAGAAGATAGTGGGATTTAGTTTAAAGGCTTGAAGTTTGTAAATACAGAGGAGTTGGACACAAATAGGAGGGAGGTTTTTGTTGAATATTAAGAGGAGAATTACAAAAATATTGAAAGGGGATAGGAGATTGGCTGAATATTGAGGAAATTTTTTGAAGGAGATTCGAAAGAGAGAGTAGTATACACCTGATATACAATCTGCATACACTGGATATACAGGGGGGTCAGAATTTAAGGGTTAAACATTAACTGGTCTTTCAATCTAAAAATGATTCACTTTGTTTCTGCCCGTTGATTGTTGTTGGTGTTTCTGGATTTTTATTTGGTTTGTTCCTTGAGTTTGGTTGGTTATTTGCTACTACTTCACTGGTTATTGCTAGATTTTTTTTGCTTGATTTTAAAATCTGTCACTGGTTTCTCGTTGATGGTTGTTACTGGTTGTTGGGTGTTGCTGTTGTTATATGCTACTGCATTTCTGTTGATCTTCCTCTTCTTTTGCTTCCAATATCAGGTACACAATTGATACACTGGTTCTTGTAAAATGGAAACTGAAGCATAAATATGAAATGAAGAGTTGAAGTTTTGAATTTATCTTAGTTATATTCTGAATTTTAGTTGTATATGTACGTTATTTAACTTCCTCTAATTAGAATCATGTAATTGTTTGATATATATATATATAAATAATGGAACATCTAACAGTAGCTTAGTGGACGATTGTCTATGTATGCTAGTTAAAAAGACTAATGGTGTAGTAGATCTGTTCAGTTTGTTCGCTATGGTTTGATGATTATCATATCTCAAAAAGCATATTAGCTGATTTAGACTATTCTTAAACATTCAACAGTTAGTTCATTAAACAAATAGCCCGTTTCGGAACTTGTAGGAATATTGTTTAGCTAGCTATTATTGGTTAATTTCAGCATGTAAATGGTTTAGGATTAAAATTAAATTGCCAAGTTTTTTTTTTAATTTGACAAACTGTGAGCATGCCTAGTATAATGTAACTAAGTAATAACATGTGAATGAGATGGCCCAGGTCTAGTTTTGTGTCATACACGTTGGGCCTGGGTCCACGTTGGCCAACGGGCTGTCCATATTGTGTTTACATTCTGATTTAACAAATTGTGTTCGGAACCCGACTATAACAACTCGTAAGCATGTAAATAAATTATGACCTTTTCTCTTTCATTTTTAGAGACAAATTTAATAGAAAAATGTAGGCACTTTAGGATTATCCTTTTAAAATAAACGAGATGAGCCTCGCCCAATAAAACGCACAAGTTGCGGTGCCCTCAATAATTAGTTAATAATTGTATAGACTTCGGGATCGGTCGTTTAACAAATTTCACGGCTTTACCAAAAATAATGATACGCTAGTCGCTTTAGGCGCGCCTCTAACAATTTACTTTCTTAAACTCGGGTGCACATTTATGTGACCCAAATCCAAATCTCAACAGAGTTGAAATGTGTCAATAACCACGGGTACATTGATGTGACGTGGTTCGAGATACGTTTTTCACAATGTTGTAGTTCTCTGTTAAAATAATAATAATAATAAAAGTGGTAAAGAGTTTAAAGTTTGCACATAAGTTCACAATTGTATAAAATCAGATAATCAAGCCGAATATGACAGTTGAGCGACCGTGCTAGAACCACGGAACTCGGGAATGTCTAACACCTTCTCCCGGGTTAACAGAATTCCTTATCCGGATTTCTGGTGCGCAGACTGTAATATAGAGTCAATATTTTCCTCGATTCGGGATTCAACCGGTGACTTGGGACACCATAAATCTCCCAAGTGGCGACTCTGAAATAAATAAATAAATCCCGTTTCGATTGTCCTTTAATTGGAAAAATCTCCCTTCCGCGTCCCTTCGCGGTGGCACGGGTGAAAAAGGAGGTGTGACAAATATTATTCCAGTTTAATAATTGAATTATTTTTTTTAAACTTTTTGCATACAATTGTATACACTGTTGGTATAGCTATATACTATACTGGTATCATAAGTTAGTTAATATTTTTTGGTTGTATTAGCTACATTTAATTGGTACACAATTTGATTTTTCTTTAGTAATAATATAAAAAAAAGAATAATAAAACATAGTAAAAACAGTAAATGAAATTAGATTTTGAAGAGAAAAAGAATATAAAAAAAGAAGTTAAATGAAATTAGAAAAGGAAAAAAGAAAAAAATAAGAAGAAAACGAGAAAATAGAAAAGGAGAAAAGAAAAAAGAAAGAAAAGAAGCATAGAAATAAAAAAGAATTGGAGAATAAAGAAAAAATTCTCCACAAATACTACTATGGGTAAGAAATATAATTAGCTTATGGGTAGAAAAATAAATGGGTAGACAAGGGTAAATAGTTTTGTTTTTGTGGGTAACTGTGTCAAAACCCCTATATAGCTGACTGTCAGCCCTAACTTGCTTAATATTGAAGCCTTGTTGTTGTTATATTGTTTCGGGCAAAGACCATTTTTAGCCTGGGGCCAAACTATTTACATCCGGTAGCCACAAAAGTATATAAAAGTTATATCTTTTTTTGCATATAACATATATATATATATATATATATATATATATATATATAACTGTATATTTTTCGGCTATTATTTTGAGAGGGGCTATACACTGTCATTTTTCCTATTGTTTCCAAGTGAGATTAGGCCCAATCCCACTTCTGAATTTTAGGAAAAAAAGAAAAAATAGCATGATTTATATCTACTAATTGAAAATTAGCCACAATTTCAAAAGTAATCGAATTTTAGCCATTTTTTCATGTAAAAATCAAATTTGAACAAATTATTCTTAAAAAAGCGGAAATATTTTTTTAACATATGAGATTCCAGTAAAATATGTTGAAATTTCATAATATGTTGGAAGTTTATACGTTTCAGTTGGGTATTTTTGTCCAGATTTTATTTTTACATAAAATAATAGCTATTTTTCAATATCTTTGCAAATACTGACTATTTCTCAATTACCAGTCTGAAACTGGCTAGCCCATACTATTTTGACTCTGAATTAGCATACTGTTAGTTGAGCCCAATCCGTCTAACATCAAATGGCCCAATTCATATCCAAGCCCGAGAATGGACCTACCAAATGCAGCCCAAACCCTATCTTTCCCTTTTTCTCCCCGCCTAATAAAACCACTATAAACCTCTTATAAACCCTAACCCTAGTTGTTCCCACTCCACTATCCCAATTCCCAAATAATATAAACATTTGGAGTTATACAAATACAGGGGGCTGAGACCAAGAGAGAAGTTTAACCTCAAGCAACTTGTACATGGCGCTGTATCTACTGTACGAGTCGGCGTCTGGGTACGCGTTGTTCTTGGCTCATGGAATTGATGAAATAGGGCAGAACACGGAGGCGGTTCGCAATTCCATCACTGATCTCAATCGGTTCGGCAAGGTCGTAAAGATTGAAGCTTTTAACCCTTTTGAGTCAGCCCTTGACGCCCTCAATCAATGCAATGCTGTTTCTGAAGGTTAACAACTGTAAATTTTTTGGAGATAAAATTTGTTCATTTTGTTCTCTTTGTTCTTTTGTATAAATTTTATGTATAGTCACGTTTTGGGTGTCTGCATGTGTGGTTTTAGCTCTTTCATTTGATGGGGTTTTTAGTTTGTTTGAGTTTTGGCTGAGGTAGTGACATTGTGGTGGTTGTGCTGCATGGTGACTAAAGTCTCATATTAAAAAAGAGATATTTTTTAATTGTGGTTTCTTTGAAGTAGAAGTGTCTGTTTTTTGGCGTTCCAAAATTTTCATGGGGTCAAACGATAGTGCTTTTGATGTATTGCAGGTTATTCTCAATTACTTCTTTTGTTTTGTTGCATTAGCTAGGTCTTTATGCTCCAAAAAAAGACCCCAGTTCTGAAATTCGAAAATTTAGAAGATTACAATTGCATTGGATTTAAGTTCTATACATGTGCAATGTGAAAATTCACACTAGTAATGTGATTTTACTGCTTGTAGATTAACCTACTTTATTTTCCACGTCATAAATCCACATTCACTACTGATGTTACCTTTAGTTGGTTTTTAAGTAACTTAAAAGTGTTAAAATGCTGAGAAAATGTGGGTGCTCCAATCGTCTGACACGCCGAGCTATTGATACTTTCCCTCAGTTTTGTTCTTGTATTTGTTGGTCTGACTGGGTTTTTGGAATTGGGATTTCAGGGCAAATGACCGAGGAGCTAAGGAACTTCTTGGAGCGAAGTCTCCCAAAAGTCAAGGAGGGTAAGAAGGCTAAGTTCAGTTTAGGATTGGCAGAGCCTAAGCTTGGTTCTCATATCCATGAAGTAACTAAGATTCCCTGCCAAAGTAACGAGTTTATTCTTGAGCTTCTGCGTGGAGTACGCTTGCATTTTGAGAAGTTCATTGAAAACCTAAAGGTTTGTTTTCTTCCTCCATTTACCATGGAGTTTATCCTTGCTATAGTCCACTATCAAGTGTCCATAATTTTTTTTCTCTCATCTGTTCAAGTGATTTGGTTCTTCGATGAATATTGTTTGTTTTGGAATAAAAACAAAGGGACAGGCACTTGAGCCTGTCCTAAATAAAAATAAAAATTAAGGAACAGGCACGTGAGCCTGATGAAATTTGAGAAACTTCAGATAGGTGACTTTTGCTTATTCTTTTGCACCTTTTCTTGTAGCCTGGAGATCTGGAGAAAGCCCAACTTGGTCTGAGTCACAGTTACAGCAGAGCAAAGGTCAAGTTCAATGTTAATCGTGTTGACAATATGGTTACTCAGGCAATTGTCCTACTTGATACTCTTGATAAAGATATTAATACCTTTGCCATGAGAGTCAGGTTTGTTTCTTCGTTGTCTTATCTCCACTTTGTCTGTTGTCAGTTTTAACATGATATACCCATATTATAATCAAGTTGGCACTAATGTAAAGTTACCTTTTTTATGCTTGATTTGTAGTCTCAAATGAATATATTTTGTTCACCCTAGAGAGCATAATTCATGCCTGTAAATGCATGGATAGTCTGATACAGACTTGTAATGTCCTTGCCATTCCTCTATTAGTTCAACTTATTTCTGTAATAGGTATAGTTATAAAGACATCTTAGGCTACTATTCGGTATTAGATTCAATGTTCTTGCATCGCATACCTTTCTAGTTTCTGCAATACGCATGAAATATATGTTTGTTTTGAATGCTACCCTCCATTTGATTTCTGATTTATTTCTCCGTCAAATACTTGTTGATGTAGAGAATGGTACTCTTGGCATTTCCCAGAGTTGGTGAAGATTGTCAATGACAATTATCTATATGCCAAAGTAGCAAAATTTGTTGATGACAAATCCCAATTATCCGAAGACAAAATTCCAGACTTAACAGAAATAGTTGGAGATGAAGATAAAGCAAAAGAAATTGTAGAAGCTGCAAAAGCATCCATGGGTATGATATTATCATTTCTCAAGTCATGGAAAGGATGCTTATTCCTTCTGTTAACTTCTTTTGTTCTAATTTCCAGGCCAGGATTTGTCGCCAGTTGACTTGATTAATGTCAAGATGTTTGCACAGAGGGTAATGGACCTTGTCGAATACAGGAAGAATCTTTATGATTATCTTGTTGCTAAAATGCATGACATAGCACCGAATTTGGCTGCTCTGATTGGTGAAGTTGTTGGTGCTCGTTTAATTTCTCATGCTGGTAGTCTCACAAATTTGGCAAAGTGCCCTTCTTCTACCCTTCAGATCCTTGGTGCTGAGAAGGCACTCTTTAGGTAATCTACTCTTGTTAATTCTAGTTTGCACTTGCTCATCGTCTCATATATCAGGTTTTGCAGGTGGGTTGTGGTGCTGAGCCTATTTGGTTTATTTTATTCAGCTTATATAATCCCAACATTTTGTCTAATCATATTCTGAGTGTCGATTCCTATCATCTGGTTTCAGGGCCTTGAAAACCAAAGGAAATACACCAAAATATGGACTCATATTCCATTCTTCCTTCATCGGCCGTGCATCTGCTCGTAACAAAGGTCGAATGGCTCGTTATCTTGCAAACAAATGTTCGATTGCTTCTCGCCTAGACTGTTTCTTAGGTCAGTCTTTGTTCCAGCAAACAATTCATTCATTAGTTGATGGGTTTTTTTTCCTCGTGCAAGATTTTATTTCTTCCTTTTCTTTTTTCGCTTCACTTCTCATATTTTATCTACAGATACGAGTACTACTACTTTTGGGGAGAAACTCCGTGAACAAGTTGAGGAGCGTCTAGACTTTTATGACAAGGGGGTTGCACCACGGAAAAACATAGATGTGATGAAATCTGCTATTGAAACAGTCAAAGGCAAAGGTAAGTTGTGGGCGAATGAAGCTATTCATCCTAATGAGTTACCATCTGTATACTGAACATTCTAAATTTCTGAAGCTTTGAGGCGAAGATATAGACTTATGCTGTTCAAACCAATGGAATTGGTACAAAGTGTACCTGCATAGTGCACATTCTTGACAATGTGTTGCCAATATGATGAAAGTTTAAAGTTGTATCATGCTGCAGTTGTACTTGTTCAGTAAATGCTACTCAGACTTTATTTGCATGCATGACTACATATAGACTAAATGTGCTTTTTGCTTATTGGCTGAACATGTTCGAACTAATTCCTAGAATTTTGTTGGATGTCCTTGTTTTTGCTTCTGCATGGAGGTTGTATGACACATTTGCGCTGTGCTGCAGATACAGAAATGGATGTTGATGAGCCTTCAGCAAAGAAAAGCAAGAAAAAGAAATCCAAAGTTGAGGTGGTGGAATATGCTCAACCCATGATTGAGGATAAGCCACTTGTCACAAATGATGATGCCTTTGAAGAACCGAAGTCTGAAAAGAAGAAGAAGAAGGAGAAGCGGAAAACAGAACAGGAGCCAGAGCACGAAGAGGATCAGACCAATGGTGCGCCTGAGGATGGAACAGCAAAGAAAAAGAAAAAGAAGAGTAAGGAGGAAAATGGAGAGGAACTCCAAGCTGCAAGCGAAATTAAAAAGAAGAAAAAGAAGTCCAAAGTCCAAGATGATGAATAAAGATACAATTTTAGCCACCCTTGGTCTTCTTATTTTGTTTGTCTTCCTCACCTTGCCTGTATGCCCCGCCCTCAAACTCTTTTTGTAATCCTAGGTATCTGTGCCATCTATTAGTTTTGTTCCTGAACTAAGTTATTGCTAGAGAGGGCCATTTATCAAACGCTCATCTTCTCTATTAACAGATTGGCCTTAGTGATAACTTTCCTTTGATGTGAGGTTGGTTCACTTGGATTTATTTATTGTATCGGTTCTTGTTTAGATCTTTTTAAATACATAAAATCATGATTAAAAAATCAATTTATTGTGAATTCAATTTTGCTGAATTGTTTTTTGCTTTTAGTTAGTCTTTTTAAAGCAGATGAAAATCATGAATAAAGAATAAATTTATATCATTAAACTTCATACTCACTGAATACTTCTTGCGCAGGGCCGGCCCAAAAAACAACCCTGTTTTTCTTCTTGTTTTTGTGTTTATCGCGGAATCCTAATGATCATTAGCAGTCTCAACAAATCTGACCCGTATCTCACATCTGTGTGTATTGGCAAGAGATTTTTACATTCCTATACACTATGAATCTATATTATTCTCCCTACTCAAGTTTTACTATAATTATATTTTATATACCCAATTACCATGTATGTACATTTTAAGGGAATTAATGATAATAATTAGTGTCTTAAACTTACTCTAACGTATCTTCCACCTCCATGTTTCTCTCTCCCCCACGTATCACTCTAAATCTTTCTTCACTTTCAAATTTAGTCGTCGTAACAAAAAAAAAATATTTCATAATTCTCCATTGTTTTTAGCTTCTTTTTTCTTTTGTCTCATAACAGTTGTGAACTTTAGAATTCCGATAAAGGTCCTCTGACCTCTGATAAAAGGAGACTGTTATTTAATACTATTTTTGTTTGTTTTTCTTTTTCACCGTTTTCTAGTTTAAGCACAATCAAACAAACATTAAAAATTATAGATACATCCTTAGTTTTTTTCTTTTTTTTTTCTTTAATTAGTTCATTCCGACATGAATGACACCTTTCTAATTTAAAAATAACATAACTTGAACTTTTCATCTTATTATATAATTCCCCCCCAAAAAAATTATTTGTTTGAATTAGGTGTTATTGCAAAGAATTGAGAATTCTCTCTACGTCTCTCTCTATCTCTCAATTCCTAATTTCAGTAATGTAAAACAAAGGAAAAGAGAGCAACAATTCCACCATTGACAGCCATTAAAAAGCTTTGATGCTTTGAGTTCGAATTTGGGTTTTGAAAAATTTATTTGTTTGGATTGGGTGTTGTTACAAACAATTGGGAATATGATTTGGAGTTTATATCTCAATTTTGAGGGTGTTTCGGTGAAGATTACACTTGATTTTGGCTGAATTTAATATTGAAACTCGAAGAATATATATTTATATATTGAATAATAATATATATATATATATATATATATATATATAACTATTGTATGAAAGTTGAACAATATTGTATAAAAATTATATTTAAGTTGTATGAAATTGTAGTTGTAAATAACTGAGTAGAAATAATGTAAGAAAATTTTAGATAACTTGTATAATATATAATTAGTTGCATAAAATTTGTTTTTACCATGTATAAATCAGATACAAAATATACAAAAGACATATAGTATAAAATTTGTATAAAATTTGTATTTAAGTTATACGATATTGTCGTTATATATAACTGAGTAGAAATAATGTGTAAAAATTATAGATAAGTTGTAGATAAATTGTATAATATATAATTAGTTGTATCAATTTATTTTTACTATGTATAAATCAGATACAAACTATACAAAAGACATATTGTATAGATTTTATACTTATAAGATTTGTATTTAAGTTCAAACAACAGGCTGATGATTTTGTTTTCTAAGTACTGCCTAATATCCACTAAGCTGGATTCATGATTTGACCAGTTTAATTACCAGACAGCGTAAAAACTCAATTTTGGTGTTTATAGTGTAAAACACAAGCAAATTAAAGGCCCTCTATAACAATCAATCTATTCAATTCTGCTGATCTCATGGCCTTATACAAATGGGACTTAAATTTAGGGGTGTGTATCATCCAGATAAAATCGAAAACCAAAATTGAATGGAAACAATTAATTGATTTATTGTTTGATTTCGGATAACTTTAATTTTTTTTCATTGTTTGGAGTTTTTGGTTTGTATATTTGGATCTTCAAAAAATCAAATTACTCATAATATAAGTTTTCAATTGTTCTTTAGCATTTAAATATCTTATGTCGTTAGAACGTTAGTGTTTCACAACTTTATATGGTCCTAAATACGTCTTTCTGCAGTATTTCTCCGTCTTCAAATTTTTTCATTTGCAAAATCTAATAGGTACTAAGATTTTATTTGTTATATTCTTTATTATATATATACACTTAAAAAAAAATCATATATGGTTGAAAGAATGATAGTAGAAGGAGCTCCATTTCTCAGACTAATTCTTTCTTTACTTGAGTTGTTTTCTGAAATTTACGATCTTCGTTGTCAAATTGCTACTATAATAATTATTGTGGAGAAAAAAGAATGCATGAGATCAAACCTAGAGATTATTTGGGCAGATAATCTCGACGCCCAATTAGAATAGTTATTAAGTGAGCTAATTAATTAATTAATGTTAATAAGAAAAAACCGAGATTCAAAAGGATGTCCCAGCGTAAGATTGCGTCCAAACTGACAAAAATTTAAAGTATAGTTTAGTAGTTGGCAGAAAAAGGCTTTGTAAACCTAAAACTAAGAGATGTTTATCCACATACTGTAATGTTAAGATAAGGAAAACATATTGAAGATATATCTATTAAAAGTCACGCAAAAATTTATTTGGAGTGCGGGTGGAAGATCAGGAGAGAAAAAGAGAAAGAGGAGAGAAAAAAAGGAAAAGGGTGTAACTACATCCCTTGATTGAAGACACAAATAATGGATTGAGAGCCTTTTAAGGTGAATTATATATATTTTGTAAACAAAACTTGTTTATGCGGGGTAATTAACTAAACGTGAACATTAAGGGTAATAAAGTTTCAAATAGTGTATAGGAATGAAAAAATCCCTATGGCCTGAGTAAAAATGGTGTGGGATAGCCACTATTTAAGGTGCTATTTATTTTTTATCCATCAATTCTAATATTGAACAAAAATAATCACAACTCTATTAAAATTAATATAAAAAAATATTTTTACCCTTTCTTCCATTGCTCTTCCCATACCGTCGCTTCCTCACCGTCAGTAGCCTTGGCAAGGACATCGACAAGAAATATTGTTGAAATATAAAAAAGTATACACAGCAAATAGCTATCTCGACAAGAGTCATTTCTTCTCTATACGAAATAATACATTTAAATATACAAACGTGAAATATTAAAAGTGGTTATAAAAGGATCCAGATAACTAGACCTTCGAGATTCTTCGTCTCGCCGTTTTGCATTTATTTCTTTGCTGGGTGGATATTTGGGAAGGCTGGAAGTCACATGCGTAAGGTTTGGTAGTAAAGAACTGCATAAGAATAAACGGAACAAATATTTGACAGTCCATCAAAATTTCTATGAAACTAAATTTTAGAATAGTGACAACCACATGTAGTCCTGAACTTAGAATTACACGTTTAAAAGTTAAGGACACTTGGTCTTGACTTAGACTAACAAACTCAAAAGTTAAGGACAATAGATCCTGAACTTACAATTACAAGTTCAAAAGTTAAGGACAATAGGTCCTGAACTTAGGGTAAGAAGCCCAAAAATTAAGGACAATAGGTCCTGAACTTAGACTAACAAACTCAAAAATTAAGGACAATAGGTCTTTAACTTATAACCTGTTTGGCCAAGTTTCTTTTTGGCCAATTTTTTTTTTGCCAAAAATACTTTTGGCCAAAAATTGAGTTGTTTGGCCAAACTTTTGGAAGAAAAAAAAAGTGTTTTTGAGGAGAAACAGAAAAAGTAACTTCTCACCAAAAAGCACTTTTTTGAGAAGCAATTTTGAGAAAAATACACTTAGAAACAGTTTTTTAAAGCTTGGCCAAACACTAATTGCTACTCAGAAGTGCTTTTCAAACTAACTAGCCAAACACAAACCGCTTCTCACCAAAAACACTTTTGAGAAAAACACTTTTGAAAAAAAACACTTCTTAAAATAAGCTGATTTTTGCAGCTTGGCCAAACGGGCTTAGACTAACAAGCTCAAAAAGTACACTTGGTCCTGAACTTACAGTTACAAGTTCAAAAGTTAAGGACACTTGGTCCTGAACTTAGACTAACAAGCTCAAAAGTTAAGGACAATAGGTCCGGAACTTAGACTTACAAGTTCAAAAGTTAAAGACAAGTAGTCCTTAACTTAGAGTTACAAACACAGAAATTAAGGACAGGTGGTCCTGAACTTCGAGTTCCAAGTTCAAAAGTTAAGGACATGTAGTCCTAGAGTCCTAAACTTACAAAAGTTAAGGACATGTAATCCTGAACTTAGAGTTGCAAGTTCAAAAGTTAAGGATACTTGGTCCTGAACTTTATGAGCAAAATGGTGTTTTCATCCGGGCTGGTAAAGTTTATTAAAGCAGTGGCTAAAGACTAAAGACATTTTAAACAGTGGTTTAAAAGTAAATACATGTATTATTAGTGGCTAACCGTGCACTTCCCTTTAGTATACAATGTCTATGGTCTTGATCTTTAAAACACGTGGCTGCCACAGGTATACTGCCCAACCAAATTGTGAGTCCCTCTTTGAACACAGCAATCCATTACAGGCAGTGAGATGAAGGCATAAGATTGAACTGAAGTTGGAGCCCAAAGCTCAAAAAATGTAAGCTCATAATGTATGGAGAAATGTTTGGTTAAAACAAAGAGACGTCAATGTTTAGCTGTGACAGAAATGGCTCCATGAGATCAGGGTATTTGTTGACAAAGTTCCAAGATTTGTAGATACAAGTATAAACCTCAGCAGGGATTTGCACAGGCAGGTCCAGAGAGTATATTGAAGATGGTATACAATAAATGTAATTGCTGCTTAATAGGTTCCTTAGTTATATTCTGACATATTTCTTTTGAGCGCCTTCTCCAGAAATGGCTCACGAGCAACACATAGGGGACGATAAGTAGGAGGAAGCCGAATAGAACAAGTATTCTTTGAACTAGCATCTTCCAAAACAACATCCCAAAATGGATTGACAATGTCTTTCTCAGCCCTTGCATCTTCACAACTTGGTTCTACTATTTGCAGTTTTGGCCCTTCAACATGCATAATTTTGAGCCCAAACTCTACAGTTGTGATTCCATCTCCTGAGGTAACTGTGATCTCCAGAATATCATCACTGCTCAACTGATTCTCAAGTTTCCAATGGCTTAACCACATCATTCCTTCTTTCCCTTCCGGAACTCCATAGAACAAGGGCTGGTAAGACCATTTCAAACTCCGAGTTAAGTTATTAACTGTAATGCACGGGCAGTCAAAAGTTGATTCATATGGTTTATTTTCCACTGGCCGATACCGAATGGGTCCTCTTTGAGCTTTGCGCATAGCAAGAGGAGCTATTCTTGAAGGCGGAGCCAAGCGTGGGGGACGGTGAGCACTTAGACCAAATGCAGAACGCTTGTACACAATGCAAAAACTCAAGCCTTCAATTCTGGAATTACAAGTAGGCACTCTGAGAGATGTACGTGATTCTTTTGTATATTTTGAGCTGAACCAAGAAGGTACATGTTCACCTGGCAGAAAAGTGCTAAAGACACCTGGTTGGTATAGTACCTGCAAAAAGTAACAGATGAACTTTTAATTGTTCTTGTCTGTGTAAATATTCAAGGTGTGTACTGCAGCAAGAAGTATATATATCCCGTTATCCTGATAGCTAATTTAGTCACTAAAGCGAAGAAAGAATATTTATTAACCAAGAAACTGTTAGCAAAATCTGAAGCTTAATATTCACAAAACTGAAACAATGAAAGAACGAGCAAGACATACCTGAAGAACAACTTTCTTTGTCTTCCTTGTTGGAGTCCATCCTTTACCATGTATTCGGTAGTAACTCAGGATATTAGATGTAAGGTTGATCATGACATTATCCATAGGAGCCAAGTTCGATAAGCCCAACTTGCAAAGGGCCTCAGTATTTCTTAAGGGTTCTAACTTGAAATTTCCATCTATTTCAACTAATTTAGCACAATTTGACACAAGCAAATCCTTCAGTCTAGATGATCTTGATTTATATGATATTTTCTCTAACAACCAGCAATTAGTAACATTGAGATGTTCTACATTGGGAAGCCCTATGAGCGATCTGAGCTTTTCACAGCCTTCCACTTCTAGCTTCTGAAGTCCGGTGAGATAAATTATGCCCTTTGGTAGACTGCAAATTGGATTTTCGCTCAAATCTAAGTTTTGCAATAAGGAGAGGCTACTGAAAGCAACTGGAAAAGTATCATCGGATAGATTACAGTTAGCAAGACTCAGAGTAACCAAGGAATTAGGTAAACTAATATGTGAAACTTTAGGACAAATTTTCCCTTTCAGCATCCAGGACCACAGAAATCCATACCACTGTTGGACCTCTTCTGGAGTAGAAATCATTTGGTGAACTGCAATTTCATCAGCATAAAGCTCTCTCAGAGAATCCATTTTATCTAGATTCATCGGCACATACTCAAGATTCGAGCAACCAGAGATATTTAGTGTCACCAGACATTTTAGCATGCAAATGCTATCTGGAAGTTTCTGCAGATTTTTGCAATTTTTGAGATTCAAAAGAATAAGTGATTCTAGACATCCGATGGTGTCATGAAGCTCAATCAAGCTTGTACAATATCGAAGGATCAACTTTTCAAGATTGGGGAGTCCTGAAAAATCAGGTGTTCTTAGAAGCTCGTGGGAATGGCTGAGATCGAAAATCTTCAGATATTTAAGGAACTGAATGACCAAAGATAGAAATGAAAACCGAGTTAGACAAAACTGAGTAAGTTTCAGCTAAAGCTTAAAGAATGAAGCACATTATAACACACCTTGACTCCATGCCAAATCTTCCTCAAGCTGCTGCGGTGTAATTCAATCACTACAAGACTCTCCAGAGGAAAATCAATTGGCATGCATTCAAGTTGCAGCTCAGACCAGCGCAACCATCTTAATCTCTTAGGAAAAACATCAAAAGATCCTTGAAGCTCAACGTGATCGAATTGAAGCAGTCTTAACTTTTGCATATTTGCAAATACATCAGTTTCTAGAACCAGCTCATTTGTGGCTTCTTTGGTGTCTGACAAATGCCATGGAAAAAAACCAAACCTTTTCTGTTTGAATTGAACTCTCTGAGGATTAGAATAGTTGAGAAAGTTTTTTGTTTTGTGTTTCCTGAAATCATTGGCGGAAAAGCTTGAGCTAACTATGTCACTTTCCTTGAGCATATCCATGTCAAGGATAATGCCTTGAATTGTTTGAGTGGCCTATTCAGGTAGAGGAAATAAAATGATGAGTAAACGCAAGTAGGCATTAAGTAGGGGATGCAAAAAATATGATGAACATAAACAGGTCTTTCAGCTTGCACTTTTCCCAAACTCTACACTCAGATTATTACTTTAATATTCTAACCAGGTTCAAAGACCATGATTATTCTTATAAAGTAGTTGTTTATACAAATTCAGACAAGCTTTCTGATTTTTAATACCTGCATATGTTCACTTTGCTTTGACAACTATGTTTGCACTACCATTCACTATAGGCCCAAAAAAGAAGTGAACGATACCTAGAACTGAGAACTTTGACTCCAGAGGACGCATTCAGATATTCTTGGAATAATAAGAAATCATTAGCTCAATAAATGAAATTTTACAAATATTGCTGGTTCAAGAAGATATAACTGTGAACCAAAGGGACTCCTCATCTTCAACCCATTTCATTAAACTTAATGAGAACTATGTTAACTACTGAATCAACACGAATAGCACTAATTTTAGCAAAGGATCAGCTATCAGCGAAAAACAACTTAATTTCATTGAATCCCTACTATAAGAGCCATATAAGAGAGCATTCCTTGACAAGTGAGGCTTGCTCAATTGGTAAAAGCACCTCCACCCACGACCGTTAGGTCCTGGGTTCGAGTTATGCTGTGGAAACACTGTAGATCTCCTAAATTGGGAGGGATTTTAAAAAAATAAAATAAAATAAGAGAGCATTCCTTACACGGTTCTGGATTAACACATTAAAGGAATCCTTTGAACGCCATAGTCTAGAGCGTTTCCCAGGATCCACTGGTGATTCTTGGCGAACAATGTCTCTTCCCATATCTCGAATCATTTGATGCATAATCAACATGTTAGACTTACCAACTTTTATAAAATTTCTGTCAATGAGATTCTCAATTCCAATTACAGTGTAAAAGTTGCACCTATTGAGAATAGCTACTGCTAGATCTCTGTCCTTCCCAATGAAAAAGCAAGCTAGGTGGAGAAATAAATTCTTATCATGATCATCCTCAAGAGATTCGTAACTTATTGTTAATTTCCTGAGAATTTGATGATTCGGAATTGTTTCCAATTTCTGTATTGTACTTTTCCAAATGTCTATGTTTCTTCCTGCCAAAGTAGCACCAAGAACTTCAAGTGCTAATGGAAGTCCTCCACAATGGATTGCTACTTGTTCTGAACACATTTCAAAACCTTTAATAGGACAATCTTGACCAAATGCATGCCAACTTAAGAGCTCAACCGATTCATCTCTGTTCAAAGCTTCAAACTCATAAATCTTATGCACATCAAAAGGCCTAAGCAATCTCTTGTTCCTAGTTGTCACAATGACTTTACTTCCAGGGTAGAACCAGTCCTTCATTCCCAGTAGAACATCTAATTGATCACGGTTATCTACATCATCAAGAACAAGAAGGATTCTTTTACACCGGACAGCCTCTCTCATCTCAGTCATTCCCTCATCCACAGAAAACATAGCTTTCTTCTTTCTTTTGCAGATATCAGAAAGAAATTGCCTTTGAAGAGTAACTAAACCTTTACGGTGTGTTGAATTTTCTCTAATGTTGGACAAAAAGCTGCTACCATCAAACTTACTGAAGTTTAAATTATACACATACTTTGCCATTGTTGTCTTGCCTATTCCACCGATACCACAAATAACAAGAGTGTCAACCTCAGTAGATCCATCCTCTAGCCATGTGTTAATCTTTTCAACACGCCGTTCTATTCCAATCAGATGAGGGCAAATATACAGGACTGGCCTGCTCAGTTTATTCTCAACCACTTTAAGAATCTTCTGGATGAATTTGGACTCGTGTCTGAAATTGTTTAACAAAATGGGAAAGTAACCAATGAAAAGTTACTATGTAAGTTTTTAAGATCGAGAACCAAATCAGGCTACATGAATGATGGAAACACAGAGGCCTAATAGAGCGTACAGAAATTGTTACCGGAAGGACTAAGATAAAAATATATTAAGCAATTAGAATAAAGATAATGGTATGGAAAAGTCTAATACAGATTAAAGCTTCTCCTTTGTCCACAAGGAAGTGAAGAAAAAAATGGAACCAAAAGGTCTTTCTTTTTTTCTCTATCTTTTTATATTGAAGTACCATCTTGTTTAGAGGCACTTCTTCTTTATCCATTTCTCAAGGGGAGTATATACTTGGTTAACAATTGAAATGTTTAGAACTCTAGTGTTTGATTAAGAGGCATAATTGCTTCAAGTCTGTAGATGTCTGGAGACAGATCTTGAAATATCAAACATAGCAAACATTCCGTTTCTATCAGTTTAAGTTTCAACTATATTGGCATATCTTTGACAGACTCTGACTATCAGGTAAATCATCTTCCCCTTCATAATTTCGTTTAATGGCAGCCCGATGCACAAAGCATACTCAAGGAGTGTGATGTAGGCAGTCTACCTTGATGCAAGCATCCTTGTAGATTCCACTACTTGAACATGTGACCTATAGGTCACACGGCAACAACTTTACTATTGCTCTAAGGCTCTCATTCTCATAATTTAGTTTAATACTCAAGAAAATGTCACAAGTGTATTTAAAGTTAGTGAACTCACCCATCAGCTTGGTTTTGTAAGACCATTCCACCCAAGTCTGCAACTTCTTTGAGTGCTTCCCTCCATTTTCTGACCCTCTCATTTCCACTTTGATTCCCTCCCAGATTTTCATGCCTATCAAATGCTTCTCCAATTTTCCCCATCTGTTTCCTAACATCAGAAGGATCCACGTGGTAAAATATGGGCAGAACTGCACGTCTTGCTATCCTTTTACAATCCAAGATCATTACCAACTCATCAAGACACCAACTTGAACACACATAATCATTTGAGAAGACAATAACTGAAACCCCTGACTCTTTAATATCCTTTTGCAAATTTAACTTGATATCTTCACCTCCTTCATTTTCATCACCACAGCTTCTTAATGTTACAAAACCTGCTCCCACCAGAGCTTCATAGAGATGATCTGCAAAATTATTGCCGGTGTCTTTCGCTTTGAAACTCAAGAACACTTGAGACTTCAGTTCAGTGGCCATAGAGCAAAGCTCAAGAAACTGGAATTAAGGATTTGAGGCTACTAAAATTCACAGCTAAAGTTTACAAAGGAAAGTCAACTTACAAAAACAAAGACTTTCAGATTTGTTTTGTGATTATCCTCGGGTGTACGTACATTCTTTTTAATGGTTTCGGGCCAAAAATAGCTAGATTTACGAGTGATACTTGAAAATTAGTCAATGTTTTAAAAGTAATCAAATTTTAGCTATTTTTATGTAAAGATAATTCTAAACGAAAATATTGTTCAAAATCCGAAAAATATTCTAGCATAATATACTTGACAGCATAATTAGGGGCGGCCCACCAATTTTGTGGCCTAAAGTCAAACTTTATGAGGGGCGTTAACATTTTTTTTTTCAATTTGAAGTATATTTTTCTAGCTTTTTCTAGATGCAAAATTATTAATAATTTTTTTATAATTTCTCTTAATAAGTCTTTCTTAATTGACAATATAGTTAATCTATACATTATTCTATAAGTAATATAGATATTTGGAAAAGAATCATTTTTTTTGATTGAGTACATCAATTAAACCGTTATCTTTTAATTGTACTATTTTTCTTAATATTTTTTATTCAGAAAATAAATCTAAACCGTCAATATCAGATTGAGTATTATGCTTTAAGGAACATTCAATTATTAAGACACTATTTTTTCGAATTTTCATCATCTAGTGATCTCAGTATTTTACGCTAAGAGAAAACCAAAAATAATTTTTCATATGCTTCGAATTGTTCAAATCTATTTTGAAGAGGAAAAATAGCTTTGTCTACTATGTATAAAAAGTAATCAACTCTAAAGAACACTTCGAGAGATTTTGAGATTTCGTTATCAACATTCTCATCAAATTGTTTCTTCCTATATATTACATGTTTCTTATAAAATTCGGATTCGATATTCATTTTAAATGTAATTTCCTGGGTAGAAATTATAGTTATTGTAAATATTTCTTCTCTATATTTGTTAAAGAAAGAAATCAAACTTTTTCATACACAGAACTTTTTTAAACTTATATATAGCCTATTAGGTGTAACAAAAAATGGCCCCTACAAATGTGAGGACTAAAGCAATTGCTTTATGTTACAATCCATATCCACACGCGTTAGTTCATGCCATATATTAGTTAACATAAATTCAAGAAGGAATTACCTTTGAGATGATAAGAAGTTAATCCTATTGGTCTTAAGTGATACAAGGGTGTATAAGGGTGATTAACAAGTATTAGAAGTTAAACGAATCAAGGATGTGGTAACTCGTATTTTCAGGTAAACCTAGAGGTTCTTAATACACTCAAGGTCATGTATTAAGGTGTTTGAATCATATAATATCCGTATCATAAGTCTTGAAGTCAAACGAGTTATGAAACAAAAGTCGACAAACGTTGTCGCAACTTAGGTTCATAATTTTACTTAAACATTAGGTTAAATGTTTCTAAGCTTTTCTCCTAATTTACAAGGAATTACGGGGTGATCTACCCACCAAATTAAAGATCTACGAGTCTAGTTTGCAACTCTTTAAGCCATTTGTCAATACGATCTTGGCGTATAGAGATATTCATATTTTCGCAAGTCTGCGCAGATTGCTAGATGACAAGTAGGTGCATCACCTACTTGCCAAAATGATAGGACAAAATTAAAAGACCTAAGTCGGCCAAGAGAGGACTTTTAAGGGGTTATGAACTCAGTTATTTCATCCATATTTCAGACCCTCAAAACCAAAGTTAACCCCTGCAACTCCTCCCCAAAAATCCCACACAAACCCTAATCGATTTTCCCTCTCTTTCAAGTTCTATTTGAAGGTAAAACCTAGAGTTTGAAGAACCAAGGGAAGGGCTGAGTTATCCAACAAGTAATGTAAGTTACTGCCATCTTTCATACATTTTTCTCTGCTGTGAATTCATGGTAATTCGTTCTATACATGTAAGAACTCACGGGACGGTGATCGGAAGCCGTGAGTTCGAGTTATTCACTTGTAGCGGACTGTTTTGTGGACTGTTTTGTGTTGCTATTGGGCTGCGTGTTTTACTACTATTTTGTGGAGTTTTGGAGGTGGAAGGGTGTAGAGGAACACCATATAAATGTAGGGTTGTGGGCTGATAGCGATTCGTAATATTTCCGGGTCGTTTGACACGACTACGGTGGTCGTCGTATGTATGATGTAATAAGGTTGTGCGTGGACTATTTTGGAAGGCTCAATATGTTTATTATTGATGTTGTTTGGGCTGTTTGGTGATTGTTTGGAATGGTGTGAAGTCATATATATAGGGGAGGTGCTGTCCGTTTCAACGTAAAATAGGTTGTGGTCGATACATAATAGTTATGACGCTTAAATGATAACGATAGTATCGTTTCTCTTATTGTAGACTAAGGAGTTGTGACAATTGCATAGCTTGTGATTGGGGCAGTATATACAAGGTATGTGAGTCTATCCCTTTTCTTCTTTTGCACGACTCCGATTGTACATAATGTAATGAACGAGCTTCCAAAGATACTCTACTCTTAGAAGCTAGCAGTACTTACATTGCTTTCCCTCTTATGGAACGATTGATGTTAATGTTGCTTCTCTTATTCTTATGTTATCAATGTTGTTGGTACTTCCTGATTCTTATAAGGTTCGTAATGAAGAGTTGGTCCTAATAACGTGTACAGAGGATACCGACCTTATGTCACTCCGAAAGGTTTAGAATGTGATTCCATGAGTCGAGCATGCATTATATATATGTATCTATTTTACTCTACCGAGCCGTGCTATAGTCGGCCGGGTACGACACCTATTGTGCAACCACTGATCAGTTGGGTTTTACCGAGCTCCACGTGGCCGGGTACGATTATACCGAGCCTTATGATGGCCGGGTATGTTTTTACCAAGCTTATTATGGTCGGGTACGATATGATGATGATAATGCCCACAGAGGCGTATGTTTTAAAAGTTTATGTATACATATATATGTATCATGCATTGCATGTCAGTAGCCCTCAGAGGTACTCAGATTTTCCAGGTTGTATATTCTCTATCCCTACTTACATTACTGTTCGTATTTATGGTTCCCTGCCTTACATACTCAGTACTTTATTCGTATTGACATCCTTTTGTTTGTGGACGCTGCATGTCGTGCTGCAGGTCCTGATAGACAGGCAGGTGCAGCTCCCCCACCACAATAGGCTGTCCAGTTCAGCGGTGATTGGCGAGATCCCTTCTCCGGACTTGCCGTGGTCTTGGTATGCATTTCTGTTATAGACATTATGGGTATGTCGGGGCCCTGTTCCGGCTATGTTACAGCACTTACGTTCATTTAGAGGCTCATAGACAAGTTGTCGACTCATGTATAGTTTGGTATGCCTTGTCGGCTGGTTTTTGTTGTATAGTCTTTCATGGTAGCGTGGTAGTTCATACCTTATATGTAGTTTCTTGATTGTCTGGTCATCCCCTGCTATGTATGTTCATGCCGTCATATTTTATTGCTGGTTGTCCATGATCCAGGTCTACCATTTATATTGATCTCATCAGCCCTAAAAGATAATAAAGAAAGTTAGATGAAATGTACATTGGTGCTCGGCAAGTATGGTGGGGTGCTAGTCATAGCCCTCCAGTTTGGGTCGTGACAAACTTGGTATCAGAGCAAGTCTGTCCTAGGGATTGTCTATGAGCCATGTCTAGTAGAGTCTTGATTATGGATGTGTAGCGCGCCACATTTATAATCAGGAGGCTACATGACATCTAGGGTTGTTACCTTCTTCCTGAATCTAGATCGTGCGTAGAGTTGAGTCGTAAGTGTTTGTCTCTAATATTCACCTTATTTTCTTTCAGCGATGCCTTCGACTAGGAAGCAAACAATTAGTAGACGGCTTGATACAGCTGCGGGAGAGGGTACCAGTCAGGTGCCCCAAGCCAGAGCAGGCCAAAGTGAGGCTCAGAGTGAGATGCCGTCTCATACCTCATCTACCCCGTCTCCTCCAGAGGATATTAGGAGGCACCCAGCACCTCCAGTTCCTCCGTCTGGCACTACAGACCAGGATATGCGGAGTGCTTTGTAGTTATTGACTAGCTTGGTAGCTGCTCAGGCTCAGAGGCAGAATACAGGTGCTGCTAAGAAACCAGTTAGTACGAGAGTTCGTGATTTTATTAATTTAGACCCTCCAGTGTTTACCGGATCAGACCCCAAGGAGGACCTGCAGACTTTTATTAACCATGTTCATCGTACACTTCGGGTTATGCATGTTAGTGATACAGAGGCAGTAGAGTTGGCTTCTTATCGGCTACTGGATTTAGCGGTTCTCTGGTATGATAGTTGGGAGAGATTCAGGGGTTCAAACGCTCCTCCAGCTGTGTGGAAGGAATTTTCTGAGGCCTTTCTTCGTCACTACTTGCCAGTTGAGATACGACGAGCTAGAGCTGATAAGTTCTTGAACCTTAGACAAGGTAATATGAGTGTGCGAGAGTACAGTATGCAGTTCGATTCTTTAGCAAGGTATGCTCCCCATATGGTGGCCGAGATGAGGGATAGGGTGCATTTGTTCGTGAACGGATTGGGACCTCATCTGATAAATGAGTGCACGACAGCCTCCTTGGTGGAGGGCATGGATATTTCCCATATTCAGGCTTATGCCCAGACCCTAGAGGATCGTAAGCTCCAGCAGAGGGCAGATAGGGAGCAGGATAGGGGCCAGTATAAGAGGGCGAGATTTGCAAGGCATTCTAATGACTTCAGAGGCCGCATCAGGCCACAGTTTTCGAGGAGTTCGGCGCCACCTGTAGCTAGTGCTCCTCCACAGTTTCAGAGGCCTCGATATGATCGATCCTATTCTGGTCCAGGTCAGAGTTCGCGGGCATCTGGCTCGCAACATCACAGGGATACTAGTCAGATGAGACCCCCAACACCACATTGTGATCAGTGCGGCAAGGCCCACTTTGGACTGTGTCGTCGAGGTTCTGATGCATGCTATTCGTGCGGGCAGCCTGGCCATATGATGCGGGATTGTCCTAATAGAGGAGGTGATGGTATGGCTCAGCCGACTGGATCTGTGTCTGGTTCTTCCTCATCAGTTCGACCTCCAGCACGGGGTTTTCAGCAGTCGACAGGTCGTGGTAGGGGTAGAGGTGCAGTGCCGAGTTCGAGTGGTGCTCAAAATCGAACCTATGCTCTAGTAGGTCGACAGGATCTCGAGTCGTCTCCAGATGTTGTTACAGGTATTATATCTGTGTTTTCTTATGATGTATATGCGCTGATTGATCCGGGATCTACATTATCATATGTTACACCCTTTGTGGCTAATAAGTTTGGCATTGAACCTGAATTGATAAGTAAACCCCTTGCGGTATCTACTCCGATAGGAGATTCTGTGATTGCTAGAAGGGTATATAGAGGTTGCACTGTGATGATTTGTAGTCGTCAAACCTCGGCAAATTTATTTGAGTTAGAAATGGTTGATTTTGATGTGATAATGGGAATGGACTGGTTGGCCTCATGCTATGCAAATGTTGACTGCCGTACGAAGATGGTTAGGTTTCAATTTCCTGGTGAACCCATCATTGAATGGAAAGGGAATATTGCTACACCAAAAGGTAGGTTTATTTCCTATCTTAAGGCAAGGAAAATGATCTCAAAAGGTTACATTTATCATTTCGTTCGCGTTAGGGATGCGGAGGCGAAACCGCCTACTTTACAATCAATCCCCGTGGTCAACGAATTCCCAGATGTTTTCCCAAAGGAACTCACAGGCCTTCCTCCTGAAAGGGAGATTGAGTTTAGCATTGATGTGTTGCCTGACACTCAACCGATCTCTATTCCTCCATACAGAATGGCCCCGGCAGAGTTGCGAGAGTTGAAGGTGCAGTTGAAGGACTTGCTGGATAAGGGCTTTATTAGGCCTAGCACTTCACCTTGGGGTGCACCAGTCCTATTCGTGCGGAAGAAAGACGGGTCGTTACGGATGTGTATCGACTATCGACAGTTGAATAAGTCTACTATAAAGAACAAGTATCCACTTCCAAGAATTGATGACCTGTTTGACCAACTCCAGGGTGCCAAGTATTTCTCCAAGATTGATTTACGTTCAGGGTATCATCAGGTGAGGGTTAAGGAGAAGGATATTCCAAAGACGGCCTTCCGGACAAGATACGGGCACTTTGAGTTCTTGGTGATGTCGTTCGGGCTAACAAATGCCCTAGCAACTTTTATGGATCTCATGAATACTATATTTAGGCCCTATCTTGATGTGTTCGTGATTGTATTCATTGATGACATTCTAGTATATTCTCGTTCGGAGGCGGAACATGCGGGCCACTTGCGGATAGTATTACAGACGCTTCAGGATCGTAAGTTATATGCTAAGCTCTCCAAATGTGAATTTTGGCTGAACTCAGTAGCGTTCCTTGGCCATGTGATATCTGACGAGGGTATTAGTGTCGACACTCAGAAGATCGATGCAGTAAAGAATTGGCCGAGACCTACAACACCATCAGAAGTCCGCAGCTTCCTAGGGCTAGCAGGATATTATAGGCGGTTTGTGGAAGGGTTTTCCTCTATATCATCACCATTGACTAAGTTAACACAGAAAGCTACCAAGTTCCAGTGGTCTGACACTTGTGAACGTAGTTTTCAGGAGCTGAAGAATCGATTGACATCCGCACCAGTGCTCACTCTTCCTGAAGGAACAGAAGGTTATGTGGTATATTGTGATGCCTCAGGTATAGGTTTGGGGTGCGTATTGATGCAGCGTGGGAAGGTGATTGCTTATGCATCAAGACAATTGAAGAAGCATGAAAAGAATTATCCAACCCATGATTTGGAATTGGCTGCAGTAATATATGCTTTGAAGATATGGCGGCACTACTTATACGGCGTCCATGTTGACATCTACACAGATCACAAGAGTTTACAATACATCTTCAAGCAGAAAGAGTTGAATTTGAGGCAGCGTAGGTGGCTTGAATTATTGAAAGACTACGACGTCGAGATATTGTATCATCCCGGTAAAGCCAATGTTGTGGCAGACGCTCTCAGCCGTAAATCAATGGGAAGCTTAGTACATATTGAGGCAGGTAGATGGGGGTTGACTAAAGAGCTTCATCAGCTAGCCAATATGAGAATCAGATTGTTAGACTCTGATGACGGAGGTGTTACTGTACAGAATACATCAGAATCATCTTTGGTAGCCGAGGTAAAAGCACGACAATATGAAGATCCTATCTTAGTACGATTAAGAGAGAGCATTCAGCAGTGTAAAAGTATGGCTTTTGAGATCGGAAGAGATGGGGCACTGAGATACCAGGGCCGATTATGTGTGCCTAATGTGGCAGGGTTGCGAGAGAAGATTATGAATGAGATTCATCAATCTCGATATTCCATCCATCCCGGCTCGACAAAGATGTATCATGATGTAAAGGAGCAGTATTGGTGGGATAACATGAAGAAGTCTATTGCAGAATTTGTAGCCCAATGTCCCAATTGTCAACAAGTAAAGATAGAACATCAGAAACCGGGTGGATTGCTTCAGAATATAGAGATTCCGACCTGGAAATGGGAGGTGATTAATATGGACTTCATTATTGGATTACCTCGCTCTTATCATAAGTTTGACTCCATCTGGGTGGTAATTGATCGACTTACAAAATGTGCCCATTTTCTGCCAGTTAAGACAACTTACACGACTGAAGATTATGCGAAGTTGTATATCAAGGAAATTGTTAGGCTTCATGGTGTGCCAGTATCTATTATATCAGACTGAGGAGCTCAATTTACAGCTAACTTTTGGAGGTCTTTTCAGAAGGGTTTAGGCACACAAGTGAATCTCAGCACTGCATTTCATCCGCAGACTGACGGACAGGCTGAATGTACCATTCCGACACTGGAAGATATGCTACGAGCATGTGTTCTAGATTTTAAGGGAAATTAGGATGACCATCTTCCACTCATAGAATTCACCTACAATAATAGCTACCATTCCAGTATTAAAATGGCCCCATACGAGGCACTATACGGGAGAAGATGTAGATTGGATGGTTCGAAGTCAGTGAAATAGAATTATATAAGCCAGATTTGATTCACTAAGCTATTGAGAAGGTGAAAGTGATACATGAGTGATTGAGGATGACACAAAGTAGGCAAAAATCTTATTCCGATGTCCGACATCATGATCTGGAGTTTGGGGTTGGTGATTGGGTTTTCCTGGGGATCTCACCAATGAAGGGTATTATGCGTTTTGAGAAGAAAGGTAAGCTGAGTCCAAGGTATATCGGGCCGTATAAAATTCTTCGACGGATTGCACAGGTTGCTTATGAGTTAGAATTGCCATCCGTATTGGAATTTGTCCACCCGGTATTCCATGTATCTATGTTGAGGAAATGTATTGGAGACCCTTCTCGAGTTGTCCCTACCAAAGATGTACAGGTTACAGAGGACCAATCATATGAAGAGTGCCATTGGCTATATTAGATCGACAAGTCCGCAAGCTGAGAACAAAAGATGTAGCTTCCATCAAAGTATTGTGGAGGAACAAGAATATGGAAGAAATAACATGGGAAGCAGAAAAGGAGATGAAGTCTAAATATCCGTACCTATTCCAGAATGAAGATAACAAGGATGCTGGTGGAACACATGATACATTGGAAGGTGAAATGGCTCTATGAGGTAAGCAGTAACTTAAGAATACTCTTCCTTAATACAAAATGGTGATATGCAGATAATGTACATGTCCATAATGCTTTGCATACTCTTGTAAGGCCATACGTTGAGTTAACCGCTTGCAAGTTTGTCCTCTATTTATGGGAGTAACTTGACCGGAATCCACGATGATTTAAACTCCCCATGAACCCTTATATTCGAGGACGAATGTTCCTAAGGGGGAAGGGTGTTACAACCCATATCCACACGCGTTAGTTCATGCCATATATTAGTTAACATAAATTCAAGAAGGAAGTACCTTTGAGATGATAAGAAGTTAATCCTATTGGTCTTAAGTGATACAAGGGTGTATAAGGGTGATTAACGAGTATTAGAAGTTAAACGAATCAAGGATGTGGTAACTCGTATTTTCAGGTAAACCTAGAGGTTCTTAATACACTCAAGGTCATGTAATAAGGTGTTTGAATCATATAATATCCGTATCATAAGTCCTGAAGTCAAACGAGTTATGAAACAAAAGTCGACAAACGTTGTCGCAACTTAGGTTCATAATTTTACTTAAACATTAGGTTAAATGTTTCTAAGCTTTTATGCTAATTTACAAGGAATTACGGGGTGATCTACCACCAAAATAAAGATCTACGAGTCTAGTTTCCAAATCATTAAACCATTTGTCAATATGATCTCGACGTATATAGATATTAATATTTTTGCAAGTCTGCGCATATTGGTAGATGACAAGTAGGTGCATCACCTACTTGCCAAAATGATAGGACAAAATTAAAAGACCTAAGTCGGCCAAGAGAGGACTTTTAAGGGGTTATGAACTCAGTTATTTCATCCATATTTCAGACCCTCAAAACCAAAGTTAACCCCTGCAACTCCTCCCCAAAAATCCCACACAAACCCTAATCGATTTTCCCTCTCTTTCAAGTTCTATTTGAAGGTAAAACCTAGAGTTTGAAGAACCAAGGGAAGGGCTGAGTTATCCAACAAGTAAGGTAAGTTACTGCCATCTTTCATACATTTTTCTCTGCTGTGAATTCATGGTAATTCGTTCTATACATGTAAGAACTCACGGGACGGTGATCGGAAGCCGTGAGTTCGAGTTATTCACTTGTAGCGGACTGTTTTGTGGACTGTTTTGTGTTTCTATTGGGCTGCGTGTTTTACTACTATTTTGTGGAGTTTTTGAGGTGGAAGGGTGTGGAGGAACACCATATATATGTAGGGTTGTGGGCTGATAGTGATTCGTAACATTTCCGGGTTGTTTGACATGATGTAATAAGGTTGTGCGTGGACTGTTTTGGGAGGCTCAATATGTTTATTATTGATGTTGTTTGGGATGTTTGGTGATTGTTTGGAATGGTGTGAAGTCATATATATAGGGGAGGTGCTGTCCATTTCAACGTAAAATAGGTTGTGGTCGATACATAATAGTTATGACGCTTAAATGATAACGATAGTATCGTTTCTCTTATTGTAGACTAAGGAGTTGTGACAATTGCATAGCTTGTGATTGGGGCAGTATATACAAGGTATGTGAGTCTATCCCTTTTCTTCTTTTGCACGACTCCGATTGTACATAATGTAATGAACGAGCTTCCAAAGATACTCTACTCTTAGAAGCTAGCAGTACTTACATTGCTTTCCCTCTTATGGAACGATTGATGTTAATGTTGCTTCTCTTATTCTTATGTTATCAATGTTGTTGGTACTTCCTGATTCTTATAAGGTTCGTAATGAAGAGTTGGTCCTAATAACGTGTACAGAGGATACCGACCTTACGTCACTCCGAAAGGTTTAGAATGTGATTCCATGAGTCGAGCATGCATTATATATATGTATCTATTTTACTCTACCGAGCCGTGCTATAGTCGGCCGGGTACGACATCTATTGTGCAACCACTGATCAGTTGGGTTTTACCGGGCTCCACGTGGCCGAGTACGATTCTACCGAGCCTTATGATGGCCGAGTATGTTTTTACCGAGCCTATTATGGTCGGGTACGATATGATGATGATGATGCCCACAGAGGCGTATGTTTTAAAAGTTTATGTATACATACATATGTATCATGCATTGCATGTCAATAGCCCTCATAGGTACTCAGATTTTCCAGGTTGTATATTCTCTATCCTTGCTTGCATTACTGTTCGTATTTATGGTTCCCTGCCTTACATACTCAGTACTTTATTCGTACTAACGTCCTTTTATTTGTGGACGCTGCATGTCGTGCTGCCGGTCCTGATAGACAGGCAGGTGCAGCTCCCCCACCACAGTAGGCTGTCCAGTTCAGCGGTGATTGGCGAGATTCCTTCTCCGGACTTGCCGTGGTCTTGGTATGCATTTCTGTTATAGACATTATGGGTATGTCAGGGTCCTGTTCCGGCTATGTTACAGCACTTACGTTCATTTAGAGGCTCATAGACAAGTGACGACTCATGTATAGTTTGGTATGCCTTGTCGGCTAGTTTTTGTTGTATAGTCTTTCATGGTAGCGTGGTAGCTCATACCTTATATGTAGTTTCTTGATTGTCTGGTCATCCCCTGCTATGTATGTTCATGCCGTCATATTTTATTGCTGGTTGTCCATGATCCAGGTCTACCATTTATATTGATCTCATCAGCCCTAAAAGATAATAAAGAAGGTTAGATGAATTGTACATTGGTGCTCGGCAAGTATGGTCGGGTGCTAGTCATGGCCCTCCAGTTTGGGTCATGACAAACTTGGTATCAGAGCAAGTCTGTCCTAGGGATTGTCTTTGAGCCATGTCTAGTAGAGTCTTGATTATGGATGTGTAACGCGCCACATTTATAATCAGGAGGCTACATGAGATCTAGGGTTGTTACCTTCTTCCTGAATCTAGATCGTGCGTAGAGCTGAGTCGTAAATGTTTGTCTCTAATATTCACCTTATTTTCTTTCAGCGATGCCTTCGACTAGGAAGTAAACAATTAGTAGACGGCTTGATACAGCTGCGGGATAGGGTACCAGTCAGGTGCCCCAAGCCAGAGCAGGCCAAAGTGAGGCTCAGAGTGAGATGCCGTCTCATACCTCATCTACCCCGTCTCCTCCAGAGTATATTAGGAGGCACCCAGCACCTCCAGTTCCTCCGTCTGGCACTACAGACCAGGATATGCGGAGTGATTTGTAGTTATTGACTAGCTTGGTACCTGCTCAGGCTCAGAGGCAGAATACAGGTGCTGCTAAGAAACCAGTTAGTACGAGAGTTCGTGATTTTATTAATTTAGACCCTCCAGTGTTTACCGGATCAGACCCCAAGGAGGACCCGCAAACCTTTATTGACCAGGTTCATCGTACACTTCGGGTTATGCATGTTAGTGATACAGAGGCAGTAGAGTTGGCTTCTTATCGGCTACGGGATTTAGCGGTTCTCTGGTATGATAGTTGGGAGAGATCCAGGGGTCCGAACCCTCCTCCAGCTGTGTGGAAGGAATTTTCTGAGGCCTTTCTTCGTCACTACTTGCCAGTTGAGATACGACGAGCTAGAGCTGATAAGTTCTTGAACCTTAGACAAGGTAATATGAGTGTGCGAGAGTACAGTATGCAGTTTGATTCTTTGGCAAGGTATGCTCCCCATATGGTGGCCGAGATGAGTGATAGGGTGCATATGTTCGTGAATGGGTTGGGACCACATCTGATAAATGAGTGTACGACAGCCTCCTTGGTGGAGGGCATGGATATTTCCCGTATTCAAGCTTATGCCCAGACCCTAGAGGATCGTAAGCGCCAGCAGAGGGCAGTTAGGGAGCAGGATAGGGGCCAGCATAAGAGGGCGAGATTTGCAGGGTATTCTGATGACTTCAGAGGCCGCATCAGGCCACAGTTTTCGAGGAGTTCGGCGCCACCTGTAGCTAGTGCTCCTCCACAGTTTCAGAGGCCTCGATATGATCGATCCTATTCTGGTCCAGGTCAGAGTTCGCGGGCATCTGGCTCGCAACATCACAGGGATACTAGTCAGATGAGACCCCCAACACCACATTGTGATCAGTGCGGCAAGGCCCACTTTGGACTGTGTCGTCGAGGTTCTGATGCATGCTATTCGTGCGGGCAGCCTGGCCATATGATGCGGGATTGTCCTAATAGAGGAGGTGATGGTATGGCTCAGCCGACTGGATCTGTGTCTGGTTCTTCCTCATCAGTTCGACCTCCAGCACGGGGTTTTCAGCAGTCGACAGGTCGTGGTAGGGGTAGAGGTGCAGTGCCGAGTTCGAGTGGTGCTCAAAATCGAACCTATGCTCTAGTAGGTCGACAGGATCTCGAGTCGTCTCCAGATGTTGTTACAGGTATTATATCTGTGTTTTCTTATGATGTATATGCGTTGATTGATCCGGGATCTACATTATCATATGTTACACCCTTTGTGGCTAATAAGTTTGGCATTGAACCTGAATTGATAAGTAAACCCCTTGCGGTATCTACTCCGATAGGAGATTCTGTGATTGCTAGAAGGGTATATAGAGGTTGCACTGTGATGATTTGTAGTCGTCAAACCTCGGCAAATTTATTTGAGTTAGAAATGGTTGATTTTGATGTGATAATGGGAATGGACTGGTTGGCCTCATGCTATGCAAATGTTGACTGCCGTACGAAGATGGTTAGGTTTCAATTTCCTGGTGAACCCATCATTGAATGGAAAGGGAATATTGCTACACCAAAAGGTAGGTTTATTTCCTATCTTAAGGCAAGGAAAATGATCTCAAAAGGTTACATTTATCATTTCGTTCGCGTTAGGGATGCGGAGGCGAAACCGCCTACTTTACAATCAATCCCTGTGGTCAACGAATTCCCAGATGTTTTCCCAGATGAACTCCCAGGCCTTCCTCCTGAAAGGGAGATTGAGTTTAGCATTGATGTGTTGCCTGACACTCAACCGATCTCTATTCCTCCATACAGAATGGCCCCGGCAGAGTTGCGAGAGTTGAAGGTGCAGTTGAAGGACTTGCTGGATAAGGGCTTTATTAGGCCTAGCACTTCACCTTGGGGTGCACCAGTCCTATTCGTGCGGAAGAAAGACGGGTCGTTACGGATGTGTATCGACTATCGACAGTTGAATAAGTCTACTATAAAGAACAAGTATCCACTTCCAAGAATTGATGACCTGTTTGACCAACTCCAGGGTGCCAAGTATTTCTCCAAGATTGATTTACGTTCAGGGTATCATCAGGTGAGGGTTAAGGAGAAGGATATTCCAAAGACGGCCTTCCGGACAAGATACGGGCACTTTGAGTTCTTGGTGATGTCGTTCGGGCTAACAAATGCCCCAACAGCTTTTATGGATCTCATGAATACTATATTTAGGCCCTATCTTGATGTGTTCGTGATTGTATTCATTGATGACATTCTAGTGTATTCTCGTTCGGAGGCGGAACATGCGGGCCACTTGCGGATAGTATTACAGACGCTTCAGGATCGTAAGTTATATGCTAAGCTCTCCAAATGTGAATTCTGGCTGAACTCAGTAGCATTCCTTGGCCATGTGATATCTGATGAGGGTATTAGTGTCGACACTCAGAAGATCGATGCAGTAAAGAATTGGCCGAGACCTACAACACCATCAGAAGTCCGCAGCTTCCTAGGGCTAGCAGGATATTATAGGCGGTTTGTAGAAGGATTTTCCTCTATATCATCACCATTGACTAAGTTAACACAAAAAGCTACCAAATTCCAGTGGTCTGACACTTGTGAACGTAGTTTTCAGGAGCTGAAGAATCGATTGACATCTGCACCAGTGCTCACTCTTCCTGAAGGAACAGAAGGTTATGTGGTATATTGTGATGCCTCAGGTATAGGTTTGGGGTGCGTATTGATGCAGCGTGGGAATGTGATTGCTTATGCATCAAGACAATTGAAGAAGCATGAAAAGAATTATCCAACCCATGATTTGGAATTGGCTGCAGTAATATATGCTTTGAAGATATGGCGGCACTACTTATACGGCGTCCATGTTGACATCTACACAGATCACAAGAGTTTACAATACATCTTCAAGCAGAAAGAGTTGAATTTGAGGCAGCGTAGGTGGCTTGAATTATTGAAAGACTACGACGTCGAGATATTGTATCATCCCGGTAAAGCCAATGTTGTGGCAGACGCTCTCAGCCGTAAATCAATGGGAAGCTTAGTACATATTGAGGCAGGTAGATGGGGGTTGACTAAAGAGCTTCATCAGCTAGCCAATATGAGAATCAGATTGTTAGACTCTGATGACGGAGGTGTTACTGTACAGAATACATCAGAATCATCTTTGGTAGCCGAGGTAAAAGCACGGCAATATGAAGATCCTATCTTAGTACGATTAAGAGAGAGCATTCAGCAGTGTAAAAGTATGGCTTTTGAGATCGGAAGAGATGGGGTACTGAGATACCAGAGCCGATTATGTGTGCCTAATGTGGCAGGGTTGTGAGAGAAGATTATGAATGAGATTCATCAATCCCGATATTCCATCCATCCCGGCTCGACAAAGATGTATCATGATGTCAAGGAGCAGTATTGGTGGGATAACATGAAGAAGTCTATTGCAGAATTTGTAGCCCAGTGTCCCAATTGTCAACAAGTAAATATAGAAAATCAGAAACCGGGTGGATTGCTTCAGAATATAGATATTCCGACCTGGAAATGAGAGGTGATTAATATGGACTTCATTATTGGATTACCTCGCTCTTATCATAAGTTTGACTCCATCTGGGTGATAATTGATCGACTTACAAAATGTGCCCATTTTTTGCCAGTTAAGACAACTTACACGGCTGAAGATTATGCGAAGTTGTATATCAAGGAGATTGTTAGGCTTCATGGTGTGCCGGTATCTATTATATCAGACCGAGGAGCTCAATTTACAGCTAACTTTTGGAGGTATTTTCAGAAGGGTTTAGGCACACAAGTGAATCTCAGCACTGCATTTCATCCGCATACTGACGGACAGGCTGAAAGTACCATTCAGACACTAGAAGATATGCTACGAGCATGTGTCTAGATTTTAAGGGAAATTGGGATGACCATCTTCCACTCATAGAATTCGCCCACAATAATAGCTACCATTCCAGTATTAAAATGGCCCCATACGAGGCACTATACGAGAGAAGATGTAGATCACTAGTTGGATGGTTCGAAGTCGGTGAAACAGAATTATATGGGCCAGATTTGATTCACCAATCTATTGAGAAGGTGAAAGTGATACAGGAGCGATTGAGGACGACACAAAGCAGGCAAAAATTTTATTCCGATGTCCGACGTCGTGATCTGGAGTTTGAGGTTGGTGATTGGGTTTTCCTGAGGATCTCACCAATGAAGGGTATTATGCGTTTTGGGAAGAAAGGTAAGCTGAGTCCAAGGTATATCGGGCCATATAAAATTCTTCGACGGATTGGACAGGTTGCTTATGAGTTAGAATTGCCATCCGAATTGGAATTTGTCCACCCGGTATTCCATGTATCTATGTTGAGGAAATGTATTGGAGACCCTTCTCGAGTCGTCCCTATCAAAGATGTACAGGTTACAGAGGACCTATCATATGAAGAAGTGCCATTGGCTATATTAGATCGACAAGTCCGCAAGCTGAGAACAAAAGATGTAGCTTCCATCAAAGTATTGTGGAGGAACAAGAATATGGAAGAAATAACATGGGAAGCAGAAGAGGAGATGAAGTCTAAATACCCGTACCTATTCCAGAATGAAGATAACAAGGATGCTGGTGGAACACATGATACATTGGAAGGTGAAATGGCTCTATGAGGTAAGCAATAACTTGAGAATACTCTTCCTTAATACAAAATGGCGATATGCAGATAATGTACATGTCCATAATGCTTTGCATACTCTTGTAAGGCCATACGTTGAGTTAACCGCTTGCAAGTTTGTCCTCTATTTATGGGAGAAACTTGACCGGAATCTATGATGATTTAAACTCCCCATGAACCCTTACATTTGAGGACGAATGTTCCTAAGGGGGAAGGGTGTTACAACCCATATCCACACGCGTTAGTTCATGCCATATATTAGTTAACATAAATTCAAGAAGGAAGTACCTTTGAGATGATAAGAAGTTAATCCTATTGGTCTTAAGTGATACAAGGGTGTATAAGGGTGATTAACAAGTATTAGAAGCTAAACGAATCAAGGATGTGGTAACTCATATTTTCAGGTAAACCTAGAGGTTCTTAATACACTCAAGGTCATGTATTAAGGTGTTTGAATCATAAAATATCCGCATCATAAGTCTTGAAGTCAAACGACTTATGAAACAAAAGTCGACAAACGTTGTCGCAACTTAGGTTCATAATTTTACTTAAACATTAGGTTAAATCTTTCTAATCTTTTCTCCTAATTTACAAAGAATTACGGGGTGATCTATCCACCTAATTAAAGATCTACGAGTCTAGTTTCCAACGCATTAAACCATTTGTCAATACGATCTCATCGTATAGAGATATTCATATTTTTGCAAGCTTGCGCAGATTGGTAGATGACAAGTAGGTGCATCACCTACTTGCCAAAATGATAGGACAAAATTAAAAAACCTAAGTCGGACAAGAGAGGACTTTTAAGGGGTTATGAACTCATTTATTTCATCCATATTTCAGACCCTCAAAACCAAAGTTAACCCCTACAACTCCTCCCCAAAAATCCCACACAAACCCTAATCGATTTTCCCTCTCTTTCAAGTTCTATTTGAAGGTAAAACCTAGAGTTTGAAGAACCAAGGGAAGAGCTGAGTTATCCAACAAGTAAGGTAAGTTACTGCCATCTTTCATACATTTTTCTCTGCTGTTAATTCATGGTAATTCGTTCTATACATATAAGAACTCACGGGACGGTGATTGAAAGCCTTTCGAGTTATTCACTTGTAGCGGACTTTCTTGTGGACTATTTTGTGTTGCTATTGGGCTGCGTGTTTTACTACTATTTTGTGGAGTTTTGGAGGTGGAAGGGTGTGGAGGAACACCATATATATGTAGGGTTGTGGGCTGATAGTGATTCGTAACATTTCCGGGTCGTTTGACACGACTACGGTGGTCGTCGTATGTATGATGCAATAAGGTTGTGCGTGGACTATTTTAGGAGGCTCAATATGTTTATTATTGATGTTGTTTGGGATGTTTGGTGATTGTTTGGAATGGTGTGAAGTCATATATATAGGGGAGGTGCTGTCCGTTTCAACGTAAAATAGGTTGTGGTCGATACATAATAGTTATGACGCTTAAATGATAACGATGGTATCGTTTCTCTTATTGTAGACTAAGGAGTTGTGACAATTGCATAGCTTGTGATTGGGGCAGTATATACAAGGTATGTGAGGCTATCCCTTTTCTTCTTTTGCACTACTCCGATTGTACATAATGTAATGAACGAGCTTCCAAAGATACTCTACTCTTAGAAGCTAGCAGTACTTACATTGCTTTCCCTCTTATGGAGCGATTGATGTTAATGTTGCTTCTCTTATTCTTATGTTATCAATGTTGTTGGTACTTCCTGATTCTTATAAGGTTCGTAATGAAGAGTTGGTCCTAATAACTTGTACAGAGGATACCGACCTTACGTCACTCCGAAAGTTTAGAATGTGATTCCATGAGTCGAGCATGCATTATATATATGTATCTATTTACTCTACCAAGCCGCACTATAGTCGGCCGGGTACGACACCTATTGTGCAACCACTGATCAATTGGGTTTTACCGAGCTCCACGTGGTCGGGTACGATTCTATCGAGCCTTATGATGGCCGGGTATGTTTTTACCGAGCCTATTATGGTCGGGTACGATATGATGATGATAATTCCCACAGAGGCGTATGTTTTAAAAGTTTATGTATACATACATATGTATCATGCATTGCATGTCAGTAGCCCTTAGAGGTACTCAGATTTTCCAGGTTGTATATTCTTTATCTCTGCTTACATTACTATTCGTATTTATGGTTCCCTGCCTTACATACTCAGTACTTTATTCGTACTGACGTTCTTTTGTTTGTGGACGCTGCATGTCGTGCCGCAGGTCCTGATAGACATGCAGGTGCAGCTCCCCCACCACAGTAGGCTGTCCAGTTCAGCGGTGATTGGCGAGATCCCTTCTCCGGACTTGCCGTGATCTTGGTATGCATTTCTGTTATAGACATTATGGGTATGTCGGGGCCCTGTTCCGGCTATGTTGCAGCACTTACGTTCATTTAGAGGCTCATAGACAAGTGTCGACTCATGTATAGTTTGGTATGCCTTGTGGCTGATTTTTGTTGTATAGTCTTTCATGGTAGCGTGATAGCTCATACCTTATATGTAGTTTCTTGATTGTCTGGTCATCCCCTGCTATGTATGTTCATGCCGTCATATTTTATTGCTTGTTGTCCATGATCCAGGTCTACCATTTATATTGATCTCATCAGACCTAAAAAATAATAAAGAAGGTTAGATAAAATGTACATTGGTGCTCGGCAAGTATGGTCGGGTGCTAGTCATGACCCTCCAGTTTGGGTCGTGACACTTTACCTGCTTTATGGAAGGGCTGCCTCGGAGCATAATATACTGGTCCAGTATAATATGTTGTAAGTTGATACATAAGTGCTCCAATCTCCAGTATATTATGCTGGAACTTTCCGTGTGTTGATGTTCCAGCATAATATGCTGGAAGTTCATACACAGATGCACCAATCTCCAGTATATTATACTAGAATTTTTCGTGTTGCAGCAAAATAATGGCTATTTTTTAATGACTTTGCAAACGCTGACTATTTTTCAATTAGCCGTCCGAAAACTAACTAGCCCGTGCTATTTTCACGTATCCTATTCATTGCAACGTTAGAAAACATGTCCATTGTGAATGAGGCTAATTTCTACTATTTAATTTAAATTGTATAATTTCTAATTTAGTGAAGAAAATAAATAAAGGATACATATAATAGGAGGCAAATTGTAAAACATTGAAAAACATGGAGCAAATGAAAAACAAAGCATTGTTAAGAGGCAAATATATATATATATATATATATATATAGAGAGAGAGAGAGAGAGAGAGAGAGAGAGAGAGAGAATGATGTGGCACTCTCTAATGATAGGATTCCTATTTATCTATTCTCTCATTTTTTTGTCCTTTTTCTCTGAGTTTCCCTTAAAAATATTACACAAAATAAAGACACCCTATTCATCTCTTTCTTAAATGTGTTTCATGAATTTCTTTCCTTATTAAATATCCAATTTGCGTTTGTTTACCTTAAAAATGGTAATTACAACCAAATTTGATTTTGTGATTCTAAAAATACGTGATTTATTTTAATGCTAGTTGTTAAGCGATAGATGCTAAGTGTGAGTTAGGGGAATGAGATAAGAGCTCAATGACAGTATGTTATACAAACCGAATAGCCGTAAATCGAGGTCTCGAGCTGGCCTACACTGGGCCTCGAGGTCGAGCTGAAGTGCCTGACTGGGGATGGTCGATGAAGAACTAACAGTTCTGAGGGTCTAGATGGTGGCTCTTTATGATCAATGATGAGTAATAAATGAAGAACAATCAATAAAACACAATAAATGTAAGCAATAAAATCAAATGAGCGACCGCATAATATGTTTGAGTTGAGGAGCAGAGAATGTTCTTGTTCTTGTATTGAATAATCTGTGTGCAAGAAATAACAAAGGTCCCCTTTATATAGGAGGGGGAATCCCAACATGGTACATGTATAATTATTACAAAGAAAGTAGTTGGCACAACCACTTAATGGTCTGGTACGGACTTGTACTATTCTTGCGGGTGTTGTCAGCTTTGACCACGTGCCTTGGGAATTTTTCGCTTGTCCATGATAGCCACCGATTTGCGCTGCCCCGAGATCGAGCATAGGGAATCCTCGGGGTCGAACCTCGAGCCTTCTGGAGACGGGCTATGGAATGTCATAATGATCATAAAATTAGACTCTCTGATTTTAGTCGTATACAGATAGTCCCCGCGTTTCTTAGAGTGAAAATGATAAGAAACGGTCTTGAATTCTTGCCTATTCAATACTTCCATCATGATGTTAGTTACGCTATATCAAGCGATTAATATGACAAAAATGGTGTCTAAAGGTCGCGTCCATACAACCCTTGAAAAGCCTTTGAATTGATTATAACGGTTGGCTATCCTTTGGCCTGCTCCAACGTACATGATTGGCCTCTATAAATACTTCTTCCTTCGCCTCTTATTTTTCACTGTATCATCAAGCCTTCAAAAGAGTTCTTCATACTTTTCTCTTGTGTTCTTTCTTTGATTACAATTTCTTTTCTCCTCTGAAATCTTTTAACAAGAATGACGAAGACTTCCACCTCTGTCCCTCAGGAAGATGTGCCTTCCTCTTCTTCACGCTCGTCTAAAGGCAAGGAAATAGTACCCCCTCATCTTGAGGAATGTATCCCAGGACCCTGCAAAACGACCTTCGATTTCAAGGTCGACAAGCCTTCTTTGAAACCGGGACGATGTGGACCCATGTACCGATATATTAGTTTAGTAGCAGACGCCGAGAAGTTGAAGACTAATTGCCGCTGGGGGGATGCGGTGCTGGTGGAGATTCCTTTTCGGGAAGAGGACATAACGATATTCAAGGCTGGCTTCCTTAGTGTGTATACCTATCCATTTAGTCTTGGCTCGGTGGAGCCATCCTCGCCTTCAATAGACCCCATGATCCTCGACTTCTGCGAACGATATCAAGTGACTTTCGACCAAATTCATCCATTATTTGGGCGTATTGTTTACATGATTAGATATTTTGCGAACATGATTAAGGGGTTGCCCTTCACCCTCGACCACTTGATCAGAATGTCCAGTCCTTGACTCTTCTGTGGGGGCCTGATTAAGCTCCGATATCGGGCCTCAAAAGCCTTTTTTTGCTTACACTGACAAGGTTAGGGACAAAGGTGGATGAGCCGTTTAGTCCGAGTTAGGACCTCGGACCTGATTCCAGTGGAGAAGATGTCATTTCCTGAAAGGTGGAACACGAAACGTAAATGGATACGCTAATTAAGTATTTTCTGTTCCTTTTGGATCAATTTCCCCATAAACTGACTTCCTCCGCTGATGCAGCTGCCACGACGTACCCTGGCACAGTTAAGGATCTCTCGGGCTGGGTTAGTCGGCTAGATTCAACTTACCCGTATGTTGAGCGCGTGTGGCGCGACCTGTCTAGGGCTCGATGGGAGGTCAAGAACCACATTAAGCCCTCACTTCTGTTAACACCCAATTTTGTCCATCCTTACTTCATATTATTCTAATGAGCTACTATTTTATTAAAAAAGAGTCATTATACTATTTATAACACTTTTATGTATTTTTACATTTTTATAACTTTTTTTACTACGTTAGCGACTTTAGAAAATATAAAGCATTTACAAATTATTTTCTAGCTTGTTCAAATATTTTATTATTTATTTTTCAACTTCTTGTATCTTATTTTTTATTTACTAATTATCATTCCTAATCACTTTATTACTATGGCATTTTAATTTAATAGTAGCTCAATAATCAACCTTACACCTAACCCAAAATTTCCTAAGCGTACCCCACTCTAATCTATTATTATTATTATTATTATTATTATTATTATTATTATTATTATTATTATTATTATTATGAAAGCATGAATACAATGTCGGTTTACAAAAATAACCTTATAATATTAAGCATAATAACTCATAATAAAAGGACATAACCGAAATTCTAAATATTAGCCTTATAATCCTATTAATTTTAGGACATAATAGTACGCGTTAGGAATCCTACATTATTACCTTTAGGAATTTTATTAGTATAATTACTTCCCGGCTGTCCCTAAAAGTTTAGTTGACTTTTATATACATATTGGACGGAAATATAAGACTCAAAATCTTTTTCTATTTGCGTGTAATTCTGAGACCAATCGATTCGTGTCCTACTTAAGTTGCAAACCCATACCAATTCCACATAGTTGACTTTTATATACATATTGAACGGAAATATAAGACTCAAAATCTTTTTCTATTTGCGTGTAATTCTGATACCAATCGATTCGTGTCCTACTTAAGTTGCAAACCCATACCAATTCCACATGCTTAACAACAATACAAATATATCTCTTTCCGCTATATAAAGGACAGACAATCTTTATATGTTATTTTAATCATAAGGTGCAAAGCATCGATCTTGATCTCCCTGCAAATTGTATATCGTCAAGTAATACGCAATTGTCTTCATATTTGCTTGTGTACCTTACCACATTTACAGCTTGTAGTGTCCCTTTACTCCGTCCTTTATTTCTTTAATTGATTAATTTTTTAGTTTTTCTAATGTGATTTGATTTTGGTTTGTAGTATTTTTTTTAAAAAGTGTTAAATGATCTAACGTTTTCATGTTTATGTTACTCTTTTTGGAATACCAGCTGGGTTCAATTTAATAGCTTAATTGCATAGATAATGTAAAGCATTACCTAATTCTTTCTGGTTTTCTTATTGTTTCTAGATTGACCCAAGAATACAATGCAAAGTTTTGCATGCCTTTACATAGGTTCGGGCATGAAATTTCCGAGACAATGCTTTTGCATGCCTTTTGAGTTTTGGACCAAAAGTATGTTTGGGTGATCCTTTCTAGAATTTGTCTTAGAATTTGTTTTAAAAGAGTAAAAATTTTCTAACCAAGGTATTTCTCAAGGGTCAATGAAGCGACTATGTGTTGATTGATTTTTTTTAATCACTTTTTTTTGATTGATTTTCTATCACTTTTTTTATTATTAGTATAAGAACATTTTATGTTGGATAAAACTGTAGTCACATTAACTTTTATGATTTTCATTATTTAAGTTGAATTGGAAAAGCAATATAAATTTGAGTTGGAATATGCATTTGTAACACATGGAATAAAATTACAGACAATTAACTTTTAATAAAAATGCGTTATTTCATTAGAATTGTACAAAGGCAATTTAAGTTAAGTTGTGATATGAATACTTTACATAGAGATCCGTAAAGAATCTAACCTACTTGGGAAAAGAATGGCTAATAAAAATGGAATCAACTTATATTCTTTAAAAGTTTTAAAGAAAATTTGGTAGGAAAAAATTATAATTAATACTTTGTGGTCAACGCATAAAATTAGGACAGAAAAAAATAGTTGGAGGATGATTAAGCTTCTTTGTTGCAGTGTTTTATTTTCCTCTACCCTTAAGGTAAGAATTCATATCAAATATCAAGGGCGCACTTTAATCATAAATAAATGTGTAGAAGTACATATAATGAGAGAATAAAAATTGATATTGTAGTTCAAATAAAGGTGATACGGATTAAGTACACATTCAAATTATAATAAGACTTATCTTTGTTCTTTTTCATGTGCATGGTGTAAAGACCGACATTATACATTTCACAAAAATTGTTAATCAAAAAAAATAATATTCCCCCCGGTCCATAAAAAGTGACCAATTTACTTTTTTATTTTAGTCCAAAATAAGTGTCAATTTATATAATCAAGAATAAATTCAATATATTTTTTCAAAATTACCCTTATGTACGTATCCGAAAAAAGTCATTTACTCTTCACATTTGAGAAGAGAAGTAAGTACTACTATAACTACTCCATCCGGTCCAAAATAAGTGATTTTTTGGCATTTTTCTTGTGGTCCAAAATAAGTAATTTTTTCAGATTTCAAGAACGAATTAATTATTTTTTTCCTACATTGCCCTTGGAGTAATTAATATTGGAGTATGTGTTAGGAGTGTTTATGTGAAGAGATAGTAAATGTTAATATGGTTAATTTCATTGCTAATTAATATTAAAAGGTGAATTTCTTAATATGTGTGAAAACAACCAAAAAATCACTTATTTTGGACCTGAGGGAGTATGGTACAACATTTAATGAAGGGTGGTTTATTCAAACTAACTATTTTCATCTAGAATTTAGAATTTTCTTAGTGGGTGTGCCAAAAGAAAATTGGTCACTTATTATGGACCGGAGGGAGTATTAATATCAGATAAAATTGTAACCTAATTGGGAGTTTAGCTACACTTAAACTCCGAGTTCTAGAATACTAGGACCCTCCAATTAACTTTAGCGTTTCTCAACATTAATTTTATTGGAAGTGCCAGTACACTTAAACTCTGAATTCTAAAAAAACTAGGATCCTCCAACCATAAAATTTGCTTATTGGAAATTGGAACACATACAACTTGATTCATGCTTGAAGATAATCTGTGACTTGCCTCTGTGAATATAACTTTATATAAACACATGCATAACAACGAAGTATACAGAATATAGATTTAATGTTGTGCGACTATTGAAGACAAAGGTGAATTTATAATTAAACTCAACGGACTCGCTATATTTTCAAAATTATGGAATCAAATCTTCTATGTATTGCAATTTTAATAACTTTTTATATATAAATTCATGTTTTGTATCTAAATTACTTGATTCAGTCACATCCGTCCTTGAATGGACATTTCGTCTAAGTTATGCAGGTCATTCCTCACTCTCAAAGACTAAAAAAACATGAGAATTGTTTTGGTTATTCCCTCCGGTTCACAATAAGTGTCCAATTTGCTTTTTCATTTTGGTTTAAAATAAGTGTCCAGTTATGTAATCAAGAAAGAATTCAATTTGTTTTTACAAAATAACCCGTATGTACATATCCCTAAAAAGTTTTCTTACTCCTCACATTAAATGTTTAATTAGGGATAGTTTAGTCATAGTAGGTATTTTTGTATAGAATTTAATATTTTCTTAATGTGCGCGTTAAAAGCAAATTGGACACTTATTGTAAACCGGAGGGAGTAATTTTTTAATAATGTGCTTCTTTTCTACACGAGCAAATGTTTGAGAGATACAAGAAGGAAAAACTCGGCCCTGAACACTCCAAATTTATTAGAACTCAAATCGAACTCTTTCACATTTAGCATAGCATTATTACCGCCAGTGTTTGTTATCTATTAAACTACATGCCGAAACATTATTTTTTTGGAGAATGCAACTAAATTATCACGCTATTTATCAGGGACAAAGTTCCTAGATAATATTGTTATCAAGTTGATGTCTCCTACCGATTTTAATATAAGTAGTAACTTAAAAATGTATATGATCAAAACAAATAAAATTATTATCAAAACACTGAATTTGCACTATCTATATATATGCTTTTATTTTTACTTATAAGTTAAATAAATACTTTTAAATTATATCTTGTGTTAAAAGTTTATTATCTTCATATAAATTTGATAATCGTAGTAGGGACTACACGTGCGAGGCACGTGATATAGAGACTAGGAGACTAAATTTTAGCAAATTAATCTCAAAAACCTTTTTTCAAGTCTTCTTCGCCAGAACCCTTTCTAAAATTTCCCAACGAGATCTTCCGTCAAATTCGCCTCATTCAAATCTCGCCAACATCTCTCTCCCCCATTTTTACTTTAATTCTTTACATAATATTTTTTTTCCTTGAATCTTGGTATTATTTATTTCCTGTTCTTATTTTTTCTCTCTTTAGTTCAATTATCCCTCTTTCATAAGATACTCCTTGTGAGCATGTGATTTTTGCCCTATATGAAATACTCCCATAAATTCAAAACAAAGTAATTTCGTTTCATTATTTGCAATTTTGTGGATTTTGTGGCATTTTCTGTTAATTATTTGCATTTTTGTCTGTGCATTTCGTTTGTTAATTAATGAAAAATATAAAATATGCTACATTTGCATTTAGGATTTAATTTTTGCATTTTTGAATTAATTAGTAATTTAGTGTTTTATAAAAATGAAAAAATCACAAAAATAGTTCATTTTTGCACTTTAATTTTAATTTCTCGAATTTTGTTAGCTTTCTTTAATTTTGCATTTAATTAGTGGTGGCAATTATTATTTAGAGTTAGTTAATTTAGTTTAATAAGATAATTTGGTTTAAGAATTAATTTAGGAAAAAAAGAAAAGAATTTTGCAAAGAAAAAAAGGAAATAAAAGAAAAGGAATTGAAAGAGAGGGTTGGTCTGGGCCATTTTTAATGAAAATTTCCAAGGCCCAAGACTTTCTCCCCTCATACCCGCCCAACGTAGCCCAATACCCACCCCCGATCCGGTCCAAACCCTTGCATGAACCAAACGACACCGTTTTGACCAAATCAATCTGGACCGTCTATGTTTGGTTGATCTAACGGCCCACAAATCACCCCTCCCTGGTATTTAACTGTCCGAACGGACCCTACCCCCCTCAGAACCCCCCAGCTTTCGTCTTTCTCAGACCCCTTCAGACTAGACAAACCCTAGAAGCGTCGCCCTAAAAAACCTTGCCATTTCCGGTGGCGGCGCCTACCCCAATCCCACCCAAAATCACACTCTATAGTCTCCTCACTCCCCTCTGTCCAAATCTCAACTTGGTTTTCTTCGAATCCCCCGGGAACTTTTCGAATCTTGATCTGAAGAGAAGAACCCTAAATCCCAAAGTCCAAATCAACGGGCCCGTTTGAAGATTTAGGACCGTAATAGGCATTATTCGTGTGTTTTTGCATGGAAACACACGATTAAGGGCTATTCCGGTCAGGAATTTGAAAAGCCCTTCAAAGTTTGTCGAATCGGCTTCTGGCTGGTGTTAGGTATCTTCTTTGTTCGTTTTGTTTATTTATTTATCTTTTCTTTTGTGTTTCTGCTTCATCTCCTCTTCTGGGTTTGTTTAGTTGTTCCGGAGTGTTGTTATTCATGCATGATTAGTTCGGGATCCTTTCTTAATTAGTTAATCGTCTAGCAGTTTAGTTAATTCCCTTTATTTGTGTCAGTTAGTAGTAATTTAGTTTAGGGTCTTAGTTTTGAAAATTGTTCCTGTACTTGGATGGTTCTGTCTCTCAGAAGCTCATAGAATTTAGGGATATTAATGTACAAATTGGGCTTTAGTCTGTTGCTGACCCATTTGGCAAGTGTGGCCCGTTTAATTTGGTCTATGTCCTTGGGTCAATTTGACCCGTTTGGATTTCTTAAAGTAATTTTCAGAAGATAAAAGGGTAATTTGGTCAGTCTATTTAAGGAATCTTGATGTAACTGACTGAGGGAAGCTTCCTGGAAGCTGGGGTGGGGACTAATATAAAAAAATCTGATTTTTGGCTAGGGGTTTTTAAGCTAAAATGAAAATTAACAAAGGGGCAAAGTGCAAAGCTGAAGCTGCCCTAAGACTTGCCTATAAAGGCATCTTTTCTTCTGGGGCAAGGGAGATTTCTTTTAGGGATTAAAAAACAAAAATACGGAAAAAACCAAAAAAAGGAGCTGAAAAATCAGAGATATACCACAAAAATTTATAAGAAAATACTATTCCATTGGAATTCTGTCAAAGATCTTAAATTGTTCTTAGACTTCAAAGCAATTTCTAGAACTTTTGAATGTAAATAGCTTGACCTTGTGCTGGA